>NW_019724601.1:3554-36738 GCF_002891405.2 Cryptotermes secundus | reverse complement strand
GTTGCGTCTCGTATTGGCGGCGAGGGTTCTATTGGTTTTCTTGTGTTTCTAATGGGCTTCCATATTGAGTAGTCGTATCTATTAAGGTTATGGATATAATCTGCAAAGGATGCTTCTCTCATTTCCTTCAATTTAGCTTTTAGTTTGTTGGTTAGCTGGTTATATATGGTTTTATCTCTTGGGTTGTGGGTTCGTTGCCAAATCGCTCTTGCCTTTCTTTTTTTGTTCAGGAGTTGTTTGATTTCTAAAGGAATGTTGTAGGTGCATTTCTGTGGATTCAGCAGTGGGGTAGATTGGATAGCGGATTGTTGCATGACTTTTGTTAATGTGTCAATGGCCAGCTCTAGGCTTTCGGGATCCTTCAGCCTTATTTGTAGGTTTATGTTATGAGTAATTTCTTCTCTATATTTATTCCAGTTGGTGTTATAGTTGTGTAAACGTGGAGTGGTATGTCTTTGAATCACTGTTGAGCTTATGGTCATTATAATAGGGGTATGATCTGAAGATAGTTCGAAGCTAGGAACTATGTCCGTGTATGCTAGTGAAATTCCTTTTACTACGAAAAAGTCCAGCAGGTCTGGAGTTTTTGCTGGGTCGGTTGGCCAGTATGTGGGTGTTCCACTTGAGATGTATTTACAGTTGTTTTCCTGCATATATTTCTCGAGTTCTTTTCCTTTCGTAGTCGTTAGCCTTGAACCCCATTGGATATTTTTGCAGTTGTAGTCACCTCCGGCTAAGAACCTCTGACCTAGTGTACCGAAGAATTGCTCGAAGTGTTCGTTTTTTAAGTTGTGTCTAGGGGGGCAATATACCGCCGATATAGTTATTTCATACGGTAATGTTCTAACTTTTATTGAGGTGGCTTGTAAATGATTTTCTTCGTACTTCTGGAGTTGATAATGGTCGATTGTTTGCTTTATAAGGATGGCAGTGCCACCATGTGCGGTTCCATCTGGGTGATTAGTATAATACACATTGTAGTATGGAATTTTATGAAGTTTTCTGTTGTGAAGTGCGTTTCACTGATGAGTAGTATGTCTATATGTTGTTCTTTGAGGAACAGGATTACTTCTTCTTTGTGCTGGCTGAGTCCATTTGCGTTCCAGAGAGCTACTCTCAGAAACCCAGATATTATTTCAGTTTACTTATTAGCGTGGTTAGCATGTTAAGTATTAAGCTGTTTTGTTGGATGAGTTGGTTGAACATCTGCTTGAATTCTTCTAAAAATTTATTTAGATTTATGTCCTGGTTGTTGTTGTTGTTGTTGTTGTTGTTGTTGTTGTTGTTGTTTTCTTCGTTGTTGCTGTCGCCACTTCTACCTCTTGCTGCATCTGCATACGTTCTTCTGAAACTTGGAGGTTGTATTGGTTGTGAGTTAGGTGGCGTGGTAATAGGTTGGAAGTCTGGTACTGGGGTATAGTTGACTTTTGGTATTTGTGTTTTTTGGTTGTCGTATCTGTTTTTGGTTAGGTTACGATAATATTCGCAGCCCTTGTAGCTTGCAGGATGTGGTCCCCCACAGAGGCCACATGTTGCGGGGGTATCCTTACTCTTTTTGCACGTTGTTGTGTTGTGTTGTCCGCCACATTTGACGCACAGGTAGGGCCTATTGCAATATGTTTTGGAGTGGCCATATAACTGGCATCTTGTACACTGGATCATGTGTTTGGGTTTGTTGGGCGGTTCTATTTCTATAATTTTGTTTTGTAGACTTCTTATCTTGTATACTTCCTTATTGTTTTCTGCTGGTTCCAGATCTACGAAGAAGAGATTGAGAGGTTCTTTTGTTTGCCGATGTTTTGCATTTATTATGTTTCTCACCTTATGTCCAAGGTCAGCTAGCTCAGCAGCTATGTCTTTTAGCTCTACAGTGTGGTGGAGGTGTTTTATGACTATTCTATAAGTCCTTTCGTCTTTTGGTTGATATGAATGATAAACGATGTTGTTTTCTTTCATGAGTCTTATCATCTTCCTGTACGTTTCCGGGGTGTTGCAATTTATTTTGATTATGTTGTTGGCCATTGATCTAGTGCTATAACTCTCCTCTTCTGCTACTTCTGCTAGGTGGTTTATCATTTGGGGATAGTTGATGACATCATATACAAATATTGGAGGAGGTCTGGGGATCCTTTTGTGTGGATTCCCGTCTTGTGTTTCTGCTTCGTTTGTTTCTTCATTTGGTAAGAGATCGTATCTGTTGTGTATGGTCACTGTTGTTTCTGAGGGGTTATTGTTCTGAGTGGCTTTGTTTATTTTCCTGCGTTTGGTTCCTCTTGCAATTTGCCATGATGTTGAGTTGATATTTTCAGTTATGTCCTCATCTATTGCTTCGTCAGTGGTGGTGATTGTGGTACAGAATTGGTTTTGATAGTTTGGTAATACCATAGAGTTGCTTGTAGTCGGTTGGGGACTGTTAGGGAAGTTGCATGTGGTAGGTGGGATTTGTTGGTTTTGTATGTGATTTGGAATGTATGATTGCGGAGTTGCTTGACTGATCAGTGTTGGTTGCAACTGGGTACTTACAAATTGGCTTGTTAGGGAGTTGTTCCTTCCTGGTCCATTGTTTGCTGGTAGCATGTTTTGTCTTTTTTAGACTTCTTCTGCTTTGGTTTGGTTGTTGCAATTTGACTCTAGAAGTTGTAACTTGTATTGCAGATTCTTTGTATTTAACACTGGGCACTGTAATTCACTCGCTATCGTTCGATGAATATTGGTTTCACTGTTTATACGTGGTACCGGGAGCGCTTGGTAAACACGTCCGCACTGCACAGCGTATGTAAGTGAACTCGAATGCTTAATATGAAACTAAAATTGTGTAGTTGTAAAAATATAGTTCTTGAGAACAGAGAAGCTTATAGTGGCACTGTGGTTCTTTTGACTAAATGATACTGGGACCAAAGGTAAAAAACGTTCAGAATTACTGCCATAAATGGTGAGGAATGTTCTGGCCAGCTGAGCGACTGTCAACTTCTCAAGAATAACTCTGGTCCATAGACTTAGTCCTAAGAAGGTTTATCTCCATTACAGGATCTTCGTGATCTGTTTGAGAGGTACGATGTTAATGGAAATGGGCATATCTCTTTGTGTGAACTACGTAACCTAATTACATCAGAGGGTTATTCACAAGACTTGCCTGAAGTTGCAGTGCAGCGGATATTGAGGCGAGCAGATATAGATCAGAATGGATATTTGGATTATACAGAGTTCAAGGAGATGGTAAGAGTAATTCTAGAACCATCATCATCATCATTTTTGCTGTTAGATCTATTGAGACATCTTATTATTACAAAATAAGAATATTTCCATTGTTTCAGAAGCCTTCCCAAACATCTTTCTCCTTTTTTCCTGTGATTTAATTTCATTTATTGATATGTTAAATTTACTCCATCTGTTTTATGCATGGAGCAACCCAATAGTGACTAATGGAATTTTACAAGATCACATATTAGAGAATTTTATGAAAAATTGTCACGCCATATCAATTTGCATATAAATGAGAAATTGTAACAAACCCTTTACATGAAAACCTACCTGCACCTCTGCAAGTATCGTAAGCGTGGGTTACTAAATATTTATTTGAGAGAAACACATTTCAAACAAAAGTTGTACACAAAAATAAAACACATTTCATGTCCAGTACACTTTCTCCATTAGTCCTGCTATTTTCAGGATATTGAAGCAGGAAAGAATGAATGTTCCAGAAGTTTTACACTATACATATACAGTATTTCCTCATGTTTTCTGCCACAGGTACAAAGTCCAGAATGGCGTATCACCCTCCAGAATGCTGTAGACCAGTATGTGAAATTTCTAGTACCTGCACGTCCTGTTAGTATTGATGTTACTGACACTGGTGATGAGACTTCAGGCAGATTGGTATATTATGAGAGTCACTATAGATGCTGGCCTCCTCCACTTGGGATGTTCATTATCAGCATCATAGAGGTAGAAAAAACTACAGAAATTATATTATAAAATTATAACCTTCCTGTATTTTTGTTTTTGTTATTATTACATTCATAACTTCAGCATGTTCACTTGCTCTTCGAGTCACTGCCCTTCAGATAAATGTGTTTTAACCGCAAATGTAAGTTGTAAACTTACAGATATTTTTAGGAACTCATGTTTTGAGTGTTAAAAACCTAAACTGATTCATTTTTCTTCGTTTTATTGTTTATTATTTTCTTTTTGCCCTGTGTTGTCATATTGCTGTTGTTTGTATATGTGCTGGCTCTGTAATTGGTCATTGGCTGTTGAGTTCAGCACAAAAATAAACTGTACTGTCCCCGCCACCACCACCACCACCACCACCACCTCCACCGTCCTTCCAGATTTCTTGCCAGCTCTTTTATCTCCAGATGTCCTCCAGGAATGGACACTACTTGAAAACATACATATGTTTCTGTGTCTGTCATGAGTGTAACTCCTTAAATACTTGTTTTTTGGAATGAAAAATTTCTTCAACAAAAGTTGTAGAGAAAAAAGTAACTTGCATTTTGTGTCCCATACACTTTCCCTGAAAGTCTTACAGTTTTTGAGATAATTAAGCAATACGTGTTATGCTACACTATATTTTCCTAATTTATATATTCAGCCATCAACAGTGGTCCTGAAAACACACGCGAAAATTACCAAACAATCTGCTATGGTCTTCTGAACCCACAAAGATTGCTGAACAATCGACAGTGATTTTCCATACACATCTGAAAATCATCGAAATCCGTTATTCTTAATAATGATTAAACAAAAAGGTTCCTCCTACCTGAATTTATAGGTCCACCACTCACCTCCATTTAGCACTGATGTCAAGAATGATGGAGCTACACCTCCAATCCCCCCTGTTTATCTTCATGGCATAGTGCTCAATTAATTAAGCATATGTACAATTTTACTGTTTACATAAATATATATTTATTTAGAGTATGATTATATGTAAGAGCATTAAATACTTTTAAATTTTTTTTTATTAAATACTTAAAAGATTTTAGCTCATTGCAGTAAATACTTCAGCAAGGGTATAAACATTTAAAGTTGTCCCTGTGCTTAATCGATTAATTAAGCACAATGCCATGAAGACACATGAGGGAGTGGAGGCATAGCTCCATCATTCTTGACCTCAGCACAAGGTGGGGGTGAGTGGTCAGCTTCATGCCCTGGCCACTGTACCCCCCAGGGACAGAAACCCTGGCACCTATTTGAAATGAAAGCTGGGTGGGCCCCCAGAGCTGGTCTGGACCCTGTCGTTTATGCCATTTAAAATTCCTTGTGCCAGATCCACATTTTAAGTGTACACTGTATGTTTTACAATCTTGTTATTAAACTGAAGTTACTTCTATAACACGGGGCACTCAGTGGTGTATATTTCAACATGCAGATTGCCACATTCGTGACAGATGTGATCAATGCAGACACAGTGATGGCAGATGGTCCTATTGCAACAAAGCTTTTGTACACCCCTTACAGAAGATTTGAAGCTTGGAGATTCTTCACCTACATGTTTGTACATGTTGGGTAAGCCTTTTATTTATATTTATTTTGCTACTTTGACCATGCTGTCTCAACTTCTGGGGTTATATGGCACTGAATAATTTATGGTAAAATGACTATCAATGGTGAATCAAAAAGTTTATGGAAGGAAACTGACAAATTATATTTCAAGGTACTTACCTCATATCCATTCAGAGATCCTGAAGTAGAACATGAATATTCAAAGTCTAGATAGTCGATAATAAAAGCAAAACTCCAAACATGGAAAAATACGAGATTTTTGAAAGGGGAAAACAAAGGATAAAATTAGAAATGGTATTTATATAGAAGGTGGAATTCAGAATTTGTTAGTTGAGTTATAAGAAAAATGATTACAAAGGTTTGGCCATGTAAAAGGAATAGATTGAATGGAAATTCTCAGAAATTTAAATGGAAGAAACCTATGGTGCAACCCAGAAAAGAATGGTTCCACTGGATACTGTGTGAGAGCAAGCACAGAGGAAGAGCCAGCAAGAAATTAAAAAGGAACGATTATGGAAAGGTAGATAAGGTCAGAGACTTCTTTTCCATAGAGAATATAAACCAGAAACGTTGCTAGAAGCACAGAAACAGGTCAGTTGATACACACCCCAAAGATGCAAGTTAGATATATCTCCTTTCGGTGAGTAAGCGCATAATGATTACCATCTTTTGAGATGTGATGCCATGTAATCTATAGATATGTGGCTACCCCCATCTTTTACCGTGAGGATGGAAACAACAGATTTGTTCAAAATATCTGTATTTTTCTACCTGACTGCACTGTGTCACACACCCAGAAGACTGCAATCTTAATGTCCACAGTCAGTCTCAAATCTCTTGGCTTTTGAAACAGATTTGCTAAGGAAGGTATGTGGGTGTGCTGCCTGGTTTTGTGAAACTTCTTGTAAAAGTTTGTTATACTGTGTATCATTCATAGGGTTGTTTATACTTGGAGTGATGTATTCTAGGCTTTCTTGATATTATATATAAAGGCAGTTCCCTGTGATGATGTTGTTATGTTGTTATACACAGTATAATGAGCATAAGCTTCCTATGACATTACAAAGGTTAAACCAACATGACCTGATTTATGAAGGAAGATCTCGACATACGGACATCCCACAACATAATTATTCCTACCACCTGGAACAATATACAGTATTAATAATGTAGCAGTCACAAAGTTTTAAAGAGGTTTATAATAAATGTTACAAATATTTTTGTACAGTTTTAATCATAATTTTAATTTTAAATTTTATTCTTTAACTGAAATTTCAAATTATGTATATAAAACTTACAAGAACAAAATGTGGATCCATATTGAATTAAGATGCAATTCAAGAACTAATGCTTGTATTATTATAGGCCTGATGACCCAACATGAGGGCTGAAACATGTAGTGTCAACAGTCAATAAACAAATGTTGATACAGTAGTATCTGTTTTGATTTTTAGGAAATATTGTTGTGTAGACTGCCCCCAGTCATATATCCTATAGGGAGATTTTGGAAGGCACATGGCTTCAGGAAAAGTACTGGGGCACTATGTTTGCAGTAGGAAGAAAACAGGTTATATAGTGTAAATTAAAATAAAAATCCTATTGCAGATATACAGTATTTCAGATTTTGAAAGTTTTAAAAAATGTTAATGTCACATTTTTGCAAATTTTTGCAGGGTTTTGCATCTTGTGGTGAACCTACTTGTACAGTTAATGCTTGGTGTGCCACTAGAGATGGTGCAGCATTGGTGGCGAGTGCTAATTGTGTACATAGCTGGTGTAGTGGCAGGCTCCCTTGGTACCTCAGTCACTGATCCTTATACTCGCCTGGCTGGAGCATCAGGAGGAGTGTATGCAATCCTCTTTGCCCACATTGCATCTATAATCATGGTGAGAACATTTCATCATTACACCTTCTATACAAATTAAAAAAAGATACCTTATGCAAAGGTCACATCAGGCCATTTATCAGAGAGCTAATATCATCAGTGTCTAAACTATTAACCTTAAAACCCGGACTTTTGAAATGATGGTAAGCTTGAGCTGGCCGGAGTTTATTTAAATGCCCGTTGCTACTCTGCGTTTAAATGTCCAATCCTGTTAGGGCGCTTAGACAATTTTAAGCATTGTGTTTAAAAATGCTCTATCTAACACAGTTTTATGATAAATGGATGGAATTAACTTCGTTTGTATCAGCAAAGAACATAGTGTTGCATATTATAACATAAGATTTGCAAATTTTTATACAAAGATTTATACTTTATTTTCAATTTTTTCTCTTAATTTTGATTTATACTTTAAAAATTGTTTCCCAGTTCTTCACAGAGCTGTTCTGCATTATAAAATCATATTACATCAGTTGTACCTTCAAGAAAGGCAATAAGCAGTTTCTTCCACACCTTTCCAATTTACTTCATATATTGAGACATGTTCTTTTAGAAAAAATTTATTAAAACATGTGTACAAGTATAGGATGAAATAGAAAGTCAGCATATGCAGATAACCTTCAAGCATGCATGTGCCAAATTTCATAGATGCTGATCTTATAGTTGCTGAGAAAATTGCATATAAATTTGAGAAAATTAATATTGCAAGTATAGTGCTTACATCTTCACCTTAAAATTTTATGATGTATCCATATGCTTAACTCCAGACAATGGACACAACGTCCAGAGAACTTCTTTGCACTGGCCTAACATGATGGTAATCTTAAATTTCAGAACTGGTCAGAGATGAAGTTTGCTATATATCAGCTGACAATTTTCATGTTTATAATTGCCGCTGATGTTGGATCAACAGTTTATGACTACTACTTTGCAGATCAGAGGAATTCGGTGTGTGTTTAAAATTCAAATTATTTTGGCTTTTAAAAATTTTAGTTTGTCAAGTTTTTTAAACAAATTTTTAAACTGTAAAGATGACCTTACATAATTACATAATTAACCCCTTGATGGTGTCCTTCAGAATCTAATAGTTGCTCAACTGGTTCAGAAAGTAACATGATTTTATGGAACCCAAAGTTTCATTACTGTATTCACAAGAACCCATCACTGGTCCTTGTGCCGAACCAGATGAACCCAGTCCGCATTCTCTCATTCTATATTTAAGATCCAGTTTAGTGTCTTCCCATCTATACCTAAGTCTACCTACTTAAAGTCCCTTTCCTTCAGTATTTTCTACCTAAACTTCATATAGTTGTCTTCCCTCCCATGTATGCTACATGCCCCATCCAACTCATTCACCTTGATTTGATCACCCTAATATTATCTTTTGAGAAATATAAATTAAGGAGCTCCACATTTTAAAGTTTGCTCCAACCTCCTGTTTCATTGTCCATCATGGGTCCAGCTATACTCCTCACTGTCCTGTTCTACCCTCAACCTCAGTGTATGTTCTTCACTTAATGTGAGATACTAAGTTTCACAACCATACAGACCAGCAGACAAAATTGTAGTCATCTGATGCACAATGTCAGTAAAACACTGTTCTTAAATAGGGATGTGAATTTCCTTCTAAACCATGGTTCTTATTGCAGTGTATAGGGTATGCTGCCCATATTGCTGGAGCACTGGCTGGACTGTTGTTGGGTCTCAACATACTCAGGAACGTGTATGTTAAGCCCTGGGAGAAGAAGATCTGGTGGGCCAGTATAATCCTCTACCTTGTTCTGATGTTAGGAGCCATTGCGTGGAATATCTTTTATAAAGACCACTTCCCTCAACCTGACAACTACTGACAAGGGCGGCGCGAAGCACATGTAATCCAAGTGACCATTTAAGGTGGCACATTTTACAAAGTTTTTTAATGGAAAATAAATTCTGCTGATGTTTTATTTTTCTTATATATCTTACAAGAGCTAATCTTATCAGCATGTTCTTTCCTGTTTCTTCTGTATTGTTTTTTAAATTTTGATATTTAAGGAATTTTTACTTTTTTATAATTTTTTCATTTCTTTTTTGTCCTACAGGGTGTATCCTGGTATCATCCTCATGAAGTCCATTTTCATTACTTATACATTATTGTTGTTATTACGTACTTACTCACGGAGCTGAGCCCTTCTTGAGGAGCCGCCAATTATGCAGCTACTCAAGAATTTTCCAGCATTTTATGGAATCTGAAGGTTCATTACCGTGTTCAAAAGAGCCCTCTTGTCCCTATCCTGCGATTGTTGTTATTATTAAATTAAATTATATTATATTATTGTACTTTAAATATGTATCAGCATGAGGAGTTAATTGATACAAGATCCATTTTTATCATTAACAAGGATTTCAAAGGACAGGAACAACAAAATGTCAAGGTTGGTAGGTAACAGTATCATCACATCTTATTTGGTTAGTTTTTCATTTGCATGGACATATGCAGTCGTTCAGCCGGTATGCATACTGTCTGACAGTTTATACATAATGGCAAAGTCCTCAAACCAAAATTCATACTTATGCTGGTACATGTTTCAGCCTTTAATTTTATAACAAAATGCGCGAGTACTGATAAATATATTTTTAGAAGAAAAACAATTGTGCTGCATATGCATATAAAATTTCATGAATTTGGACATACAAGATTTCAGAAACTGAAGTAAACTGTTAGAGTTGGGAGCTTAGTACTCCCATTTTATGTTACAGAAGAGGTTAAGGAAAGCTGGCTCATGAGCCTACTCTGGCCATGATCTTTCTGAATTTGTGTACAATAACATAAAGTGGAATCTCAGTGTAGTGAATATCTTCTCTGGCCTGAGCATAGCACAATTTAAGCAGTGTGCTTAGTGAATTTCAGTTTAGCACAATAACACAAATTAGTATGAGAAATTTTATACCTTCTAGCATTTGTTTTTTTAACTTGTTTAGTGGGGGGTGGAGTCCAACTGGGTCCACTCGTCACAGCGGCCACTGATTGGCCTATTGTAGCCTGCCCCCAGGTGATTATGATGATGGAGAATTTGGTGGAATGAAGATTGGCAGGGGAAACCGAAGTACTCGGAGAAAAACCTGCCCCAGCGCTATTTTGTCCACCACAAATCCCACTTGACGAGACCCGGGATCGAGCCCAGGCTGCCACAATGGGAAGCCAGCAACTAACCACTTGAGCTATGGCAGGCCAATCTTCTAGCATTAATTCATCAATTTAAGATCACAGTCATAACAACAATTGATATTCACATTTTCTTCCTGTTATCATAATCGAACAACCATAGCCTTTGGTCATGAGTATCACATATTGAATATGCACCGAAGCTGTTATGTAAACCGTGCCTTCGAGTGGCCTCATGGTAGCTGTGAAGAGTACATTCTTCTGGGATGAGATGCTATGTAGTCTGGTAAAGTTTACCAATGATTTGGTGAACATACTGCCTCCATCTTCAGAATTAAAAAGTAAACCAAGTAATTAGTAAGCTGGCTTACTCTTCAACCCTGAAGATGAATGCAGGTCCAGACTATTGCAGAAGATAGTACTCTTCACAGTTACCACTGCATGAACCTTAAATCTAACATGGTTGCTTTGATTCTGAAGTGATTTTTTAACAGTATTTATTTTGTATAGTCCTGTTTTCCATCTGTAATGCATCAATGTTAATCTAACATTAATATTTAATTCACTAAATGTTTGTTAAATGTTTAAAATGTCATTAAAATTATTAAAATATCTGTACCTTTGGTGTTTATGCTACATGTTTCAGTCACACAAGGCCATCTTCAGGCAACACATCCTTTTAAAGGAGTCTACTGCACTGTGTACTTGGGCAAATTGTATTCATCAAGTCATGTCATTGTTGTTATTAATTTTTTAATTCTGATGTGGTTGGTCGATTTTATAGAATGATTTTCTTCCTATTTATATATTGCAGCTGTTTTCATGTCCCACTGGGCATGCCGCCCTCTTAGTTTTGTCACAACCATAAAACCTGGATATCAGACAACTGGAATCGTGTGTATGATATGGTCAGATGAGTTGTCCTTCACACTGTCCCCTACATCAGGAAGAGTTTACGTTTGGAGAACATGCAAGGAAGCCCACAATCCGGAATGCCTGATTGGGTTCCAACAGTGAAACACGGGGTAGGTTTTATGACGGTTTGGGCAGCAGTGCCGCGGTACAGTGTTCTGCTGGTCCCATTGTTATCCTTCATGGCCGAATTACTGCAAGGGAGTGCATGGACAGGTTGGGTAATCAGGTGCAACCCATGGTCCAGACATTATTTCCAAACGAGACAGTCTTTCAAAACGGCAATGCCCCCCTTCACACAGCTGGAACTGTTCAGTCATGGTTTGAAGAGCATGAAGGTGAACATCTTCCCAGGCCAGCACAATCACCAGATTTGAACATCCTTGAACCACTGTGCTCACTTTTGGAGACTAGCGTGAGGGGCAGCGTCCCACCTCCAACATCTCTAAAGCAATTTGAAGATGTTCTTCAAGAGGAATTGTATGAAAGCCTGCCAGAGGCTGTAGTGTTTTCATAAATTTGTCCAGCCCCTATTCATGGAAGTCAGAAAATAGACGATTTAGGAAGGAATGGCGCTTTTCAAAGGCAATTTTAAGGACACCGTGACTGAGACAAAGGGTAAAGTACTAATGGGGGCTGATTTAGAGGGCAGTCAGGGGGAAGTAATGAAGCGTAGAAGAGCAAAGGTAAATAAAATAGGTAAATTATAAAAAGTTAAACAGTTCCATCCAGTGTGACTGGTGAAGATTTTTCTGATTTCAATTCTTCATGCCCTTACATATATCGATCCCTAGAGATCATCATCAGAAGGACATCAATACAGTTGGAAGCTACTATTACAATACATGTTCCGAGCCTTAAAATATACATGCTGATAATATACGTTTGGATATAAAATCTAAAGTTTTTACAACTACAGTGGTTGTCTTAATACATTAAAATTTTTGTAATTGGTTTGTTAAGATTTTGTTAGAATTTTTAAACCAAGTGGGTTCGTGTCCCCATTCTTATTGCTTCTCTTGTCAGGAGCCGAACGTGTGCCGCCTGTCGTTCTTAAGAAGGTTCTGAAAATATTATATAAGTATATTGTATTATTTCAGCAACCCTATTACTTTTAAAGAGGTTTTGTTGTTTTGTCCTACCTTTGATGTCCTGAGGGTGTTCGTGGCGCGCTGTGTTGTTTTTACTGTTTTAGGGTGTGTTGTACCTCCATGTGTCTATGATGTTAGTGGGGCGTGTACTGATGTTGTATTATGAGGTTGAACATGTTATTCTGGTTATTACTTTCCTTTGTGTGTTTTTGTTCTTCTATCAATTGTTGAGCTTATTAAAGCGATATATAATGGAAGTTTTCTTTTATATTCATGATGATCCCTTTCATGGCGTTCTCAACCATTTCCATGATTACTGTCATCGGTCCATACTGGTCGCGTTTGTTTAGTATATGTCGGGCAAATGACGAATCGTCTTTGTTTAGTCATATTTCTTATGTGTTTCTTGTACCTTGTTGTTAGATTTTTACCAGTTTGGCCGATGTATACTTTATGGCAGCTCTGGCAGGTTATTTTGTATTTCCCGTTTTGTTCATAGGGGTTTGTGTCTCGTTTTTCATTTATTAGTTTACCTATTGTGTGAGTTGTTTTGAAGGCCATCTTTATGTTAGTGTTTTTGAATAGTTTTGTGATTTTTCATATGTAATTTCCCATATAGGTAGATGAGTATAAAACAGTATACAAAACAGAAAACACGGTAAGACAGGTAAAAACATTAATCAAGAAGAAGCTATTAGATACTTAGCGACAATAAACATACAGCAAATCGCGTCAAAACAAAACATAATAAACAAAGAATACAAAGAACAAACATGCACGACCAAACAAATACAAGAAAAACTAATACAACACAAAGCAACCATAGCAGAAGCCGACAAAAGGAAAAATTTGGTCATTATCATTATTTACAAACAAGACCTGAGTGATGAAGTCAAATCTTTTATCAAAAATAATAACATCACCGAGCTAAAAACAGATCCTACCCAAGAATTTCAAAGAATAGTACAAAATACAGTAAAATAATGTAAAAAGATAAACAGGTACACCAAATGAACCCACATTGACCCAAAGAGGTCATTTGATTTTTCAATTGACCTAACCCTTGTAACCGCACTGTGGCCCTGGAACCGACTCAGTGTCTAACAGAAATGAGTATCAGGAATTTTCCTGGGGATAAAGGGCGATCAGCGCGTTAGGCTGACGACCTCAAATTCTTGTGCACGCGGTAGCGTAGTTGGTTAAGGCTACAAGCCTCTCACGGCCTGTTACAGGGGTACCTTTACTTTTCTTCTTTCTGCATAAAAATTGGAATATATAAAATGTAATTTTGTCTGTGGTTCTGTATGGGTGTGAAACTTGGTCTCTGACATTAAGGAGGAACATAGACTGAGGGTGTTTGAGAACAGGGTGCTGAGGAGACTATTTGGACCGAAGAGAGATGAAGTGACAGGAGGTTGGAGAAAACTGCATAATAAGGAGCTTCATAACTTGTACCCTTCTCCAAGTATAATTAGAATTATGAAGTCACGTAGGATGAGGTGGGCAGGGCATGTAGCACGAATGGGTGAGATGAGGAATGCATATAGGATATTGGTGGGAAAGCCAGAATGAAAGAGACCACTGAGAAGACCAAGGCGTAGGTGGGTCGACAATATTAAAATGGATCTTAGAGAGACAGTATGGGATGGTACAGATTGGATTGATCTGGCTCGGGATAGGGACCAGTGGAGGGCTCTTGTGAACACTGAAATGAACCTTCGGGTTCCATAAAATGTTGAGAAGTTCTTGAGTAGCTGCAGATTTGGCGGCTCTTCAAGAAGGGCTCAGCTCATGAGTGAGTGAGTGAGAATAGTAATTAGGTTTATATTTGCGCGAGTGTGTGCAGTGGATCAGTGGAATTGTTTGCTGGAGACCGTAGTTCGAGATGGGGATTACGAAATGCCCCTTTACATTTGCAACTGGCATCTCACTAGTTATAATATCTGAACGTAATTTTCGGATCCACTTGAGATTTCTCCGCAGGACTTATATTTTTCCCCACCCCACCCCACCCCTGGATTAGTCGGTGGAATTCAACTCGAACTTTGCCTGCCACCTCTTGAGAGTTGAACCCAAGAACTGACAAGAGATTTAGAGTGTCACAATCAAATTATCTCACTTCATGGTTGAGCCTGGCCTTGACATGCTTTGCCGTATCAGAGGCAAGATATGACGTGAGGATACAGACACCCGTTGGGTTTCAGGTTCTCACTGCCTTCTGGGATGTGACATCGTACTGTCCGGTAGACGTTCACCGACGTTTCGGAAGAATGTATTGCCTCCATCTTCAGGGTCTTAAGTTAAGCCAAACAAGCAGAACTTCTCCTGCTTCTTGCTTTCACGGCTTACCCTTCCACTCTGGATATAGAGGAAGTATTCTCCGAAACGTCGGTAAGCAACTGACTACACGGCATCACCTTTCAGCAGACAGTACTTTTAATATAGGTTGTTCATCTTCCTGCTACAGTCAAAATCGATTTGTGGCAACAGGACTGCATTTACAGTTGTGGTTGCCCGTCACAATAAATTTGGATTATGGCATTTCTTTGTTATGCTTGTGTTATTTCATACAATAGCTAGAAATTCAAACAAACCTTTCGTGATTTTACACAAGCAGATGATTCAATGAAGTCTCTAGACTCTATTTTTGTCTTGTGGAGGTCCGGGGAGGACCATTTTACCCCCCTGCCACGTTATCCCCGGGAATATAGCCCCCGTACCCTCTGTGTAAGAGGTTGATTGGGCTCCAGAGGCGGTTTGGACGCTGTGGAGAAGAGAAATATATCTTACTCCTGCCCATCAAATTCTGTCCCCGTTTAGGTTATTTGCCGATCACACTAGCCGCGTGGTCTGAGGCATGAACTGTCTTCGTTCGCTTAAACGCTGGGATCGTGGGTTCGAATTCCATTTAAAGTATGGATATCTGTGTGTTTATTCGATGCTTGTGTTGTCCTTGATTAGGTAGCGGCTTTGCGACGGGCAGATCCCCCGTCCAAGGAGCCCTACCGCCAATGAAAAATGATTACGAGATTGAAGAAGAGACCAGGGCCTAACAAAGGGCTGTAGAGCCATTGAGAAGGCATGAATGAATACCAATTGCAGTACTGTTGTATGCTGACACTCCTCTGAACCTTGAACCCACAGATTTTTCTGAGATACTTGCAGTTCTAAAACTACGAACGTTTAGTTCGTATTATCACATAGTATGAGTGACTATAGATTGGATTGACCACTTATGGGCTGTAACTATAAATAACTATAACGCTATCGATATTTCAACACTTTACAAATTACTACACGCCAATTATTCTCCGGCCTGCTGTGTCTTCACCAGCCGTTCCCCGGCAACGGCTTCTAACATTGGAGATTCCTCAGCTCCACACGCTCAAGTCCCTTCCTCACAGACTCCCATACGGAACTGACTCTCAACTAACTGGGTCTAACCTGTCCCTCGCTTCTAACATCTCGGCACGGACCACGTAGAAAACATATCTCTTCCACTATTGAAGTCCAACTGTTGCATTGTTAAGAATCTGCTGCCCAGCAACGGGAACGTGTCTACCGAACCGAAGCCCAGAAATGGGTCTGGTATATTCCCCCTACTCGTGATCGTTGCATAACAACGGAACTACATGCAATATTATTTTTAAGAAATAGGAAAAATAAGCCATAACCAAAATATGTTGTTACTATTAGAAGCCTCTCAAATTTGATTGGCTCCGTCCCTGCTGAGGACTACGCAGCATCACATCACAGAAGTTAATACTCTTCAACTTTTCTTTGGCTTCCGTCATACATTGTTTTCGGACATAACTTTACGCAGTATCACAATCAGAGATGAAAAGTTCCATCAGAAGATTATTCTGTCGACATCTTAACGAGTACTTATAAGTACATCGAGTGCTTACCCCCCCCTCTCAGTAAACAACCGAAACAGTCAAACATATTCGGGCATAATCTCGCGATGTAAAACATTCAGATATTAAACTTCAGTCAAAAGACTCTCTTATCAACATTCTTATCAAGGTTTCAGACGGCGGGTTTCCATAAATGAGAACTTTACCCTCCGAGAAAGTATATTGACAAACACTACAGCTGCTGATACTGCTTGCGCCTATAAAGGGATTCGTAAATTAATCGAAAAAGACTAATATATATATAAACAAAACAACTCAGTGGCTTGAGTCTGCAAGCGAACTATACCGACCGAGCGACCGCCGCTTGTCGGCGAAGTTAGTGCCAACTTTAGCGGATAGAGGATGTCGCGTGGTCAGCGCAACGGTTCCCCATCGCCGTTTATTTCAGTTTTCTAGACCGGAGCCGCTACTTTTCCATTAAAGTAGCTCCTCAATTATCCTCACGAGACTGAGTGGACCCCGTTCCAGACCCACTACTTCTAAGAAAAACTGATAGCGCCGGGAATCGAAGCCCGGACCCCAGGATCTGTAGCCAGGAACTCTGACCACTAGACCACAGAGGCGGACCATATATATATTAACGATTGAACAGGCGCGGGTCCCGAAGGTGGGGGGGGTGAGAGGGAGGGCTAAGCAAACTTCAGTAAAAGAAAATCGGACAGTGAAATAGCTCTTAGTGACTGCCTTCCCTCCTTGGCGGCGTGCGTTCGATTTCGGGCCATTTCTTGTGAAATTTTGCGGTGAATTGGGGCGGGTTCCCCCCTAATACTTCAGGTTTTCCCGCCAGTAATTAAACCACCAGCTTCCTCTATCCTGTTGCTCCCACTGGAGCACAGGGCATCCGTGAAACGCTTCGTTTCACTTCAGTTCCTTGTTCTCAGACAATCGGTAGGACTCCTTGGATGGGGGATCAGCCCGTCGCGAGGACGCTATCTACACACAGGACAGCACAAACACAGAATGAACGCACACAGACATCCATTCGAACCCATGATCCCAGTGTTTGAGAGGGGGAAGACAGTTCATGCCTTAGACCACGCGGCCACTGTGACCGTCGCTCCACCAACTGCTTTATATTGATTACTCATGACATCATCTGACGCTATGTAGTCTCGATACTAACAGCGTCGTTAAATAAGCAACTTAAAATACATTAAAAGTGAAGGAATATTCCACAGGACCCCAGATTCTTATGCATCCTCTGGAAGGACCTTAGCACCAGAAAGCGGACGCAATTTAGCTCAGGATATGGACAAATGGTTGGCTCTTGTGAACACTGTAATGAACGATTAGGATGATCAGTGGTGTGTTATGAAGCCTTGTAGTCTGGTAGATGTTTAACGACGTTTCGGAAGAACCTACTGCTATTATCTTCAGGCTGGTAGGCCAGATTTCCCGGTAGTAAGTATGCAGATGTGTCGCCTTGTCTAACAGCCCTACCAGACTACACGGGGCACACCTTCACTGAATATGTTACACTGTACACTGTAATACCGACTGATACTCTGACATCTCGTGCTGTTATAACTAATTGAATATAAGACGTAAACTGTCTTTCGCTTCAACTAATTATCACGCCATGAAGACATATGGTGGAGTGGAGGTATAACTCCACGTATTCTTATCCTCGGTACTAGATGGAGTTGAGTGGTCGGCGTCACGTCCCGGTCGCTTAATTTGCTATGAAGCTGCTCCTCAGGGGTGGGCCCCGGACCGGTCTGGACAGCGTGGAGAGGAGAAGTATTTTTTGCCTCTGCCGGGAACCTAAATCAGGTTCCTTGGCCAGCCAGCACGTAGCCTGTTACTATGTCAACTGAGCCATTTCGGCTTCTGCTATAGTAACCAACTGATCAGTGCTGAATTTGGTTTTTACGGAAACGACAAACAGGGAAATACAGCGTGTCCGAGAAAAGTGTGCAAAAATGTTTATAACACAAGGGAAATGGTCTCTACATTCAGTAGCTCGAAGTTCCAGGTTCTGGTTATGTTGGCATCACCGTTCGCGCATGAGCGAGTGAAGACATAAAATGGTTCTTCAATATAGAACAAGTTTTATGATCTAAAAGTTTGTGATGATGGTACATTAATACAGTTATTTAATTCCTGGACATTATCCATTTATTTAAAACTAACAACGTTTCGGAGACTGGTTTCTGTCTCCATCTTCAGGTGGAATTTACTCAGTTGAGCCCAATAGATAGAGCTAGTCCCTATCTTCGGAGACAGGTATTAGCTGCAGAGTCTGCAGCCACCTATTCAAGCATGTTCCTCGCTCACGGATTTTTCTACCCTGAAGTTGAGGGCGATACATTCTTCCGAAACGTCGGTTTATACAAGATCACGGAGCCACATCCCAGAAGATGGCGTTCTTCATAGTCACCGCCGTGAATACCTCAAATCTTACGGTGGTGGATCTGTTCATCAGCTTCCACATTTGTCTTCATGGAGTGATGACTAAGTAAATACAGGGACAACCTCATATTTACAAATTTTGTTGAGAAATAATTTTTTATTTCATTATGGTGAATATTTAATCTCCTGACAGAAGGTACTGTGAGCGAGAAATGCCAGAACAATTAATGTCTTCACTACTATAGACCGCAAGTGGACTGCACTGTGATGCTTCAACATCGGGGTTTACATAACAATTCCTTTCATTGGAACTCGGAAAAATCTATTACGATAGTCCTTATATAGAAACAGTTTAATATCAATGCCATTTTCATCTAAAAATCAGAACAATATGTACAATGCATCTGAAGCAAATTTGTTCTAGCTATCTTCATAAGCTTTGTTAATACATAACACAAGGTTAATGTAAGAATGTAAAAGTTGCCGATAATTGCAACGAAAATGCGCAAGTCAATGTAGGAACTGTTTGTATAATCACACCTCAAACGGACGTGCCGTAAATTATTAATTCTCATGTACATTTCCTGGTTTGGAAAAATCTATGCAGAACAAGGACTTTAATAAGCCAAAATAAAATGCATTTTAACACAATGCAAGAAGGGTTAAGAACTTAAACACAATGAAAGGTAGCTTGTAAGCATCTCAACTGACGTTAAATTAGGTTAGGTTAGGTTAGGTTAGATTAGGTTAAGTTAAGTTTGAATCACTCACTCATGGAGCTGAACCCTTCTTGAGAAGCTGCCAATTGTGCGCTCACTCAAGAACTTACCAGCATTTTATGGAACCCGAAGGTTCATTGCCGTGTTCACAAGAGCCCTCCAGCGGTCCCTATCCTGAGTCAGATCAATCCATTCCATACCATCCCATACTAAGGCCGTGCCATAGCTCAAGCGGTTAGTCGCTGGCTTCCCACCGCGGCGGCCCGGATTCGATCCCGGGTCTGGTCAAGTGGGATTTGTGGTGGACAAAGAGGCGCTTGGTTGGGTTTTCTCCGAGTACTTCGGTTTCCCCTGCCAATCTTCATTCCACCAAATTCTCCATCATCATAATCACACGGGACAGGTACAATAGGCCAATCAGTGGCTGCCGTGCCGAGTGGACCCAGTTGGACTCCACCGCCCACTAAGCGAATCTCACACTATCTCTCTGAGATCAATTGTAATATTGTCCATCCACCTACGCCTTGGTCTTCCCAGTGGTCTCCTTCCTTCCGGCTTTCCCGTCATATCCTATATATATATATATCCTTTTCCCCATTCGTGCTATATGCCCTGCCCACCTCATCCTCCTTGACTTGATCATTCTAATTATACTTGGAGAAGAGTACAGGTTATGAAGCTCCTCATTATGCAGTTTTCTCCAACCTCCCGTCACTTCATCTCTCTTCGGCCCAAATATTCTCCTGGGCACCCTGTTCTCAGACATCCTCGGTATGTTCCTCCTTTAATGTTAAGGACCAAGTTTCACACCCATACAAAACCACAGGCAAAATTACAGTTTTGTGTATTCTAATTTTTATGTTTTTAGACAGCTTTTGCATCAGGATGTCAAAGAATTGCATTTCTTCTTTCTTGAAGTGGAGTATCGAGCGGCATCTGTATTTCAAATTACCCATGATCCTTGAGAAGAGAACTTCTGCCAAATCTCTCTCAACAGCCCTCAGGCCCGTGCGAACTGAAAACACGTTACAGAAAATCCTAATATGATAATTTGTTTATTCGAAATTAATTCACGTATTGTATCCTAAATTCTCGTAGTTACTATCACGTGGATGAGTGACTGTAGACGGGGTTTGGATTGGAAATCGGATTTATTGAACCCTTACAAAACGCAACTGTAAATAACTACGACAGTGTCAATGAGTTACACACTCCAAAGATCACTGTAGCCACAACATACATAAAGTGTTCTCAGTCTTCACTAGCCGTTGCTTGGTAGCGGCTTTCGACAGCGGACGTTCAACTTCCTCTGACTTCCCGAAATGTTCCCGGTCTCAGCTACCAGCTTCTCACTTCTCACTTATGTTAGACATACTCGTCTCTCTTCTGTTTTTCTTTCTCTTCCAAATTTTCCATGTTGTCCTTATAATCATTAATGTTCCTCATGTCGCTTCTTTTCCCATTCATTTCATCGTATTTCTATTCCCCTTTGTTGTTCCCGCATTTTTTTTCATTCTATCTTTCACTTCCTCGCATTCTAATCATTTTCTTCTTTCTCCACGTATTACACTCCTCTACTTTGTTGGTTTCTTACTGAGCGCCAAGTTCTATTCGTCTAATTATAGGATTACGGGACTCTCCTTTCCTACATCTTCTGTTTATTTTCCGGGTAACTTCCCAATATTCATATCAATTTCAAATCAATAAGAGCATCTGACTCCGGTCTAGAAAACCGAAATTAACGGCCTAGGCATTCGTTGCGCTGACCACGCGACACCCTCTATCCGCTAAAGTTGGCACTAACTTCGCCGACAAGCGGCGGTCTCTCGATCGGTATAGTTCGCTTGCGGACTAAAACCACGGAGTTTCTTTTTAAGACCATCTGACAGGAATCGGAACGGCTCAGTCGGTTTAGAAACTTCGAGATGAACGAACAGGGAATCAAAATTTTCATAGGATCAGAGATCCATGTCTTCTCCACAGCGTTCACACCGGCCCTGGGCCCCAAACTCTCTCCTATCCAATGGGATTCGGCAGCTTCATCCTATGGAATAACGTGCCGGGGGCGTTGAGGAATTGAGACATTATTCACCTTTAATTCCTTGATTTATGATCCGTGACTTAATAGCGTTGCTCAACTAGTTGTTGCGTGTTATTTGCCGGGTAGTAACGACGTTAACCCGGAAACTGGATAACCTTCATTGAAGGTTCGTTGCCAGGGATCATCTTGTATATAAAACAACGCTTAGGAATATTCTTTGACATCCTAGTGAGAGTTGTTAACACGAAAGGACCGACTGTGAAACGACTTGTTCAACATTTTGTGTTATATTTACGTTGAATTGTAGTTACGGCGTTGAGTAGTAAAGTGACGTTGCAAGAATACGCCTCGAGGTCTTATTTCACGACAGGGGCGTTAGGCCTCTCAGTCTGCTCCATACATGGCTGAGGTGCGCAGAGTAACACATCCACAATCCCACGAGTTTCCTTTGCGTGGTGCTTNATATATTAAATAACTTGCATTGCGTCAAGAAAGAAACCAGGAAATGTACATGAAAACAAATATTATGTTTTTGTACATTGTCCATCGTCTTGTCTTTATCTAAAAACCATCCTGTCTATTTTTTTAAAACACAACGTTTGGGACACTGGATTCTGTCTCCGTCTTCAGGTAAAACTTACTCCGGTAGATAGGGACTAGCTCTATCGATTGTGCCCAACTGAGCAGGTTTTACCTGAAGGCGGAGACAGAATTGGGGTCAATCGATTAGGGACTAGCTCTATCTATTGTGCCCAACTGAGCAGGTTTTACCTGAAGGCGGAGACAGAATTGGGGTCAATCGATTAGGGACTAGCTCTATCTATTGTGCCCAACTGAGCAGGTTTTACCTGAAGGCGGAGACAGAATTGTGGCCAATCGATTAGGCACTAGCTCTATCGATTGTGCCCAACTGAGCAGGTTTTACCTGAAGGCGGAGACAGAATTGTGGCCAATCGATTAGGCNTTTGTGTTATATTTACGTTGAATTGTAGTTACGGCGTTGAGTAGTAAAGTGACGTTGCAAGAATACGCCTCGAGGTCTTATTTCACGACAGGGGCGTTAGGCCTCTCAGTCTGCTCCATACATGGCTGAGGTGCGCAGAGTAACACATCCACAATCCCACGAGTTTCCTTTGCGTGGTGCTTAATTAGACACGGACAAATGTTATCCCTTTGCCTTAACAGTACATTTTCTCTCCTCCACAACACCCATATAGGATCAGGAGCCCACCCAACCTCCTATCTAATGGCTACCGGGGGTAAAGCGGCCAGAGCGTGGAGCTGACCAGTCCCATCGATCTAATGCCGAGGTCAAAAATGGTGCAGCTATGCCTCCAGTCCCCCATGTCTTCAGAGCATAGTGCTTGATTAATTAAGCAAAGGGACTATTATTTATCTTTACTGTATATATATATATATATATATTAAATAACTTGCATTGCGTCAAGAAACAAACCAGGAAATGTACACGAAAACAAATATTATATTTTTGTACATTGTCCATCGTCTTGTCTTTATCTAAAAACCATCCTGTCTATTTTTTTAAAACACAACGTTTGGGACACTGGATTCTGTCTCCGTCTTCAGGTAAAACTTACTCCGGTAGATAGGGACTAGCTCTATCGATTGTGCCCAACTGAGCAGGTTTTACCTGAAGGCGGAGACAGAATTGGGGTCAATCGATTAGGGACTAGCTCTATCTATTGTGCCCAACTGAGCAGGTTTTACCTGAAGGCGGAGACAGAATTGTGGCCAATCGATTAGGGACTAGCTCTATCGATTGTGCCCAACTGAGCAGGTTTTACCTGAAGGCGGAGACAGAATAGGGGCCAATCGATAAGGGATAAGCTCTATCGATTGGGTCCAAGTGAGTAGGTTTTATCTGAAGACAGAGACAGAATTTGGTCTCTGAAAATTTGTGTTTTCAAAAATAAATAGGACAGTGTTTTTAGACAAAGACAAGACGATGGATAATGTCCAGAAACGTAATATTTGTAATTATGTATCATCGTCACAGACTTTTAGATCTTAATCAAATGTGCATGAGGGTTAACCATTTACGGAACGTGTAATTACCCGAACACTTCCTGCACTGACTTGCGCATTTTCGTTTGCAATTATCAGCAAATCTTACATAACCATGTTTTATGCATTATCAAAGCTTATGAAGAAACTTAGAGTAAATTTGTTTCAGATACATTGTAAATATTGTTCTGATTTTTAAATGAAAATGGCATTGACTCGAAATGCATCTAAATCATGACTATCTTAATAGATTTTTTTGAGTTATAATGAAAGGAATTGGTATATAAACCCAACCGTTGCGTCATCTCAGTACAGTCCACTTGCGGTCTACAGCCATGAAGACATTCATTGTTCTGGCATTTCTCGCAGCTGTCGGCTTCGCGGTAAGAAAAAGTCCCTTGAGCTTAAGAATAAGAATACACAACATACAATTAAGATTCTATGAAACAATTACCAGTTCTTTGAAATTTGAGGCTTCATATTGTGAGTTTTGAGCTGTGACACCGTTTAGTCTGTTACGTGGTTACAAACAATTCGTAAGAACATTCTGCCATGTACATGGAGGGTAAGGTTTGACACTTTTACCCTGAGGTTTCTCCGAAATATTGGTAACCATCTACCAGACTACACGATGTCACAATCCGGAATATCTCAACCTAGATCTTCATCAGGGTGAGAAACCTCAAATCTCATTCTCTGTTTCTTGGGATTGTGACATCTGAATGGCGGTTCTGCAGGCTGAAACAGATCTACGTAAAGGAAAGCCCCGTTACGTTGTGATGTCCATGCAACGAAACCTCACGGCTACCGAATTGGGCAACATGGTGAGGCAGGTTGTGTTCAGACCTGAAGAATCGATGATTAAGAATAGCAGCAGACTCCAAACAGGTAATTAATGCTTTTATATTCAATAATTATAATTTTAACAAAGGAATCTTCTATAATGAAGGCTAATTGGTGTTATTATTATTATTTTTATTGTTATAAACTGACAAATAAACCACAATGGTACCTCTCCATATTTGTATTTGGGAGGTGCTAGGCTCGAATCTCTGAAGGAACACCGGTTATGATGACTGATGATTTTCATTAGTTTCCTCAGCCCCTCCAGCGTAATGAGGGGATAGTTTCAAGGAATAGGCCACTACTGCTTGCTTCTACAATATTTACAGTTCATCATTCATTAATCATTCTGCCAATGGATATTATTAGCGACTGAAATCATTTCTCAATAGATCATAATTCACTGAATACACACAATATCAATAATTCAGTTTTTTCTTTGCCTGTAGAGGTCGAAATTGCAAAGCTGACTGATGCATACGTGACTTATTACCACACGCGATCCTATCAGTAACTACTAACAACTGGCCGCTATGTTATAACAGAATAGCGTTATATTGGAAATCCTTAGGAATTTCAGTGCCAATAATCTGGGGTCGGCTGAGCCTCTACCAGGATTCTTCCCGACCTTAAAGAGCGGCCGGCAGGTAAGGCTGATAACCTCACCGCCATCTGTGAGCGGATTGTCTAGAGAAAATGTGGGAGCCTCGACGTCTCACAACCCTTTGGGCCTTCACGGCCTGTTACAGGGGTAGCTTGTAATAATGAAATTTATTTCTGTATAGTTCTCCCTCTCAACGTCCGTTTGCAGAACCATGCCTTGCGCTTCAACAGTGGCGCAATTGCTTACCGGGGTCAGTTTCCATGGCAGGCGGCAATTGTGATTGACGACTCGTCCTTCTGCGGTGGCGCTTTGATATCCAATTATTGGGTTCTCACCGCGGCCCATTGCAGGTAATAACGGGACAGTAGCGTCTGTTTACCCATAATCAGCACTGCAGTTGTAAATCCATTAACCCATCCACTACTCTTGTCTTCTTCTGCGATGTGACGCCGTGACGTCTAACAGAAGTCGATTTGCTTGAAGGTTGACGCAGTACAACCCTCGGAGACGTCATAAAAGTTCTACCCTACTGTACGGCGTCACATCTCCGAAGAAATTATCCTTCTCTTCATACGTATAGACATTGACCGCCTCTGCGGTCTAGTGGTCAGAATTCCTGGCTACAGATCCAGGGGTCCCGGGTTCCATTCCCGGCGCTACCAGATTTTCTGAGAAGTAGTGGATCTGGAACGAGGTCCACTCAGCCTCATGATGATAATGGAGGAGCCATTTCAAGGAAATAGCGGTACCGGTCTAGAAAAACGAGATTAACGGCCGTGGGGATTCGTTGCGCTGACCACGCGACACCCTCTATCCACTAAAGCTGGCACTAATTCGCTTAGTGGGGGGTGGAGTCCAACTGGGTCCACTCGGCACTGATTTGCCTACTGTAGCATGCCCCGGGTGATTATGATGATGGAGAATTTGGTGGAATAAAAATTGGCAGGGGAAACCGAAGTACTCGGAGAAAACCCGCCCCAGCGCCACTTTGTCCAGCACAAGTCCCACTTGACCAGACCCGGTATCGAACCCGGCGCGGCCTAAAGTTGGCACTAACTTCGCCGACAAGCGGCGGTCGCTACAGCCATTTGCTGAAAAGCCCAACATGCAACGAATGTGGGTATTTTTTTTTTTTCAGGGGAAACACGTACTATGTGAGGTTGGGCGCCAACCGCTTGGATATCCAGGAATACGGCTCCTTGGATGTAACCGGTCGATATATGGAGACCTACCCTGGCTACAACCCAACTTTGCTGCTGAATGATATCGCTGTCATTCGGTTGTCTCAGTGTGTTCAGTTTACGTGTGAGTGCTCATCTCATCACATCTTGATTAATTTTGTAAAGACGGTAATACAGTGCGTTCAATCAAGGCGGAAACTTCGCAACACCGCTGACCCGACCCAACATTCCTCACAGATTGCTGCTGTAACTGCTGATAGCAGAATGAGTCATTAGCGCTGATAAACGCGGGCCGTTACAGTTACAGCAGCAATCTGTGAGGAATAGTGGGCCCGGTCAGCGGTGTTGCCAAGGTTTCTCCTTGATTGAACACCCTGTGTATTTCTTGATTATCTCATTTATTAAATGAACGTTTGTTTTAATTCACTTAGTGGGGGATGGAGTCCAACTGGGTCCACTCGGCACGGCGGCCACTGATTGGCCTATTGTACCTGCCCCAGGTGATTATATGATGGAGAATTTGGTGGAATGAAGATTGGCAGGGGAAACCGAAGTACTCGGAGAAAACCCGCCTCATCCCCACTTTATCCACCACAAATCCCACTTAACCAGACCCGGAATCGAACCCGGGCCGCCTCGGTGGGAAGCCAGCGACTAACGGCTTGAGCAATGGCGCGGCCATGAAATGAAAGTTACTATTATTTTCAAAAATAAATTTGCAAGGGGTATATTATAGACACTACCTATAACATGGGAAATTTCACATCATAGCTGGGAAATGGAGCTATAGCAGTATTACCACATCTTACACCTGCTTAAATAGTAATACAGAAATACGTTTACATTTGTGTGTTAATGAAATTCACAGCTTACATCGCTCCCGCAAGACTGCCAAATCGATTACAGCAGAGTGAAACTTTTGCAGGAGAGACACTTCGTGTCAGTGGTTGGGGGATAATTTCCGATAGTAAGTAAGAATACGTTGTTTTGTCATGTTATAATTACAATTGAATACAGGCCAGTTACCGGATTCAAAATTTTACAGACGACAATTTACGGTAAACTGCCTTCAATCATAGGACAGTGAAGTTTCAATGGAATGCAATCGCAAATTTATGACCCACGTTACATATTTTCTAAATTCTTTCTCCTTAAATTTCTCATACCACAATTGTACTAACCGTATTTTATTGCAGATACCAACAAATTCGTTGTAGCCAACATAACCAAACTATAAATACCACACTATATTGAGTCTAACTAACTTCATGGAGCTGAACCCTTACTGAGGAGCCGCCAATTTTGCAGCTACTCAAGAACTTCTCAGCATTTTATGGAAGCCTAGCAAGTGCCCTCCACTGCTCCCTATCCTGAGCCAGATCGATCCAGTCCATACCAACTCATCCTATCTCTCTAAGATGCATTTTAATATTGGCCACCCACCTACTCCCCTTCTTCCTAGTGGTCTTTTTCCTTTTGGCTTTCCCACCGAAACTCTATATGCATTCTTCTTCTCCCCATTCGTGCTAAATTCCCTGCCTATCTCATCCTCTCTGACTTGATCATTCTAATTATACTTGTCGAAGAGTACAAGTTATGAAGTTCCTCGTTA
This sequence comes from Cryptotermes secundus, assembly GCF_002891405.2. NCBI lineage: Eukaryota > Metazoa > Arthropoda > Insecta > Blattodea > Kalotermitidae > Cryptotermes > Cryptotermes secundus. The sequence continues at coordinate 8,905 of NW_019724601.1, read as the reverse complement.
GTTTTCTCCAGCCTCCTGTCGCATTGTCTCGAGTCAGGAAATATTAATATACCATAATGCAAAATGAAATATAAAGTTTAGTTCTCAGTGGCATCTGCACCGCGTGCCATGTGCGTGGTTAATAAGATCAGCTTTTTGAGGATCTTTACACTATCTACTTTGAGCTTTCCATAAATCAAATGTTATATTGGACTGATTCAAACCAAAATCGAAACCGTAGGACTTGAGGTGATTATGAAGAATTCTATCTTCCGTCGAAAGTCAACCGACGTTTCGGAGTAACATATAGTTTCCATCCGGCGTTACGTCCCATAAGTTAGAACTCTTCAAAATTGAAATCTTCTGAGATAGTTAATTACACTGGCCCTAACATAAAAAATTATTAATTTAATTTTTCGGAAATGAATCATGGAAAAATATGTTTATAACCTTTGACGGTGACGTTTAATTTGTATCAAAGGGCATGAAATCAAAGGCATCCTTCACAGGTTAAATATTACTAAAAGTATATAGTGGGCAGTTAAAGACGCCTTGGGCAGAGGAAGTATTCGTGAAAAGGTGAATACCAATATGAACTGTATCTCGTGTAGTAAGGAAACATAACCTCACTTGATACTTTCTCAAGCCGGAGAGAAGTAACACTTGTATCAGCATACTGAGAATTGAATTAAAAAGAGGCCATTTTGGATTTGAATGTGCAGATATGGAAGTGTTCCTTTCCGTTCTGTTCAATTATTTAGAAAATCACAGTCCTTACCGGATAAGTGCATTGGAATAAAATGTGTCTTATCTTCACACTACAAAATTTGCTTATAATAGTTTCCCTCAATGAACAATGAGTTACTCCTGGGAAGCTATAAATTAATACATGAAAGTAATCCTGTAACTGACCATTATAACTATCTGATGTTAGTGGAAAATGAAATAGCTCAAGAGTTCTATGTAAAATAATTCATATACCATCATCAGCTGTTGAGTGGTTCTTCAATTGTTTCAGGAGTACACAGAGACAGGCGGACTGGCCAAACTTCAGAGGCCTTCAGCTGTGTTGCGGACTGGCCTAGATATATTATTTGTTCTGATAGATGTTTCGCATAATCAGTCCGAAACATTTTCAACCGAAAGTTATGTCCTTCATACGAGTATTTATACAGTGCGTTCAGTTAAGGAGGAAAATTCGCAACACCGCTGACCCGACCCAACATTCCTCACAGATTGCTGCTGTAACTGCTGATAGCAGAATGAGTCATTAGCGCTGATAAACGCGCGCCGGTACAATTACAGCAGCAATCTGTGAGGAATATTGGGCCCGGCCAACGGTGTTGCAAAATTTCCTCCTGGATTGAACGCCCTGTATTTCTAAAATGTTGTGATTGTTTCACCACTAGGTGGCTCTGGTGTTTCACCTGACTTGGCGTACTCGGATATCATAGGTATTACTAACTATGACTGTACCAGATTTTACGGCAAAGCTATTACTCCGAGCAAACTGTGCGCCACGGCTTTCAATGATGATACCACTTGTCACGTAAGTGTTTCATAACAAAATCATTCCCAAATTTCTGCATCTCAGAGGAAGACAATCATACATAAGAACCACGTGAATTTTCAGAATGGTGGTAGGGCTCCATAAAGACCGCCTCTCTGGTCTAGTGGTCAGAGTTCCTGACTACAGATCCAGAGGTCCCTGGTTCGATCCCAGACTACCAGATTTTCTGAGAAGTAGTGGGTCTGGAACTGGGTCCACTCAGCCTCGTGAGGATAATTGAGTAGCTACTTGAATGGAAAGGTAGCGGCTCCGCTCTAGAAAACCGAGATTAATGGCTGTGGGAATCTGTCGCGCTGATCACGCGACACCCTCTATCCTCAAAAGTTGGCACTAACTTCGCCGATAAGCGGCGGTCGCTCGGTCGGTATAGTTCGCTTGCGGACTAAAAACCACGGAGTTTGTTTCTTGGTAGGGCTCCATTTCCGTGTCATCGTTATTCTTTGCATCTATTTTATTTATTCATTGCTTACTTGACAATGTTGTCAGGAGCGGACATTGTGAAGCAGTGAAATGTAAGGTAATTTGTGAATAACAACTTTCTGAGTATATGGAAAAATGGGATTGTGACCTAATTTCACGTACTACTGTGTTCGGGGCGAATGTGTTTGGAGTGTGCCGGAACACTGACCAAAAGTTTTGTCAGAGACTTCCTCAGTTGTTCTGGAAAAATCCCGATTTATTATCCAAAATTAGTTCGCGACATCTGCCTACTAGATCGTTTTCATTTCAATGTTTGCTAAACATTCTGTAATTTGTAAGATTTGGGGATTTCACGGTGGTGACTATGAAGAATGCCGTTTTCTGGAGTGTGACGCCGTGTAGATCTTGTGTGAACCGACGTTTCGGAGGAACGTATCGACTCAGTCTTCAGGGTAGTCTGCAGCCACCAACTCACGCTGATTCTACGCTCGCGGATTTTTCTACCATAAAGTTGAAAGAGATTATTTCCTCCGAAACGTCGGTTTATACGAGATCTACACGGCACCACATCCCAGAAGACGGCATTCTTCATGCTGTAATTTGATGTTACTTAATCACAACTACTAAAAGGGTCGTTTCGTGAACGATAAATAAACAATGTTAAGTCAAGTTATGAATCCCGTAACTTGATAGACATAAATTGTACATATTGTATCTCTGTCACATAATTCCTTGCAGAGACGGGTCAGCAATAGGCAACGAATGCTAGAGCCAGAGTTTCCCTGTGAAAGGAAGGAGAGGCAATTGGAAGGGGTTGAACTACCAGCATTGTCCGAAAAAAAATTTAATTCGATTAAAATAACCAAATAAATCTGTCGCGTTATGGGCCAGTGATATCTGAAGAGAAGGGTGAGGCGGGGAATTGACAGACGCTACTCGCCATCTTGTTATCCACACGCGACAATGGTACAGAAATGTAGGATCACAATATTTGTATGAAATTTTGTATTCAAGCTGAAAAAGTTAATGTTTACAAACAGAGAAGGAAACAACGGCTTTGTTAGTCTGTCTCTACTGTCCATGTAAGTGACATCATTTAGAGATATTATATAAGGAACTCAGTTTCCTGTAAGTTTCTCTGGTGTTGTCTAAGACCCGTTGTTGGACCGCGCCATAGCTCAAGCGGTTATTCGCTGGCTACTCACCGCGGCGGCCGGGGTTCGATCCCGGGGTCTGGTCAAGTGGGATTTGTGGTGGACAAAGTGGCGCTGGGGCAGGTTTCCTCCGAGGACTTCGGTTTCCCCTGCCAATCTTCATTCCACCAATTGCTCCACAATCAGCCTCACCTATCATCTGGGGCTGGTACAATAGGCCAGAAATGGCCGCAGTACAAGGGACTTAGTCCCACCCCACTAGCAATAAAAAAAGACCGATTGTAGTTCTGTAGAGCAGTGTTGTTGTTACTCCTGCATAGCATAAGGGAAAGAACTCTTCAGGAACTTGCATTTCTGGGCAATGTTAAAACCAATGTGGTTAGGAAAAGGGTGACTATATAGCAACTGTGATGATGGGAGATTGGAAGCCGAAGATTGGTAGATATGGGCTCCTGCAAGGGCACAACCTGACATCCGTGCTATTTGAGTTCTTGAAAATGAAAACTAAATTTAAAAATGAAAATATGCCAAATATTAATATAAAAATTAAAAGTTGTTTTAATAGAAGATTTTTATCAAGAATATTCCAGGGAAATCGGTAAAAGCAATCTGTAATGGCTTCAAACAAAGTTTGTGAACAAATGCCCTGATTGCCGCTATTTCCAAAATTGGTTCCAACTGTAAAGAAAAATCTGGCAACGCCGATTAGACCTATTCAATTTTCATGACCTGTGTCAGAACAGATATGAACTGTGGAAGGAAGAGCATGTCCTTGCCTGTATTCCTTTACTTTTTTTTTAATTTTTGTGTCCCTGTACAAAACACACTTAATTTCAAAGCATATATATTTTGGAAATGTGTTCGCCAGAAATCAGAATAAGGATAAATATTTTTGGATTGCATTGCTGTCACATTGGACCGAACTTCTCGATCCCTAAGCTAGATCACTGATCAAGATTCGCCTGACACTTGTACAGCGGCATTTTGTATTACTTCATTTTCAGGTGTCCTTTTGGAAGGGGGTGGGAGTGCAAGAGTTCTCTGCTGATCTCTGACATTCTGCTCCATGTTACAGGGTGATGCTGGTGGGCCTCTTGTATTTTTTGACCGCGGTGGTTACTACATTCTCGTTGGTATTGTGTCTTTTGGATCTAAAAGTGGCTGCCAGTTTGGCAACCCTGTCGCTTTCTCAAGAGTGACCAGCTTTTTAACCTGGATCAAGCCGTACGCTATTTGACTGACATCAGATGTAATATAAAATTAAACATCAACGCTAGTAGATGCATTGTTATTCATAATTTTCTGAATGAATTCACATAGAGAGCATGAGATATTTTGTTATTGTAAGTGCGATATTGTGTAATCTGATTTTGGAAGAATATACTATCTTGAAAACAGAGGTTAGGATATTTCTCTGAAATACTGCTAGCCATGTTTTATACAGCACTATCATAACTCAAAATATCACACAGTAGAGCAATAATTATATATCATTTTACTTTTGTTTGATATCCACAATTTAAATATATTCGTATTAAACAAAATGATGTATAGAATTGCTCACAAAGAGAGAGTTATGTACATACACACGACTTGCAAATTGCTTATAAAAACACAATTATGTATACATAAAAACATAACAGTTACTTGTAGTAGGAGAACTGTCTGCACAAAACATATATATTTATTACGTGTATACAAAAAATATATAAATTACTTATAAAAGGGAATTGTGTACAAACAATATACATACCAATTTCTCGTAAAAATAGAATGATACATGTATACGAATATACGAATATCTGTTAGTTGCTTGTATAAGGATACTTACATACACACAAAAGTTACGTAAATAATAAAGTAAAATTTATGACATATTTAGTGCTGATATACTTATTCAGACATCGCCAGGGACCAACGGCCCTGCCTCAGATTTCTGGATGCTCTTTAAGTTCCATATTATTGAAAGCCAGGATAGTAACTTAAACTTTCAAATCACGATTTCCATCAAAAACAATATTTAAACATAAAATACCTTCTTCACGTTAAACACACCCTGTACCAACTATAGGAATATTATAGCTGATTTTTGTGACAATCATATGAAACAAATAAATATATGATGTGTGTAAGTAAGTGGTATATATATATATTTACCACATCATATAAGTTATCCTGCCGTAATTAAATGACGCAAACTAAACTTACATAACGAAAAGGAACTGTAA
>NW_019724601.1:0-870 GCF_002891405.2 Cryptotermes secundus | reverse complement strand
TCTGGTTGCAGAATTATTTATTGCTTTTCTTCCTTTCCCACCCCCAGGGAGAAACCTCACTCCACGGGAAAGAAACCTCCTGAAAGAGCTGAGAATTGTTAAGTTGGTTAGAAAATTAATTTCAAAATACAATGCTAGAGAAAAACAATACAATTTTAGCCTGTTATTTACCTTCTACAACTTGGGGTACTCAGAGTAATGTTAATACCCAGTTCATACCATGAACTTTACTTTTTTTTTTAATACGCTTAGTGGGGGGTGGAGTCCAATTGGGTCCACTGGGCACAGCGGCCACTGATTGGCCTATTGTACCTGTCCCGGGTGGTTATGATGATGGACAATTTAGTGGAATGAAGATTGGCAAGGGAAACCGAAGTACTCAGAGAAAACCCGCCCCAGCGCCAATTTGTCCACCATAAATCCTACTTGACCAGACCCGGGATCGAACCCGGGCCGCCGTTGTGGGAAGTCAGCGACTAACCGCTTGAGCTATGGTGTGGCCCATTGAGCTTGACATACTGGCTACAGTCCTGCAAGTGCAACAGCCGCGCTACGTCACACCATGTGTAGTCTAACTTGCTGAAGAATAGTCCTGCGTTTTAACACGGTATCCACTGTAAATTCCTTCCAAACAATGCTGTTATTCTGGCATTGCTTGAATACTGATTTCCTTCGACAGTGGTGCTGTTATTTTTTCGTTGCTCGGATACTGATTTCCCTCGAAAACAATGCTGTTATTCTGTCGTTGCTTGGATACTGATTTCCTTCGAGAGTGACGCTGTTATTCTGTCGTTGCTTGGATACTGATATTTATTAGAAATTAACGCAGTTATTCTCTCATAGCTGTGATGCTGATTTCCTTCGACAATA
>NW_019724600.1:40015-45166 GCF_002891405.2 Cryptotermes secundus | reverse complement strand
TACCGAGGATTCTATCAACCCTCCGATGTAAAATTTTCGTCTTAAAGAGTTCCACACCTCACTCAGTACTCAGAGGCTTCCACGGCTGTTTCAGTGCAATTAGTCACGTAGGGATCAATGCGTTCACAAACCGGTAGGAACACTCGCATATGGTTGCAAATACTCCATTCATTCGCCTACGTACTCACTCATCCATCCGTCCATCCGTCCGTCCGTCCGTGTACTCATCCATCCATCCACCCATCCGTCCGTCCGTGTATTCATCCATCCGTCAATCCGTCCATCTACATACTCATCCACCCATCCGTCCGTCCGTGTACTCGTCCATCCATCCATCCGTCCGTCCGTGTATTCATCCAGCCATCCATCAATCCGTCCATCTACATACTCATCCATCCATCCGTCCGTCCGTGTACTCATCCAGCCATTGGCAAATCCGTCCATCTACATACTCATCCATCCATCCACCCATCCGTCCGTCCGTGTACTCATCCAGCCATCCATCAATCCGTCCATCTACATACTCATCCATCCATCCACCCATCCGTCCGTCCGTGTACTCATCCAGCCATCCGTCAATCCGTCCGTCTACATACTCATTCATCCATCCATATATATACTAGTACATGTCCCTACTCACTTCTTCATCCAATCAATTGCCTACTCACACCCTGAACCATCCATCCATCATACTCGGCTCGGAGTGAGGACAGACCCAGACCCTTCTGAGTAGAAACCATGCAGACTTCAGAACGAAGTACCACAACGGAAGGATAGTGTTGCAGTCCGCACGTGAGTGATAACGTCCGTCTGTTTCACAGGCAATGAACTATTCTGATCTGCAATGGAGCAGATCGCTGGCTGTGCAGCACACAAATTATTCTGAAGAGAATTTGAACTCGATATGAACGCAATAAGCTTGTAAAATATACCTCAAATGGAAGACAATTATGGTCCCCTCATAAGAAAAAAATTCAGGGTGTGAACAAGGCGCGGTGTTCCAGAAACAGCTGACTTCTACACGTGGCATATAGGGCTACGCTTCCCGAGAATGCGAGAGGGGGGATGGGGGGGGGGAAGAAAGACGGCTTCTCTTACCTCTGAAGTTTTGCTTTAAAAAATAAACAGGTGTACATATGCAGCGCAGTCATGGAACTGCGTACGGACTTCTCCCAGAATTAAAACATCGCCCGAATATCCGTACGCAGTTCCAACGTGCTAATTATTTCAAATGTCAACATGCTCGCTGGTGTCTTGGATCAGTTTCGCTCGGAACTACACTCACATATCTCAATGTCCTTTTGTCCTTGTATGTGAAGAGTCCTTGAGACTGTGGACCGGCCATCCAGTGAACACACAAAGAGTCTAAACGGTCCTGTGTTGGAAGAAGATATACGAGTACGCGGGAAACAGTGGCGAAGAGCAGGAAAGACTCCAGTTTTATGTACAAACTAGGAAATGACTTGTAAATATTTAGGAAAATGACTACAACCTTCGTATAATAAAGAATGCGTTTTGAAAGACGGCACATGCGTTAATCAGTACTCTTTCCGTGCCAACGGGAGAAGAGAAAGTCGCCTTGCTGATAAAATAATTGTTATGAAGGGTATGCCTTAAGAAATGTTGATGTCTGACGCATTTGAAGTTTGGAAAAAAGTTACTTTTACGTCCAATATTTTTACATTCCTTCCACTATCCATATTTTCCTGATACAGCATTTCTGATCATCTTAAGAGGTCAATAAAATGGAAAATACAGGGTAATTCGTAAGTCCATCCGGAATTTCGAACTCGGCAGCGCACCTAGGCAGACAGAGCAGAAAGGAGCGGAAGACTCAACAGGCAGAGAATCCCGAGCCTGTGCGAAAAACTTCTGTCAGGAGCCCTCAGAAGTCGACACATCACGTGAGCCTCAGTCAAGTGTCTGGCGCAACCTGCGCAAACGTCTTCAGCTGCACACGCAGGACAGTCTCGGTCGGCTGTTCGTTTCGCAGCGCACAGACAGCCACTGAGCTGGAATTTCTTGTACCACTCACGAATTGTTTTTCCTGTAGGTGGTCTGTGTGATACTTGGCCCGAAGCCTCCGCTGCACCGCCACAATTGACTAAAATTTGGTAAATTCCAAGACACAGAGCGCTTTCCCATTCCCTGTCCTCGCCATCTTTCGTCATGACTGCCCTCTAGCGGTGAAACCTGCAACTACGCCATGGTACATTTCACAAAAACAAACTTAGAGAGATTCTCTTCCTACTGATATGCTCCTTCCTCATCTGTCTCTCTTGGTTGTAGCACTGCCGAGTTCGGAAATCCCGGAGGACTTATGAATCACCTGATATACAGTTAACCAGTTAACTAAGTCGGTTTCCACCTGACCACCTGATATTTGCTAATTTTCATCAGAAATTCCTCGCCTTTCATGAAATCAGAGATTTCAATACCGTGTTCACTGGACATATCCTGTGTCAATTTATTTCCGTTAACACACACACACACACAACTCTGAGCGCGTCCGTTTATGTATTTGGGACAATTTGCAATTTCAACTCAATCCGTGCCAAAGATACCACCCCGTACATATTTCCTAAATTAAGCTACATGATCTCATAAATCTGGTACCGGATCTCCGACGCGGCTCGAAACAAAGCACTGCACTGGCGAGGGCCAGTAGCAATTTACTGGATTGTATGGTTTTGATACTGGGAGTGTCTTGATGCGGTAAAACGGAAGCCAATGGTCCGGTGAGTCTGTGACTGTTACAGTGTCTCGGTTTTACTGGCATTCACATGGATCAGGACAGAGATCCACTGCTCACTCCACATGTCAAAACGAGAGAAGTATTCTTATTCGGGAGGTTCGGCGTTCAGGTATCGGTACGTCAAATAGGCCACGACCGCATCCCTCAACAGCATATGAAAATAATGACTAATCATCACGTCATTCAGTGTTATATACGTCACAACCTGAGTCACTGATCGAGCTCTATTATCGAAGACTTAATATTTACGCTGAGGCTTTGTTAGCAGCGCGCTCAATGGACCGCCCCTTGTCGGCTGGCCATGAATAATTATTCGCGTTCTCTATATTTGTTTCATCCGCAATCTGAAGAAACGCGACGTTTCGGTGACAAGCAGCACATCTGACGTTGATACGGGACTTTTAAATGGGCTTTAACTCTCACGTTTATCCCATTTATTTCCATTGCTCTGAAACAACTACAATAGGTAAAGCTATCCCTGTAACAGGCCGTGGAGTTCCATAGGGTTGTGAGATGTCGAGGCTCCTAATCTGCTCACAGATGGCGGTGAGGTTGTCAGCCTTATGCACCGGCCGCTATTTACTCAGAGGAAAATCCGTGGTAGAGGATGAGTCGACCCCAGGGCCATAGTGCGGCTGGTAAGATTGCGAACTGAAAAATCCAATGGCCTCGTCAGGAATCGAACCCGCGACCGTCCGGCCTGTAGCATAGTGCCTCAACCACTACACTACCGCATGTCCCTGACACAACTATGATACTTAAAATAATTAGGAAGGAGGACAAAGAGTTCTACCTTCTGCCATAAAACCACGCACTCCGCTGAAAGCCAACCGATGGTTCAGACAGAATTTGCAGATTACACCTTCAGGGTCTAAGAATAAAATAAGTACGGATCCAGCACGAAGTAGGTACTAAACACAACTGCTTCATTCTGGTTCCATGTCTGGTTTGCTCTTCGACTCTGACGATGGGTGCGACATGTTCATCCGAAAAGTCGATTGACTTTCACCAAACTAATAGGCGTTATTTCCCAGAAGACAGGATCCTTCATTACCATCGCTGCGAGAACCTCATATCTTGCGCAGAAAGCCAAAGATTTTCATTAGGCAGGCGACGTCGAGCTTGCTTGTTTGTCTGTTGTGCGGGGTTGCATGTCGTCCCCTCGGCAGAGTGCAGATAGATATGTGAAACGCAGAAGCAAATCTCTTCATTTCGGAGAAAGAAAAATTATCAGAGTTGACAGGAAGGGAGACACGCCAGGTCACGGTTAGAATCAAAGCCTGATATAAAAGTCCGTGAAGATAGTATATTAATACAATTGATGTGTTCTCGGACATTATTCATCGTCATGCTTTATACGCAGATACGGCCTAGCTGTATCGATTGGGTTTTCAAACGAGTAGGTTTTTACCTGATGATGGAGATAGAATCGTCTCCGAAACGTTGTCTGAAATAACACAGGACGATGGATAATGTCCAAAAACACAATGTCATCAGAGTCTGGTTTAAGAAGTTCTTAGCGGAAATGAATGTACACAAAAAATTTTGGAGGTGCGCGTCAGAGTTTTCCGATGGGAATGTCGGACAGAGGGTTCAGTAGTTCTTACACTCCTAAGTAGCCGATGTGATGCCTTATATTATCTACTAACAGGACTCCTTTCCCCTACCGGAATCTCGAAGTTCAAGGACCCCATAATTACATCCTCCCATATCGTTGGATTATGCGTGACAGAACAATTTCATGGCCACCACGGTCACCGGATATCACTCACCGGATTAATTTTTACGGAGATACGTCAGAGGCCGAGTGCTCGAACTTCAAACGTCACGAACAAGCAAGCAGTTGCTTAGAAATGTTGGATAAAACATGGACAGAAACTTCCTACCTACCTACCTACCTACCTACCTCTCAAAGGGTCTACAGTCTATTTGTTTGACTTTGGCCGCGTTTTCAGTTTCTTGATCCTATACACAGTCGGTTGGTCTCCTTGCACGGGGATCAGCAGGTCGCAAAGCCGCTACCTACACGCAGAACTACATAAACACACAAATATCAATGCCTTGAGTGGGATTTGAACCCACGATCCCAACTTTCGAGCGAGCAAAGGGGTCCATGATTTAGATCGCGTGGCCACTGTGATCGGCAGAAACTAACTATGGACTAGACAGTCCTCGTGGCACCGATGCGTCATATATTGATTACTAAACTGTACGAACTGTTATACAAATATACACGTATATAGGGTTTCCCTTACTGATGCAGCAAATTGTATTATTTCAGTTGTTATATATACGTAGTCTTCCCACAGTGATGGTCCAAAATGGGAGAAATTTGGCAAGGACGGTCTATGCTTTAGATTACAATGGATCTTTGATCCAAATGCTAAAATTATTAA
>NW_019724600.1:26646-39011 GCF_002891405.2 Cryptotermes secundus | reverse complement strand
GTTCCTCCGAAACGTCGGCCAAAACGAAGAATACACGGCGTCTAAACCCAGAAGACGACTTTCTTCATAGTCATCGCCACGAAAGCCTTAAAACTTAAATATGTGCAATACTTTACAAGGTCGATTACATTGGCCGCGCGGTCTAAGGCAGGAACGGTCTTCGCTCACTCTAACACTGGAATCGTGGGTTCGAATCCCACTCAAGGCATGGATGTTTGTATGAGTTTATTCTTTGTGTTATCTTGTGTCCTTGCGTCGGGCTGATCCCCCCTCCAAGGAATCCTACCGACTGTCTATAAAATTAAGATACTGAAATGATACAAAGAGTTTCACGGATGCTTTATGTTACAAATGGGAGGATTAGGAACAAAAGATAGATAGACAAGAGAGACAGATAGATAGACAGGTAGGTAGATACATACATACATATGAGTAGATAGATCGATAGATAGACAGGTAGGTAGGTATACGAAGAAAAGCAGGTAGGTATGTAGTTAGATAGGAAGACAGGTAGATAGGAAGGATGGTAGTAGGTAATATGATTTCCTTATTAGAGTCCGTCACAACAGAACAATACAAAGGTCAAAGCTAAAACATATAGCCAAGCTAGTTTTAGCCTTGATCTTTATATTGTTGTGTTGTCACGAACTCTAACAAAGAAACTGTATATAACACAGCAGGATGCACGAAATGAAAAAAAAATAGACAGTTAGATATGTAGGTAGGTATTTATGGAGGTAGATATATAAATAGGTAGGTAGAAAGACAGACAGGTAGATATACATGTTTCTAGACTTAGAAAAATATGAAACTTTATTTACTGAAGTAATATTATGCAGACTGAAATATAATCTCAAACGTATTTCAAGTTTCTCTGGATTCACGGCCGTGGGTATTGCGATTGTGCTCCTGTGGTTACGGCTGAGTGTGATACTGTTCTCGCTGTCCAACAGACGAATCCTGCCAAGCACTGTGCTTCCCAACAGAGGTTAACGTTGTGAGCTTTCAGTGAGCGCTCACACTGCTCTCTTCTTGAATGTAATACAGTGCACTTCTGACTAGGTAGGACGGTGTCACAGCCCACATCACAATCTAGACATTTTAAATCTGGTGCATAGCTAGATTATAAATAACTGAGCAAATTTTATATGAAATATTGCTCGGAAATAAAAAACAGTTTTGTATTTCTGGGTTTCATAACCATGTTCATGAAAAGTATGACATTCCGTTCTAATGCCGAAGAGTTCCGAGGCAGTACAGCGACGGAGAAGCCTATTGCCACCATCTTCAGGGCCGAGGATTGGACCGAGCAAGAAAACCAGTAAGTTCTGTTTGCCGCTCCTGAGTCCTGAGTTCCTGTTTGGCTTACTCTTCAGCCATGAGGATGGACATATGTTCCTCCAAAACGCTGATCCACCCCTACCGAACTACACGGCATTAGGACTAGTAAAAGTAAAAAAGTAAAGGTATCCCTGTACCAGGCCGTGAAGGCCCATAGGGTTGTGAGCTGCTGAGGTTCCCACATTGTTTAGACAGTCGGCTCAAAGATGGTGGCAAGGTTGTCAGCCTTACTCGCCGGCCGCCCTTTACCCCCAAGAATATTCCTGGTACTCATTTCTGTTAGAGGCTGAGTCGATGAGATATTGTAATTTTCAACAATTTCAAACATTACGGAAATGGCGAAATATTATGCAATCACTTCTTCCCAAGCTATTATTATTATACAATATGGATAGCAGTGACTAATAATAATCTACCATATTTAGAATTTCAAGTATTAAGGAAACAATTTCAGTAGGATTCGATCCTACTACGATCTCGGCAGACGTTGAGAAGTAAATCCGTAAACTAAACTAAATTAGAGCACTGAGTCATACATTTACATTACCAAAATATTCAGATGTTCAATGGGAAACCAGTCTTTGCGGTTTCTGCCCAACGTCACGTTCATTCTGTGATACCTTCTGCTCTATACAAGCCTCACAACACAGCAGAAAATACAAGCAGTATGGTTATAATGTTAAGCAATGTACTGCTTTTACCGGTTCTCACGGTCTCTTCGCTTGCGGATATCTTATATTTTTCCTTGTACCCTGAAGATGGAGGCGATACGTTCCTCCGAAACGTCGGTTAACACCACATATACACGATGCCAAATCGCAGAAGACTGCTTTCTTCAACGTAAAACAACTCCGAACTGAATAATTAAACGTAATTTACCAGCCATCTGTTAACAATTTCCGTAATATTAACCCATGCTTGGACAGTTTAATAGTAAATCTGCTGACGGCCTCCCTAATCACACTTTTGCATCATGTGCGGCTATTTCCACACGAAATGTCTCAAGAGACAATCATATGAGTGCATAACACCGGCACCTGTTACTGTATGTCTCGTAGCCCGCGTGATAGAGGGAAAAGCGCGAGAATGTCATCCCAATTACTGCATTAGCACACGGCAATAAATCCGAGTCTAGTCTCTCCTATATGTGACATGTGGTGAATTATAATTGTGTCACGAGACAGCTCGGTGATATTCGTAGTGAATGATAAAACACTGATTAACTCACACACACATACATATTAATTTACCACAGGTTATATAGTATATGTAGCCCTGAGAGGGGTTATTCAACAGTGCACCTATCGTCACGTGTAGGATGATACGCGTGACGAAATGACTGCTTCTAGTTACGATGATTGGATTTATTAGCACTTTGGTTACACACACACACACACACATACACACTCTCTTAATCACATTTAAATACAAGTAATAAAGCACTATCACTGATTTACACACTTTCCAGTTCACCGTTGCACACGCACTAGCATTCCCAGTCATTAGTCATCTTCTAGCAACGGATCTCAACACAGAAAATGTCACTTCAAATCACTGCAAATATTACACATAAAATCTTCCAGTCACACTTTACATTTCTCACAGGCCGACCTCCTGTTCTCTTCTGTACTCCTGGTTCCAATTCTCGTGCTTCCGTCGCTACTACCTCTCTCTCGTAACGAACTCCGAGACAGACTGACTGTTAAATTGGCGCTGGTCCTCGCCAGCAAAATTATTCTTGGTTCCGAGCCCCACGGGACTCGTTTGTTGATATTCGTTGAAATGGAAACTAGTCTTTAATATTCGTTGCCGCGGAAACAATTACCGAGTCGTTGCTCAGCAACAGTGACTCCTCCGGCTCCACCATTCCGGCTTTCAGCTGTCATGTTACAATAGTATTGCGACATGTGCGCCGGAAGCCGGAACAGTGAAATCAGAGATGTCTATTGCCAGGCAACTGTTCGGTAAACATATTGCCGCGGCAAGGAATACGCAAGCAGCAATCGAATAACTTCCGTTTCAACGCAACGGCAGGGTAAACACACCTCTATAACAATAGAGAAATTGTTAGGAATTGGTGTCTTCCGTGGGGGCCGCCCAGAGGCTATATAACGAGGATCTCGTATGCTAGTCGTAGGAGGCGACGAAAAGGGAAACCAGTGTCCGGGTCTATGACTGCGCCACCCTGTTCCTGGGGGATATAAATATGGGAACGTGGCCCTCCAGGTTCGGGAACTCTCGAATCTGATAAGTAAAATATGAACATGAGTCACGCAGGACTCAGACCTGAGAGTGACTGCGCTGGCTAGGACCAGCAGCAATTGTAAACCACAGCCCCATCCTATCGTCAGACATAATGCTACATGAGGACTATGACCGTAAGTGTCCATTTGAAACAAAAAGTGCTGGTCGTGATTTTCAAGAGCCTTGACGTCAAGACGGTAAACCGCCAGTCGTTAAGTAACTCTGACTCTGACTAGAATTAGAATCGAGTCGCGTTCCGGAGATGGCAGTCAAAAGTGACTGAGAAGTGGGAAAAAGGATACGACTAGTAAAGACTGAGAACCTTATGTGTGTGTGTGTGTGTGTAAAACGGTGAACTGTGTGGATCAGCGATCGCGCTGTATTACTTGTAGTTCCGAGTGGAGTGTGTAAAGTGTCAATAAATCCAATCGAAAACTCTCCCGTGATCAAATGGTCTCTTGAGCGCCATGGAAGTGACGAAATGATACATCGTCAGAGACATATAGACGTCCTGTGTGCGTGTGTCTATATATATAAATATGTAAGGTAACGGTAAAATAAAAGTTCTGAAATCGCGCACTTTCGCTTAAGCAAACTCTTTAAGTGAATTCGAGATCGCGGTAGGGCAACACACGAAGAATAATAAATTGTACTCTATAATTTGGGTTCTATGAAGGCGGGGGATTCTTTAACTGGGTGACTGTCAGTTTCTCAGAAAGGACCCTGCTTGGTGCACTTGTTTTCACAAGGAAGACGTCACTAAACAAATTTACAGTTTGGGAAAATAAAAATTTTACATAACAATTAACTAATTCCATGGAGATAAGCCCTTCATAAGCCTCCGCCACTTGGGGAGTTGTTCAAGAACTTCCCAAAATTTTATGGAACCCAAAGGTTTATTGCCGTGTTCACATGAGCCCTCCACTGGTCCCTATACTGAGCTAGAGCGATCCAATCCATACCACTCCATTCTCTCTTTCTAAGATCCATTTTAATATTATCCACCTACGTTTTGGTCTTCCCAATGGTCCCTTTTTATCTGGCTTTCCCGCCAATACCCTATATCTTCTCCCCCATTTGTGCTACATGCTCTGCCAATTTCGTCCTTTTTGACTTGATCGTTTTCATTATACTTGGCGAAGAATACAAGTTCTGAAGCTCCTCATTTTGCAGTCTTCTCCAACCTCCTGTCCTTTCATCCCTCCACGGTCAAATTACCCTCCTCAGCACACTTTTGCATAATAATTACAAAATCAAATTCCACATTTTTCATAAATTTATGAAATGGTGTTTGTTTCTCGGTCAGGAAGCTCATCATAAAAATGACAGTAAAAGCGCTATAACATTGATGGCGGTTTTGTTGTCCTGAATTTTTATTTGCAGGCTACACAAAACATTTGACCGTACATATCGCCTATCACGCAATTTCAAAATATGACGTTATTTAAATGCGAATAAACCTCTATACACTGATGAAACTTTTCTCACAATATAAGTGACAAGAATGGAGGGACTCTAAGAAGGGAATACAAAACGGATAAAGATGCTGCTTTAGTTTAAAAACTAGTACACAAAACTGTAATATCCTTATTTTGATTTAATGTCCCCCAATGAATCTAAAATTTACTTCTCTTTTGCTACCAGGACCTTGTTACTGCGTTATTTAAAATCTAGAAATTGGACATCACAAAATCTCAGTCTTTTATACGTTCTTGAATGGAATATTTGAACCAACCGATGAATTATTTATTTCTTCACATATTTGCTCGACAAGGTGCAAGGATACAAGCAATGGCGGCGGACCACTCATGAAGGAGCGTAATAAAATCTAGTGGCGAAACGTCACAGATAAACCAACTTGGAATTCAATTGGTTAGCCACCTGAAAGAACTGACGATAAACCTTCGAAAATTACGATCTCAGAGAATTCTGCCAATTCTAACATTAGAAGTTGTGCCCAAATGGAAAACCTTAATACCTTTTATTTCTCCCCATATATCAATGTAACGTCCACTCCGCGCGCGGCTCAGATGCAATGAGTTTGCGAGAACGCCGATGGAGAGCGCCACTGGATGGCTTGCATGTACGCTGACATCACAGGATGACAAGAGATGGCGCGGAAACAGACTTACGTTCGACTCACTGATTGATGGCCTTGAGCAAGAGTATTGCTAGTTTTTATAAATTCCCAAATGAAATTCGTCTTCGTCGACCATCTGGCCAACAGGCAGAAAGAAGTGATTATAGATATTTATGTCTCGCAGCCTCTGTACTCGGATAGCAACATGCTACATGAAATTAACTGTGAACCACTTCATTTGACGGATTCTTATCCGCGTGATTTTTAAATTACTTGTAATTTATACAGAAACATAGCTATTCATTAATAATTCAAGACCAGTGCAAACTATAATAACCACTGTCAAATGAGAATGCAAAACAAACGATTATAGATTTTACCATTATACATTCAAACGGAGCATTCTGAAACGGCTTCGATTTCCAATATTTGAATATTGTAATCGTACGTGATGGATGACGTTATTAATTATTTTATGGGGAATATTTCTACAGTAAATGCACGTGAGTATAATGCGTTGTTGCTCTGGCATGAGGTCGTTACCACTGCATCGCGTTACAGCAGGATTAATTAGGGTCTGGTCCAGTCAACTAATAAATTTGTGCATTATACTCAGACACAATTCCCACCTACAGCTAACACAAAACTATGGTTTGAAAATGTCAGTACTGGTCCTTCAAAAAGAAGACATGCTTAAAATAATGCCACGTTGTACGGTTGTAGAATTCCACTTCAGTGTTACCAGTTGTACTCACGGGAATTTTCTTAAGTCTTTTTGTGAAACCATCTCGAAGTGATCTCCATTTGTTCCTTACTGCGTCTATTGTGCTGCTTGATTCTTCAGCCACTTCTGCCCACCTTTGATTTAGTACACGTGCATTGAAGTGATCGAAATCTCTACGATCCCACAAAGCTCGCCGCTGGTGCACTAAACGGATTAATTTATCAGTATTGACGGGAAATTGCGAATAATCTTTCATTATTAATACGAATAACTATAATTCTTCCACCAATATACAAGCTACAAAAATCACTGTAGCACACAGTAGGTTTCCCAGTTTGAGCGTCTTCAGTATTCCTTGATACGTAGTTGCTTATATCACTGCAGATTCCTCTGTTTTCGTTATCACGTCCTTCTCTGCTGGCGATCATCTAAAACACGCTCTTCCCCGTTAGGTCCCGTTATGTGTAGCTTCGGCGCTGACCGTACAGAAAACACAGCGTTACGAGTTCGTTTATTGTTGCGTGAAGTGATTACCGGGCTGGTGCCTGGCAACCGTCCGGGTATCTGTTGAAGCGTGGCGTGTTTTCCGAGCTTGGCCTAACAGTGGCGGTCTATTGTAACTCCAGTATTCTGGAATTCAGTCGTCATGTACTATATTTATGAAGTACTTGTAATTCTGCTGGTGTTCTAAGCGTATCTGTATTTCTCACAAAGTTATTTCACGCCCTTAATTCACGGCGCTGGTGTGAATTTCGTCGCCGCTGACCGTACAGAAAACACAACGTTACGAGTTCGTATATTGTTGCGTAAAGTGTTTTACCGGGCTGGTGCCTGGTAACCGTCCGGGTATCTGTTGACGCGTGGCGTGTTTTCCGAGCTTTGCCTAACAGTGGCGGTCTATTGTAAGTCCAGTATTCTTGCATTCAGTCGTCATGTATTATATTTATGAAGTACTGGTAATTCTGCTGGTGTTCTAAGTATATCTGTATTTGTCACAAAGTTATTTCACGCTTCTCAATTCACGGCGCTTGTGTGAATGTAGTTCGCGTATTACGTTCAATTTCCCATGATTGTAAGGAATTTTAAGGCCGGGATGTTAAAACGAAATTTTTCCTTTGTTCGATACGAGCGTCCAAGTAAATATAATTTTGGCAGCCAATAATCTTTGCACGTCGTGTGTTGTGAAGAGAGTCAGGCAAGGAATAGAATACAGTATTATATTCTTTAATTTTTGATTTGGAAGAATACGGATTATACATACATTAATTTATAATGTTAACATCTTTAGTTCTGTTTAAGTAACGGGAGTTCCATGTTGTTGCATGCATTTTACTGCTTTGTATTCAAATTCATCGTAGGGTTAGCGGTCGGGGCGTAAAGCTGATCACTTACGTCCAGCAAATGGCGGGGTAAAGGATACGTGGACCTCTACATCCACTCCCATACGTCTTTATGGCGTAGTGCTTAATTAGCAGGCTTGTGAAATCACCATCACCCTCCAGAGAGAACCTTAAAATACAGGAACCAGTTCCTATGATATCTGTTATGTACGTCAAGGATCCAGAGCTTGTTTGAACGGCTACTTAATAAATCCCTCCCATCAGTCTCTGTGTGTATATGCACCACCGTATCGTTGCTAGACAACAGGTCGGTAAAACCGTTACCGCAGCAACGAACACACGCAACAATAGAATAAATATTGTACCAGTCGTTTTTTGTGCTGTCCATGTCCTCTCAAAGGGAAATATAAACTCAATTTTGAACTGCCACCTACCCCCGCAATACCAGGGTCACCATCGCTCACCTTCCCCTGAAGAGCATATTACACACACTCAAGAAACACTACACCCGGATCAGATTTCTTCCTTGCACTCGGCACATTGGCTGGATTCCCAGGGATTACCGTCTTGTCACATCTATGTTGAAAAACTTGATTTTAACATATTGGACTACAAATTTATAAAACAATGGGACATTGAACATACTATACGCACGGCATTCGCATACGAGCACCAAATTAAGAAACGTGAAATAACTTTGAAGAAATTTACACTAGAAAAGTAGCAGAATTACTGGTACCTCATAATGCCGACTGAAAGAAAGAATAGTGGTGTTACAAAACGATGTTATTGCTAGGCGACAGGCCGGTAAACACGCAACAATATAGAACCACGTTACGCGGTGTTTTCTGTTGGGTCTGACCCGAACCTTAAACACGCAACAATATAGAACCACGTTACGCGATGTTTTCTGTTGGGTCTGACCCGAACCTATGTGTGGAGGGGCAACGGTGTAGAACGCCTGTTATCAGACAGTCGTCAGACAGTAAGGGCGAGAACGGACGCAAGTATATCTTCATTGTTCAATGGATACTGGCAAGTTAATCTGTTTAGTACACCTGCGGAGGGGATTGTGGGACCGGGAACATCCAGCACACCGCAGTGTGTATGAAGTAAACGCACTCTGGGAAGAAGTGGCTCAAGAATTAAACTCTACAGTTGACGATGCAAGGATCATATGGCAAAAACTTCTATATAATTTCAGTGAAACGATCAGAAGATTGCGGATGAGAGGATGTGATGTTGATGATCTGAAATTCGTCGACGAAGAATCAATGCAGCGTGTTAGAAGCCTCTGCTTCCTGAAGAGCCAGTTCAGACCCAGTGAGAGTAATGGTCATATACCGCCAGAAGAAAAGAGAACTTCAGGCGTTGTCCAAACAGACACAAGTGAGGGGAACTTACTAAGTTCACAACATTGTTTCAAACGACTCTGTCATGAGAAAGAGCAGGCTTCATCCAATGCGAGTAGTAGGAACCTACCGCCTAATAATGAAAAGACTGTATGTGTTGACCAAACATACTCACGAGATGGTGAGAAAAAGCGGATTACATCCCATGCGAGCGGAGCNAAAAAAATTAAGTTCAGCAATATTTGATTCCTCCACCCGAGTTAATAGAGCAACAAGAGGCGGCCATTGCTTAGCACTGTTACATGGCGTCTGTGCTTTCGAAGTCGAGAAAGGAAGCAGAGGAGTTTCTCTTGTTAAAAGCCCCTGCCTAGCCACAACTAGTGAAGAAGCTAACAGACTGAGAAGACGTAGTGTGTATTATAGTAATTTATAAAATTGTGTAGATTAGTATGTACATCGTATTTGTTTGTATTTATGAGTTGCAAGCGTCAAATAAAGAAATTATTAATCCAAATCCTGTGTCTAGNACAGTTTTGATCCTGGTCTGGATTTCTCAGTCGATTCAACCTCCACTTGTTTTACGTGTCTCTTCTTTAAGAAAGGCAACTTCTTATTCCAAGCAACAAGTCGGTACCTTTCGCCTAAGGAAGAGACTGACCAAGCCAAGTCGGTACATGGAACGCCAGAAAATTCACAATTCTGTTGTTCTTGAACAGAATTGGGCCCAAACTTCCATCTTGAGTGTCAGTGTGGGGGAAAAAAGAGTAATGGGCCCGACGTGTAGTTATGACCATGGCTGGAAGTGTCGCTGCAGCGAATCCCTTGCACGGCGAGCAGTGATATCATCCTGAAAACACTAAGCATACGGACATGTTACTAAACAAATATGTCTCCTATACTATATGCAGAAAAATCGTGGTGGTGCTTCGTGAGGTTACTGAAAGGTGGCTGCATGCAGGTGTACTACTTTCCACCTGGCATATAGATCTGTTCACAGTAGTCACTCAATTTGTTGTCATATGTGGTGATTTTCGCGAAAGGTTTTTATTTATGTGAGCGTTTGTAAAATTTTTCAAAATTTTAATTTGATACGACTGGATATTTTTCAGTTTAGTGGAGGCCGTTACGTCTGCTTTTTATGATTTCAAGTGTATTGAAGAAGAAGAAGAAGAAGAATTCTTTCTTGAATGGAGTACCCGAATTTACACGTGAATTTTCATTGAATATTCAGTCTGCTATGGCAGAGCTAATCACATACAGGGTATACACAAAAGAATGGTGCGGTTTCAAAAGTTAATAAAAAAACTCATTCCTCGCATTACACGGGCACAACATACAAGGTCAGCGGCGGCAACTGTCCAAGTTTCTTTTGCGCTGCTAGCAGTTCGCTTCTCATGCTTACTGCGTGGCCGCGGGGCCAGTCTCTAAGATGGCGTTGCAGCAGGAGGAGGCTTTCTGTGTCCTCCGTTTTAAGGTGTCCACATCTGTGATTACAGTGTAGCGTGAATTTCGTGCACGTGTTCAAAAAGGCGCACCACAAAAAATAACATAAGCAGGTTGTACCGACAGTTTGTAGAAACTGGATACTTGTGCAAAGGCAAGAGTCTGTAGAAACTGGAAGCTTGTGTAAAGGCAAGAGTCTTGGTCGGCCTCGTGTGTCTGATGACAATAACGAAAGAGTGCGTGTGGCGTTTCAGCGAAGTCCCCGCAAGTCTGTGGGTAGAGGGAGCAGGGAATTGGGCATGTCAAAAATGACCGTCTGGAAGGTGTTATGTAAGCGGCTACGGTATGTTTTAAACCGTACAAGATGCGATTGGTGCAGGCCCTTAAACCAGCAGACAAAGTGAAAAGTGACTTCTACGAGGAGATGCAGTTGAGAATGGATGAAGGTTGATTCGTAGAAAGACTGATCTTCTCCGATGAAGCCCCATTCCACATCAGTGGCAAGGTGATTGGACACAATGTCCGTATCTGACGAAACGAGCAACCACATGCACAGATAGAGCACCAACGTGACTCTCCTAAAGTCAACATTTTCTGTGCGGTGTCCCGCGAGAAAGTGCACTGCCCATTTTTCTTCGATGATTCAACTGTGACGGGCGACTCATTTTTGGTCATGTTGGAAAGCTGGTTGTTACCCCAGCTGAATACTAATCATGACGATTACATACTACAACTGGGCAGAGCTTCCCCCCCATTTTCACAGGAGTGTACGAGTGTTCCTCAATGGTGTTCTTCCACAGCGCTGGATAGGACGTGCTGCTGCAAATGGAAAATACAACCTTCCCCCTTGACTACCCGTTCGCCAAATCGTACACCGTGTGATTTCTATCTCTGGGGGTTCGTTAAAGACATCGTTTATGTACCGCCATTGCCCACGTCCATCCATGAACTTCGTGATCTGATAACACATGCACTGGGGGCCATTACAGCGGACATGCTACACCGGGTCTGGGATGAACTGATTGTCGTGTGACCCAGGGTGCATACATTGAAGGTTTGTAATTTACGCATGAGAAACTTGAACAGTTGCCGCCACTAACGGTGTATGTTGTGCCCGTGTAAGTTGAGAAATAACTTTCTTATTAACACTTGAAACCGCACTATTCGTTTGTGTATACCCTGTATTATATATGGAAATAAAAAAATCTTCGTTGTCACCACTTTTACTCTCCTCCAGCTTTTGCCGCGGATAAAGAAAGTGGAACTATACACCCCCCCCCTTCCCAATACGCGTTCAGTGCGCAGTGTTTATTTCATAAAGCACAGGGACAGCTTTACTCTTAAACTACTATTTTTCTAGCAGTTGTCTTTCTTCTATCTGCGTCTTATGCATGTTATTCTCAAATCCCGTAGCAGAAATGAAGCACGAAAGTTGCAGTGGGATAAGACGTACGTGTTTGTGGGCGACATAACTCACAACAGGGATGGATTTTTATCCAGCTGTCCTTATTGGGGAAAAGTCAGAGTAGGCTTATGAGGTCACCTTGTTTGTGTTCCCTGCATGTTCATCCAACCCCAAGCAGTTTTTGAAAGCCTCATCCTATGTTTAGGAAAGTTTTTATGTTTATAATTTTACCTGAGCCCATCTTAACGTTCTTTGCATCACCCTCGCATCTGTAGTACCAATATTACAGCCTCTCTGTTTTCCGAGACAAAACCTTAATATTGCTTTAAGGCCTTCCCTAGTCTTCATGAAACGTGTATATATATATATATATATATCATGATCCAAGGGCTTTCTCAATTGCCTACTTCACACCACTTCTCCTGACATCATTGGT
>NW_019724600.1:21165-25725 GCF_002891405.2 Cryptotermes secundus | reverse complement strand
GCGCATGAAGTCGTGTGAACGGCCTACGACATAAGTACTTCACATCATTAGTATCAACATTGTAACGTCTCAACTTGCTGAGGTAGTAACCTTAATATTGCGACATGCGAAACCGTTGTTGGGCAACGGGATATGGAACGAAGTTACGAACAGTAAAGAAAGCGGTATTTATTCGTGCCGAGCCGAGCCGAGCCGAGCCGAGCCGAGCCGGTAACTACACAGAGTTGCAGTAAACGTCACTCGGCAGCCTTGCCCAGCAGCGTCTCTGTAAACACGGCGATTAGGCAACAGTGAAGCGAGATGCGTTTTCCGCTGTCGAACTGAGGGTTTATAAGAGTAACTGGAATGCCTAAGGAGTTCAGAATATAACGAAATAATGCAGGTAACAAGCGGAAGTCATACAAAATTATGATAACGAAAATGTTGGCAATGTTTGACAAGGAGAAGCCCGACATAGAAAGTATATGTGGCTTAAACTTGGCGGCGGTAAGGCACACGACAGTTCAAGTAACTAGACTGCTGTGGTAGCGAATACTGCTAGAAATAGGCCATAATCTGCTGTACTGAGCGTGGACTGACAGAGGCCTTATATATTATACGTAGAAGTAGAAAGTAGGATTAAATTTTTGAATATATGTAAATACTGACAATGGACTTACTAATACAGGCTATGACTGACAAATGACACACCCTACCCCACGTCAGAGAGTGCGCCCCAAATGGACAGGACAGCAACTTTTATATATAAGAAGAAACATCTAATCATGAGCCCCAGGTGAGGCTCAACACCAAGACAGACAGACTGACCGACTGTCAGTCGCAATGTGTCTTTGACTTTGACTTGAGTTCAGTTGTAGCGAATGAATTGTGAACGCGAAGAAATTATAAGTTCAATTGAAATATAGCAGCCGCGGGAAGAAGAAGAAGAAGAACCGAACGCGTGGTTAGAAGATTGTATGTGTGATAGTCAGTGATAGTTTGTGATAACTGAAACGGTATTGGGAATGTATAATTCTGTGACACTTGTATAGCTCCCGCATTAAACTGTAAATACATGGACACTACTGAAGACAGTGTGATGATAGTGTGTAGGGTTTTTAAATTTTGTAAACTCGCAAGAGGGTTATAATCGATTGTAGTTAGGACTTGTAGGTTGTCAGTAAAACCAGGCAACAATCTGAACGGCGTCTTCAGTAGACAAAGCACATTACAATTATTATTGAATTCCTGAACTGAAGGAAAAAAAAAGTCGGATATTTTTTGGACAGCGGTGTATGTGTATGTGTGTGTGTATATATATATATAAATATATATGTATATATNTGGTTCCGTAAACATTTCAACAGTAGATATTTTTTCTGTGATCCATGCCGCGGCTATATAACGAGATTCTAAGAATAACGACAGAGTGACAGTCCTGAGTCCTCAGTCCGCAGTAGACGAAGAAATATTGCGGCGGAAGCACGCGAACGGCGCGGATTGCAACCAGCCGTATAGAAAAACACAGGACGTTGGCCTGTGAGGATTTTACGTGCGACCTGCAGACTTTGTTTGTGTCTAATACGTGGAGTGTGTAATTCAGTGGGTCTGTTGTGGTTTCTGTGTTCGGATCCATTGCCAGGAGACGACCGGCGAAGACTGGGAACCATAGTACTTGTGCAGCGGTGAATTGGAAAGTGTGTAAATCAGCGAAACCACTATATTTAAAAGCGATTAAGAGAGATTGTAACCAAAGTGCTATTAAATCCAATCATCTATAATACAACCCGTCATTTTCGTCGCGCGTACCACCCTAAACGTGATAATACTCAGGCAAGTCAATAAGTAAGCTACAAATGGCTACAGAACTAGTGGGGGCTGTAGGCAAACAGTGGGTAGCCACTGTGGTAAGAAATCCGAGTGATTATGACCAATTTAAGGCAGATTTTTTTCCGGTAACTGTTATTCAGAGTCAAAGCAAAGCCTAGTCCGGTGCAGTTTGTACCAAGACAGATTCAATCGCAGGTCTGGTTTATCGCTGTCCAGCCATTTCCTAAAGTACGCAGCCATGGCCTTTTATTTGGAACCCACGCCCTTTGCCACAGAAGTCATTCAGGCCGTCAGACACAACTTCCCGGTAATGGTCCAGAGGGCTATGATAGGCTCCCCTCTGAGTAGGTAGCGGAGGCCCTGGACCTGATGAAAAAGGTATTGATGATGGAAGGGGACGGGTCATACAGAGGTTCGAAACCGGTAAGCCATCATCCCGATCCGACTAATAGACGGGATCAGTCTAACCGTGGGGATATGAAAGTTCGCGCCCCAACCAGCATTACGACAGGAGAGTACAGTACCACCGCCGGAACAATTACTGCTGCTACGATAACCGACGTGGGCCCCCAACTCGCGGGGAGTTCGACTCATCAGCTAGGGACACTGAGCCGGTCAACAGCCGACCCGCGGCTGGGAATTCGTTAAACCCCCACGCTCGAACCTTCGCCGGCACCGATGGTCAACGTCGCGCTGGGGACTTGGGGAAACTAGAGCAGGGAGTCGTTGAGAGAATGACTCTCGCCAGTAAAAGCAACGAACCGACAGGTCCACCAAACAGACTAAGCGTTGAGGGCAAGACCTGCACAGGTCCCTTTCCTGAGCCAGATCGTCCCATCTTATATCTCTAAGAGCAATTTTTAATATTTTATATCCAACTACTCTTTGGACTTTTCAGTGGCCTCCTTCCTTATGGCTTCCCCAGCAATATCCTATAAGCATTCCTCTTCTCCGCCATTCGTGCTACATGCTCTGCCATCCTCATCCTCCTTCACTTGGTCATTCTAATTGTACTTGGAGAAGAGTACTAGTTATACATATGTTTAAGCAGTAAAAATAACAATTATGTTAAAGTTGATTGAACAAGAATGTTGTATCTAACTCCAATTGATATTAAAAATTAATTTTTAAAATAGTTGTGAGCTGTAATTAGCTTCGTGCCTGTTGTACACCACGCATAGCCTTCACCAGATTCTTCTATTATTTTCTGTATTATTCTGTTGTGTTGCTATCATTACGTTAACGTTTTCTAGAGACTAAAGTCCTAGTCTTTCATATTGTGACATGTCAACCCGTTGTTGGGCGACGGTGTGAAACGAGTTACCACGAGGACAGAATTGATAAACAGTCTGTTGCCAAGTTACGCAAGAGTGGAACGTAGTTATGCAACCCGCTTCTAAGCGTCAGCCGGTAAACAAGACTCCTGCGCAGACGCGATGACGTCATACTACAGTGTTGAGGAAGGGTCACTTGACTTCTGCGTTTTCGCGTGTGGCATCACATATCTGCACCCAGCGACGCTCGATAAACCCCTCCCTCCTAGGCTGTGACGTCACGCAAAAGTGGAGTCCGTGCCGCTGCCGTTGCTATGCAATCGGTCGGTAAACACGTTCCACGTATAGGCTGTTTTCTGCGTTGTCAGTGCGGAGGCTATATTATAACAGATACACCGGAGAAACGATGTTACGACAATGGACTTACACAGACTATGACTAACAAACGACAGACCCGACCTCTCGTCAGAGAGGGCGCCCCAAATGAACAGGACAGTAACTTTCATATAAAGAAAAAATCTGATCATGAGCCCCAGTCGGGGCTCGACACCAAGACAGGCAGACTGACTGACCGTCAGTCGCAATGTGACTTTGACTTTAAAACGATGTTAGGAGGAGTTCAGTCAACCGTGTGGAGGCGGGGTCTAATACCTGCACCGTGACCCTGCGAGTGGTAGGAGGCGACGAAAAGGGAAGTCTCAAATCTGTGACAGTATAATATGGTCGCGAGTCCCAAGGGATTCGAACCCAAGAAAGTCTGCGCTGGCATGATCCAGCAGCATATACAAAAGAAAGACCCGTCCTCTCGTCAGAGAGGGCGCCCCAGAAGAACACACCGTAACTATCAAACAGTAACAAATATCTGGTCCTAAGCCCCAGGAAGGGGCTCGACACCAACACTTACTGACTGACTGGCCGTCAGTCGGAATGTGACTTTGACTTTGAAACGATGTCACTCTAGCTGCAGCCATATAAATACCTGAGATAGGTTGACATTGGGTGTCCAGTGATTGAGATTAGCTCTTTCTAACGGACCCAGCAGTATAGGTGTCTCCCCCCGAGGACGGAAACAGATTCAGTGTCCGAAATGTTGTGTTCTTTTGTATATTTAGAATACAAAATGATGCAAAATCCAAGAACCCAGTAATTTTAAGGGTTGCATAGCATGGTCAGAACGCCTTAGAATCTGCTAGTTCTCTTCGTCGTTTGCTGAAAGATCGTAAAACCGCATGCTACATACCTCTTTGTAAGCATAAAGATTCCGAAGCATTTAGAACGATCTGTGAAAGTTGTGTTTAGAAAGAAAAGTTATAATAATTATGAAGTTCACAATTAGTAAGTAAAATCTATGTAATATTGCTCCCAGGTATACATGCCTCTACATTTGAATGTACTCGTAATATATGGGGGGTGCTAAAGAGTGTTATCATAAGTGAAAGTTGTAACAGAAATCGTTACACGTAACGGGTTCAATATG
>NW_019724600.1:13629-20572 GCF_002891405.2 Cryptotermes secundus | reverse complement strand
CTGATTTCATCTGATTTTTCTGAGAGCGGAAACGTTTAAGTTTGGTCAAGGTTGAACGCCTGGAGAATTCCAGACCATCATCGCTAGAGCTTCTTTCCGGCACTTCATAACTCGGTTTAAATTCTTTTCCCGAACCGGAAAATAGTAAATTTTCTGGCCTTCCATGTACCAAGTTGGTTTGGTCAGCCTTTAAAATTTTATCTTCCTTAGACGAAAGGTCCTGATTTGTTGCTTGGGATAGGTTATCCTTCTTAAAGGAGGGACACGTAGAACTTGGTGAGTTAGAATCGACGGAGAAATCCAAACCAGGATCACAAGTTCTTGTCGGTACTTCTGCATTTGTCTTATGCTTCTTTCTAGCAGCAGAGTATTGCGATGTTTCCAAATCTCCAACTGTTATATCTGTTTGAATGTCCCCGACGTCCTTTCCATTATTAGGTGACAATGGCTTGCTACTTGCCTGGGACGTGAACTGGTCCTTCTCACAACACAGACGTGGAAGGGGTAGTACGTTGGCGTCCCCAGAGGATTCCTCGTTAACAATACCCGGGTTTCTTCTTGGGAGTTTGGCACTCGGCTTTCGCTCTTTTGCTGAATGACCGTCTTGTGAAATTACTAACTCTTCAGGTGGAGGGTCGTTATTACGCGCATGGGATGCAAACTCGCGATTCTCAAGGCTGAGATGATTGATATGTGACATTATTGAATTGTCGGAGAACTGTAGTAAATCGTCTCTAGATCTTTTCTTCGGCATTCTTTCAGTAGGCTTAATTTCTTTGCCGGAACAACCCAATTTTGAAGTATCTGTCCGTCCATCTTTTGAGTCCTTTTGGCCAGCTCTTGAAATCTTTTCTTCTCTAGGCGGATTGTCCTTTGTACTGATATGCGATGAAATATGCAGTTTTTCATGACGGGGCCCTTTAATATTATGTTTTGATGTTTGTAGCATTTCTTGTCTTGGGTCTTTTTGGACATCTCTTAATTTTTTCTTTTTTGGGTGCCGCATGTCTGCTGTACTCACATGGGATGAAATATGCTCTTTTTCATGACGGGGCCCTTTAAAACTGTGATGAGAAGTTTGGAGCTTATGATGCCGTGCGTGTCTTTGGTCTTCCATTAAATTCTTTTCTGTTGGCAGAATCTCCGCTTTACTCACATGGGATGAAATATGTTCCTTTTCACAACAGGGCCCTTTAAAACAATGTTGTGAAGTTAGTAAGTTCCCCTCACTTGTGTCTGTTCGGACAACACCTGTAGTTCCCTTTCCTTTTTGCGGAATATGACCATTACTCTCACTGGGTGTGAATTGGCTCTTCAGGAAGTAGAGGCTTCTAAAACGTTGCATTGATTTATAGTCTACGAATTTGAAATCATTAGCACCACATCCTTTCAACTGCATCCTTCTCGTCGTAATTCTGTAACCACGTCGAAATGTTTGCCATTTGGTTTTTACTTCTTCACTTGTTGAGTTTAACTCTCGAGCCACTTCTTCCCAAAGTGCGCCTTTTGCGTATTTACTGCGGTTCAATGGATGTTCCCGGTCCCACAATTCCCTCCGCTGGTGAACTAAACGGATTAACTTTCCAGAATCCATTGAACAGTGAATATTACTCTGCGTCCGTTCTCTCGTCCTTGCCGTCTAGTGAACGTCTATAACAGGCGCTGTCTCCTGTTGCTCTTATGTAGTTTCGGGTCGGACTGAACGGAAAACACTACGCCACGTGGAGCTGTATTGTTGCGAGGAGTGTTTAGCGGCCTGTAGCCCAGCAACCGTCTTGGTATCTTTGTCGCCACGCGTTGCGTAGCAGCGGCGGTCTGTCGTAACTTTACTATTCTTTCAGTCGTCAGCTAAATTGATGAAGTACTCGTAATCCTTTTGTTCAAAGTGTAAACCAAAATTGTTCAACAGAACACAGTGCCCCCTTTGTGTGGTCACGTGTTGCACTGCAGCGGCTGTCCCTCGTTTTGGCGCTGGACAACGTTGCAAACACCGTTTCCAGCAGCTCTCCTACTGTTGCTTGACGTCACTTTGCTGCAAGGTGTCGCGTGCCTCTTCTGCGCTTGGAGTAACTGATTCGCTCCTAAGTTGTTTTGTGTTACGTTACCTCGTAGCGACTCTGTACACGCTACAGTATATTCCTGTTACAAAATGTATGAAGCTTTCGTCAAGTTGTAGGAGATATATGTCAAGGGTACAGTAAATTTTTAACACTACACTACATTTTATTAACGCACTACATATTCCGTTTTCGGATTCAAAATGACAAGTAAAATTTTAAACGATAGATAAAGTCTGAAATTTGTCAGCAATGCCCTTTCTCTCACAAATTGACATTATTGTTAGACAACAGAAATGCATAATGGGCTGTTTTATAGAAACGGCGTATGATCATTTGTGACAATTCGCCAGTGAGAGTTGGACAATGACAGACAGAAGTAATGTTGCATAAATATCTGTGTTACACAAATGAGCAGTAGAATATAATTTTAATGTTCACTCAAAGCTAAAGTTTTATTCTATCACGGAAAGTATCCAAGTAAAAGTTTGATTGTAGCTGATAACGAAATAATTTAACAAGTCGCTATTTTGATTACTTTTCTTCGGCTCACATATGTCGTGTTGTAATTACAGACAAGCGGAAACAATCTTTCAATGTATAATTAAACATGTCGGACCAGGTAAGAGGAAGTAAGGAACAGACGAGATTCAATGAAGACAACTTGAAAGAGTTGAAAGAGTTTTAAAAAATGTATTTTTTTTTTTAATTTTGGAAGTTAGAGTTGTAAACTTTGCCACATCAAAAAATCTTACTCTCAGAAGTACAATGTTCCCACATCGTAACATCCATAAATTTACTTGGACATCTCTTGATGGAAAGATACGCAATCAAATAGACCATATTTTGATAGAGAGGAGACGGCTTTCAAGTATACTTGATGTCCGTTCATTCGGGTCAGCAGATTGTGATACTGACCACTACCTGGTGGTGGCAAAGGTTAGGGAAAGACTGGCAGTGAGCAAACAAACAACACACACAGTTCATATGGAGAGGTTCAAGCTCAAGAAATTAAATGAGGTAGAGGCTAAAGAGCAGTACTGTGTTGAAATCTCAAATAGGTTCACAGCTTTGGAAAACTTGGAAACTGAGGTGGATGTTAATAAAGCTTGGGAAACTATTAGAATATAAAAATGTCTGCCAAAGAGAGTCCAGGTTATTATGAACCGAAGAAGCATAAGCCATGTTTCGATGACGGTTGCTCAAAATTATTACATCAAAGAAAGCAGGCTAAATTGCAATAGTTAAGGATCCAATCGAGTTAAGTGGGGATAATCCGAGCAGTATAAGACCTGAAACCAGCAGGCATTTCAGGAACAAAAACAGGAAAAATTTGAAAGACAAAATTGATGAGCTTGCAAAGAACAGTATGAACAAGAACATCAGAGACCTGTATAGAGGAATAAATTACGTTAAGAGGGTTTTTTTTGCTAGTTGGGTGGGAATAAGTTCCTTGTACTGCCGCCACTTCTGGCTTATTGTACCAGCTCCAGACGATAGGTGAGCGTGATTGTGGAGCAACTTGTGGAATGAAGATTGTCTGGGGAAGCCGAAGTACTCGGAGAAAATCTGCCCAGATCCACTTTGTCCACCACAAATCCCACTTGACCAGACCCGGGATCGAACCCGGGCGCCGCGGTGGGAAGCCAGGGACTAACCGCTTGAGCTGTGGCGCGGCCCTAGAAGTAACTTAGTGAAGGATGAGAATGGTGATCTGCTTGCAGATTCCCACAATATTTTGAATAGGTGGAGGAACTACTTCTCTCAGTTATTGAATGTACATGGGGTCAGTGCTGCTAGGCAGACAGAAATCCATAAAGTTGAGCCATTAGTGCCTGATCCTATCCCTTCTGAGGTTGAAAGTGCTATTGCAAAATTGAAACGGTATAAATTGCCAGGTAGTGATCAAATTCCTGTAGAACTTATTCAAGCAGGAGGTGAAATATTACGTTCTAAGATTCACAAGCTAATTACTTCTATTTGGCATAAGGAAAAATTGCCCGATCAGTGGAAGGAGTCTATTATTGTAAAAGTTCACAAGAAGGTTGATGAAACTCACTGCAGTAATTTTCGTGGGATATCACTGCTATCGACTTGATATAAAATTGTATTCAATATTATTCCTTCATGATTCAGTCCATACATGGATGAAATTATTGGGGATCAGCGGTGTGGGTTGCGACGTAACAGACTAACTACTTATCAGATCCTTTGCATTCGTCAGATATTGGAGAAAAAAATGGCAGTAGAATGAGTCAGTACATCAGCTATTTGTAGACTTCAGGAGAACCTATGATTCAGTTAGGAGGGAAGTATTGTACAATATTCTGACAGAGATTGGGATACCTAAGAAACTAGTTAGGCTGATTAATAAAATATTTAAAAGAGGCTCTACGTGCATTTTCGTAAGAAAGTTATTTTTTACGGCGAGGACTTGTTAGCCACACTCCTAAACACCCAAGCTGGAGGATCACGTATTGTCGGCTGTCCGCGACTGCTTATTCAATATATTCACAACATTGTACAATATTCTGATAGTTGGGATACCCATGAAACTATTTAAGTTGATTAAAATGTGTTTAAACGAAACGTATAGTAAAGTTTGTATAGGTAAATATTTTTCTGATAAATTTCCTATCCAGAATGGTCTAAGGCGACCGAGGAGCCGGGCTCGGATTAATTTCACCACACACGTATGAGCGTGGCGACCCACACACGGACGATTTTGGCTCATTGGAACCCGAGCCGAGTCGGACTCGCGAGCCAGACTCGTACGTGTTTGGACCCCTTAGACAAGGAGATGTTTTATTGCCGCTCCTTTTCAACTTTGCTTTAGAATATGCCATTAGGAAGGTCCAGGAAAACTAGGTGGGACTGAAATTAATCGAGACACACCAGTTGTTGGTCTATGCCGATGATGTGAATCTACTGGGTGATTATGTAGATACAATAAAGAAAAACACACAAACTTTTACTGACGAAAGTAAAGAGTTGGTCTACAAGTAAACACAGAGAAAACTAAGTACATGTTACTGCCTCGTCACCAAAATGCAGGGTAAAATCTTGTATAACTATAGGAAACAGATGTTTTGGAAATGTGGCACAGTTGAGGCATTTTGGAATAACGATAACAAATCAAAACCTGATTCAGGAGGAAATTAAGAGGCGATTGAACTCGGGTAATGCTTGCTACCATTCAGTCCAGAACCTTTCGTCTTCTCGTCTGCCGTCCAAATACATAAAAATTAGAATATACAAAACTATTATTTTGCCTGTGTTTCTGTATAGGTGTGAAACCTGGTCTCCGACTTCAAGGGACGAACATGGACTGACGGTGTCTGAGAATAGGGTGTTGAGGAGAATATTTGAAACGAAGAGGGATGAAGTGACAGGAGCTTGGAGAAAACTGCATAATGAGGGACTTCATAACTTGTACTCTTCTCCAAGTATAATTAGAATGCTCAAGTCAAGGATGGTGAATCTGTATTTCAGCATCCTGTTGCACATCTTTAATGAAACGTCTATGTATCAAATCCGTCAACAATGCAACAATCAATAAAATAGTCAGCATTCAACCATTCTTTGAATGGTGAATATTTTAATTATCGTTGCATTACTGACAGACTAAATACATAGACGTTAATCAAGAAGGATGAAATTGGCAGGGCATGTAATGAATGGATGAGGAGTGTATGTAGGGTATTGGTGGGAAAGCTGGAAGGAAGGAGACCACAGGGAACACCAAAACGTAGGTGGGTGGATAATATTAAAATTGATCTTAAGAGAAATAGGATGTGATGGTATGGATTGGATTGATTTGGCTCTGGATAAGGGCCAGTGGACTACTCTTGTGAATACGGTAATGAACCTTCGGGTTCCATAAAACCTTGGTTACTTCTTGAATAGCTGCACTATTGGCGGCATCTCATGAAGGGCTCAGCTCCATGAGTAATTTTCATTATTCATTAAACAATGTAAAACTATTCCTCTAAGGAGTCACGGAGGCCTACATTGTTGCGAGAAGTCGAGACTCCCACATTTCCTAGAGAATCGGCTCACAGATGGCGGTGAGGTCACTCTTATGAGCCGGCCGCCCTTTACCCCTAGGAAGATTCCTGGTAGTCATTTCTCTTAGAGGTCGATTCGATCCCAGGGCAGAGTGCGGCTGGAAGAATTAGGTCAATCGAAAAGTTCAATAACCTCATTGGGAATCGAAACCGCGACCTTTAGAATTGTAGGTCAGTGCCTCAACCAATTACGATAACGCCTGCGCCCCCCGCCCCTTGCTGGCCTTTATACTTTTCCTTATGCAAACAGATGAATAAACGTCACTACGCACACTGCAAACCGAAGTCAGTGTATAAACATGTTTCTGCGGTATATCAACAGTTTTATTGCATGAATTTGAACCCATGACACTCAAGAGGATTTCAGCCCTTTTTATAAAATACTTTAAACGCTAAAAGTTAACACCAATCCATGCGTAATGAAGTGGATTAAACTGTCCATGGACCCGTATTAAAGAGAGACGCTTCACTATCAAAATGGATACGTTTGATCGCAAGGGGTGACATCATGAATATTCAACGATTACATGTCAGTAAATATGTTCTCACGAATTTCGTATTTTTAACACCTCCCATCACAATGTTAGTGGGGGTAAATCCGTACGATCAGAATGGAGAGGGCATGTTTGAATAGTATGAAACAAAGGCAACAGAATTTTGTTTTAAAAGTCCCTCAGTAAGCTGTGGTTTGTACGATCAGATTGCCTAAAAAATTAACTACATTCAACTGAATTGTTACATGCGATTCTTAGAGACTGATTCATGCTACTGCTACTACTACTGCTGCTAGTACTACTACTGCTGCTGCTGCTACACAAC
>NW_019724600.1:10419-13471 GCF_002891405.2 Cryptotermes secundus | reverse complement strand
TACATGTTTCAGCACTAATGTGCCATCCTCAGGTGTCTTTATGCACGTTAAAATTTGTACTGCATGCCATGATGTCTTCATTCTAAAATAACTAAAATCTGTATTCCTCATATATGTCCATGAATTCTAAATAATAAAATTTTTCAGGATTCATCCTACGTCGCACTCAAACACGCGAATTACGCCAATCCTCTTTATGTGAGCATTCTTCCTACATAATTTGTGTATCGTGTCCTGTGTTGTGTTTTGGTCCTGTTACTGCATGCGTTGTACACATACATATCCAGCAGTACTGCTCTCACTTCCTGATGAAGTACGCTATACGAAACTGAGAGCCATTAGCCTACGGGTTTTTTTATTGCTAGTGGGGTGGGACCAAGTCCCTTGTACTGCGGCCACTTCTGGCCTATTGTACCAGCCCCAGATGATAGATGAGGGTGATTGTGGAGCAATTGGTGGAATGAAGATTGGCAGAGGAAACCGAAGTACTCGGAGAAAACCTGCCCCAGCTTCACTTTGTCCACCACAAATCCCACTTCACCAGACCCGGGATCGAACCCGGGCCGCCGCGGTGGGAAGCCAGCGACTAACCGCTTTAGCTATGGCGCCGCCCAACCTACGGGTTACTCTGGGTGGTCCCCTGTTGTTATTCACTAAAACTGTCAATATGTCCACGAAGTTGCGTCGGGGTTTTGAAATATTGTGTTGCGCGAAGAAACTGAGCTAGCCACATGCGGTTTGCGGCAGATCATAGTGAACATCTGGAAGTTCTTTACCGACTTCAGCAGACCTCGATGTGTGCTCCCTTGGTAACACGGAGAACGTCCAGACGAAATTCGAGCTCTTGCCACGTTCTGTGGAGCATGTCCGCTGGAATAGCCGAGATCGCAATCCTAACACGGGTCTTCAGGTCGTCAAGTCCGTTAACAGGTGTTCTGAACACACTGCTCTTGACATAACCCCACAGGAAAACATCTGAATAATAATAAATATTGACTCTACAATCTAATATTTCTAACAACCGCCGTGATGAATATCGAATTTCTGAAGAGGTTTACGTTTAACACGCACCCCAAAACACCAATACGTACTACAACAGAGACCTGAAAGAAGTTATGTTGAAAGTGTAATGGGGAATCCCTGCTTTCCTCGTGACATGTTGAACGTTTAACGAAGACTCTCCACTGCTGGCACTCTGGTTGCTAGGCTTCTGCTGTCACTATGTTGGCAGGTGCGAGCACGGCGTATTCAAGAGCAGAATGCGTGTTCACTGTGCAACATAACTTCGCATCGAAACCATTTGCTGCTGTTCGTGAAGCAGTTGGCAGTGCCAGCA
The DNA here is from genome assembly GCF_002891405.2 of Cryptotermes secundus. Lineage (NCBI taxonomy): Eukaryota > Metazoa > Arthropoda > Insecta > Blattodea > Kalotermitidae > Cryptotermes > Cryptotermes secundus. The sequence goes on along the minus strand of NW_019724600.1, from coordinate 12,135 downwards.
ATACTGGCGTCAGCTGTGAACTGGGTTGCAATTTAAATATGTAAACACTCCAAAACTCTTGGGATCTGAGATTCTCATAGCAGAGGTCATGAAAAGTCTTATCTTGTCAAATAACGCAGTGTGATCCGTTGAAAGTCAACCGACGTTTCGAAAAAAAAACATGGCCTCCATCGTTAGGACCGAAGAAAAAACCAAGCAAGAAACAGCGTGAAGCAGGTAGCTAGTGACTTGGCTGAAGACAAAGGCGACATGTTGTTAAGAAACGTCGGTTGACTTTCAACGGATTCTACGCCGTTATTTTCAAGAAGAAAACTTGTAAGTATTAGTGTTGAATTAAAATTATGAGTTTTGTATAAATCTATGAAGTCATTGTAGAAGTAGACACAGTCATATTACATAATTGCCAGTCATACATACGTAATTTTCTTTAATCCAGATAAAGGTTTGGCGAATTTATCATGTGCAAAGCACACTGCTTGAGGTTAAATCAAAGGCAGTTGATTGCTCTAAGAAATAGCTGAAATCCTAAACTGTACGCCAGCATGTCTGTCTGTCTCTCATCATTAGCCAATACACCAGTATATTCTTTCAAGCCCTCATGCAGCCTGTCTGTCTGTCTGTCTGACTGGTAGAGAGCTAATGAGTCAGAGAGTGGGACAGTCGACCGTTTTTCACTCAGAATGAAGTCTGTGTACATACAGGCCTGACAGGAAGGTACACTATGTAATTAAACTTCCAATCTGATTTCTATGCAATACATGCATATGACAGCTCAGTATATCATTTGCAGCTCGTCCTTTCAATAGCTCACGAATTTCTAAGCTGATGGAAAACTGATTAAAGTGTACTTCATATTACGAGTATAAAATGTGCCGTTTCTTGCTATAACTTATACCATACTGAAATGGTGTATTACAGGGATCGTTGTTTCCCCAGAGAAATTAAAGCAAAAATAATATTCCGCGTTGAGTTTTTGTTTTTAAGATATACACGTAACATATGTCTAAGTGCTAAGTACAAGTCTAACAGCCCACTAACTAATTAAGAGGCCTTTTGCAAGTTATTTTATAAACCTGACATTAACTCATAAAGTTATCCTTATGCTTAACTAATTAAGCACTACGCCATGAAGGAGTATAAAGGATTGGATATATAGATCCACATTTTCTTGGCATTGCCACTAGCTGGAAGTGCGTGGCCAGCTTCATGCCCCGGCCGCTTTACCACCGCTACCCACTGGAGGTTGGGTGGACCCCAGAGCCGGTCTGGAAGACTTGGAGAATATAAAATTCTTGACCCTACACGGACCCGAACTCCGACCCCTCGGTTGTCCAGCCCGCAGCCAGTCGCTATACCGACTGCGATATCCGGGCTGTATGCCCTTAACACATACTACTACATACTATTGACTTAATGCATAGTGGGTACAGAACTGAGGTGGTGGAAGCCTTATCAGTGTACTAAACCGGAATTTGCCCGGAGAAGCTGATGGAAATCACGAAGAACACCAGTCAGGAAAGTAAGTGTCCGAGGTGAGAACAGAACCGAACACCTTGTGAACCGAAGTTGGGAGAGTTACCTCCTGGTCCTATTAGCTCAAGCGTTTAGTCGCTGGCTTCCCACCGCGGCGGCCCGGGTTCGATCACGGGTTTGGTCAAGTGGGATTTGTGGTGAACAAAGTGGCGCTGGGGCAGGTTTTCTCCTAGTACTTTGGTT
>NW_019724600.1:8244-9911 GCF_002891405.2 Cryptotermes secundus | reverse complement strand
CTTTCAAGGGTATTCTACACTGAAATCCACAGGCAAACTCCTTCTACTACGTCACTCTTTTAATGAATACCGTGACGTATAGACCCAGTGTTAGGCAACGACTCGGTAAACACATCATCGCGGAAGCGTAAGTGCGCAACAATAGGGCGTCCACTGCTAGACAACGGATTAGTAAACAAGCCTTGTCAAGAAAAGAGGGCCGTGTTTCATGCGTGGTCCGTGCCAAGGGGTTGTAAAGGGACGAATAGGATCGTCGGAGTTGTCGACTTCATGTTTGATTTGAAGTGACGGTGAGACGGTTACGAAATCCGCTGCGAGGATATGACTAGTGAAGACTGAGAATCCTGTAACCACATCACTTTGAAAACTATTCATCACAATAAAAGAAAATACGCAGGTTCATAAATATATTTCTCAGCTTATAAACTACGTCTAAAATATGCAGGTTTGAGTATAGGACGTTACAGAGTCGAAATTTTCAGCACTATTAAAGTAGCGGTTTTCATTAGATGCATAATTCGGAATTCATGTCCTACAGTTCTGTATGTCGGTCTGTCTCTGACCTAGCATAAGGACCTAAACCGTTACACACAATCTTAAAATTCCGTAAGGAAGTCTTACACCAAAAATTGTCGAGGGAAGTTTACATCAGACCACAAATGGACGTTTCCGTGCATTCCATAAACCTCTTCACAGATTCTGTTGAAATTCAATAAGGGAGACTTCTCTTAATTGCATTTAATTAGTGTCATATTTAAATTAGCCTAATTAACTTCAGAGAACCCTGCTGTTAATTCTGTGTAACACATTTTGGATTACAACCTTGCAAATCCCGTTTGTTTAACTTTAATACGGTTATAACGACTCTACTGAGATGGCATTTGAACTACTCATAAAAGAGTGTAAAGTGTATTCTTAGTCTGCTATAAGGCTTTTAAGATATCTGCGTCTGCTTGAGTGTCTTCTGTCAACTATCGAGCCAGCTGACAGATATCTTACTGTATATCGTACTGATTCGAATATAAGTTGCCCTCGAATTTAAGACAGATCCACTTTCTGAATGTGGAACTTAGGATAAAAAATCAGAAAGGTGCATATCCCTCCAATTTAAGAGGTACCTCAAATTTGCAATGGGGGAAAATTGTGTAAAATGTGTGTCTTATATTGGAAGTAATACAGCAATCTGTTAGTATAATGTTTACTATATTATCTGTCAACAACACTATTTCCAGAAGATGCGGTTGCTGTACAAGATGACATGTTTCGGCATACGTGTTCTATCTTCAGAACATGTTTTTAGTTACAGTGAGCGCAAATTTACCATCAAGCCTGCTGGATCCATCGGTGTGCTAAATTATGAGAATGCCGAAACATGTCTTACACAGCAGCTCCAACTGATGATATTAGTGTCGTGATGACGAATAATAAAATAAACATTATCTACAGTGATTTACACAGCAGGATGCAAAAAAGTGTATTTTCGCTGCTATGGATGAAGGTCACCCTTACGCGTGCTTTTAATTTTTTTTATTGCTAGTGGGGTGGGACTAAGTCCCTTGTACTGCGGCCACTTCTGGCCTATTGTACCAGCCCGAGATGATAGGTGAGAGTGATTGTGGAGCAATTGGTGGAATGAAGATTGGCAGGGGAAACCGAACGGAGAAAAC
>NW_019724600.1:3008-7526 GCF_002891405.2 Cryptotermes secundus | reverse complement strand
GCGGCCACTTCTGGCCTATTGTACCAGCCCCAAATGATAGGTGAGAGTGATTGTGGAGCAATTGGTGGAATGAAGATTGGCAGGGGAAACCGAAGTACTCGGAGAAAACCTGCCCCAGCTCCACTTTATCAACCACAAATTCCACTTGACCAGGCCCGGGATAGAACACGGGCCACCGCGGTGGGAAGCCAGCGACTAAACGCTTGAGCTATGGCGCGGCCTTGCTTTTAATTTACTACAGTCAGTACAACCAATATTGCCGAGGCGCGAACAGAGCCACCAGGGCCACTCAATCAAAGGCCCTGGAATGCATGGAAACAGATCTTCGAATGACTCGGAAATTCTGTGCAGGTCATTGGTTCGTAGGATGCAAAACAGCAACATGCGAACATATGCTATCGCTGATGTCGATAACTAACGAGCCGTTTAGTATGGAAACAGATCATAAACATATTTACACATTCAATGTGAAATATTTTAAAACAATTTTGAATACGGCGAAAGTAAGAAACTTTTCAGGCCATGTCCAATACATTTAGCATAGTCAGCATCTATTTTGAAGTTTACAGAAATTAGAATAATATTTACCTACTTACTCATGGAGCTAAGCCCTTCTTGATGAACCACCAATTCTGCAGCTACTCAAGAATTTCACAGAATTTTATGGAACCCGAAGGTTCATTATCGTGTTCACAAGAGCCCTCCACTTGTCCATATTCTGAGCCAGGTCTATCTAACCCATACCATCCCATCCTATCTCTGTAAGATCCAGTCTAATATTGTCCACCCACCTACGCCCTGGTCGTCCCTGTGGTCTCTTTCCTTCCGGCTGTCCCACAAATAACCTATACGCATTCATCGTCTCCCCCATTCGTGCTACATGCCCTTCCCACCTCATCCTCCTTGACTTGATCATTCTAATTATACTTGGAGAAGGGTACAAGTTATCATCCTCCTCATTATGCAGTTTTCTCCAACTTCCTGTCACTTCATCCCTCACCGTAAAAAAATGATGTTACGAAAATGAACACAAAGCCTCGGACCTGGACGGATTCCTTGGATAAACGAGCTAAGCTAATGAAAATGAATATGAGATTTGGCACTTGGAACGTATGCAGTTTTATAGGGCAGGTTCGCTCAGGGCAGTGGCAGAAGAATAATATTTATAATATTAAAATATGAAGAACAGCACAACTTCGCCTTTGCCTTATGTTACCAGTAACAATAATAACAACAATGCATCTGCAGAACTGGTCATTATGAATAAAACAGTGGGTCTGAGGAGTTACTTTCGTAAAAATAGGACCCTCCCTGGGCGAGTGACTGAGAAATGCGGTTACAAATAAGTACTGCAGTGTTGCGGAAAGTACTAAAGTGAACTGCAGAGATACCATTAGGGGTGCTGGTGTACTGTATTTCTAATGAACACTTTCCTTACACAGAAAATATAAGAGAACGCACAGTAAATATGAGATTGAAGTGAGAGAGAAACAGCGCTCGGCGTGAGGCATGCCCGCATGTCTCTTCAGAGTTTAGCTGAGAATCTCAAAACCGCTATTTCAGCAACAAAACTTAATATACATTTAGCAAAAAGACTTCGCTGAACAATTCTTCGTGTTCAAACAAACATACTGTACATTTATAGGAATAATGAGCCTCTCTAGACCGTTCTTCTGTGCTCCTGTTTGAAACGCATTTTAAGGCATTAAGTAAGTCATTATTTTGTGTAAAGAAAAATGCAGTATCGTGGGACAGTTGTCTGGTTTCGAACTCTGAAACAATTCCCTGCTTATGATTCATTTAAAACTAACTGAGCAGTGAATCTTGGAAAAACTTGGCAAGTAAAACAGGATCTGCAAGGAAGCACAAAACTGGTGAAACATCGATATGGGATACAGGATGATCAAAATATTTTTACCTTCTCAATCGTAACGAAGAGAGAGAGGCGTAAAGGAACCAGTAACAGGACGAAACATACTTTACAAAGAAACATTGTGCTGTAGCTGCCCGTTACATTTCACTATGGCTTCATGCTCTCCACCGTATTACAATGCAACGTTCTCGCGTTCTGGCTCGTCTCACTATATTTCTATTTATATATGTTTCGGTCTGTTTAAGGCCATCAGCAGCTTTATTTCTTGTATGCTGAGATACTTTGTTTCACACACAATGTCCGAACCGAAACACGTAGAGAAAACATAAATAGCGAAAAATTTGTGAAATGTGAGAGCGTGATAACAGACAGCAGAACCAGAGGAGACGGCCTTTACTAGGCATTGGCTCTATAAACACACCTCCATGGCATGATATCAATACACTTAACACCACAAGAGCTGCTGGGAGCTGTGTCTTCTGTGGGGTCCGCCTCCTGGATATATACCTGGAACCAACACCGTTAGGCAGCTGAGAACCCCCGCGTGAAGGTGGGTTCGAATACCTCTACCGTAGCTCTATGAGCTGTAAATGGACGTAAATGGAAGCCTGTGCGTGGGGATATAACTGGAGAACCCTTCTCCTGGGGGGATATAAAGAAGGGGACCTGGCCCTCCAGGTTGGAGGACTTTCGAATCTGAGACAGTAAAATGTGGTCATGAGTCTCGCGGGACTAGGACCTGATAATGACTGCCCTGGCACCAGCCATCAGCAATTGTAAACCACAGACCCGTCCTCTCGTCAGAGACGGCGTCCCACATCAGCAAACCAATAACTGCCAAGTAGTAGACGGAGCAGTGCGTGGCGTAAAAAGGATTGACGTCAAGTTTTGTGTGAAGATTGGTAAAAGTAGTAGAGAAACGTTAGCCCTCTTCAACACTGGCTTATGGTGAATATGCTATTGAAGGCATAGGTGCCTGAAAGGACGAGAACATGTGTAAGATGGCCCAAAAAGTGGGCAGCCAAGAACGCAAAGAACAGATGCAAATGTGGGCAGAGATTCGCACAAGGACAAACGATGAATCAACAGTGTTATTTGGAAGTGCTTACAAGGTTACGGGAATCTCTTCGGAGGAAAATACCCGAACTCTGTCCTGGCAAGTGGACTGTAAACCATGAAAATGTCCCTGCGCATGCGTTAAGATTCCGCGAATTCCTGGCTAATAAATCAATTACAAATATGGACAATCCACCTTATTCACCTGACTTCGCCCCCTATGATTTTTGGCTCATTCCAAAATTAAAAAATGCCCTGAAGGGACAAATATTTTCTGACATTCCTGACATCCAAAGCAACGTGACAACGTTACTGCGAGGTATTCCGGAAAACGATTTTCATGACTGTTTCCTGCAGTGGCACCAACGTCTCGCAAAGATAATAGCTTCACAAGAAGAGTATTTTGAAGGCGACAGCAGCCGTTAGTGCACAGGCAAGCAAATTTTGCTTTCACAGGGCCATTCCGGGAATTAAATTGTCGCACCTTCTGCATCTGCGACAAAGGGGAAACATTACATCCTAAGTAAACCGGAGATACGGAGAAGAGAGAATACTGGCATAGTTATTTGCCTCATAAAGGAGTTAGCACATAGAAGACGGTATTCAGGTAAGACATTTTTATATACAGTATTTTCATGTGTATGGGTGACTGAGACGTGGGTCTGGATTTATTAAAAACCCTACAGGTCGTAACTACAAATAATTATTAAACTCTTGCCGATTCACACAATTTTAAATCACTCCACTAATCTCTTCAGTCTATCTCCACACAAAGTCTTGAAATCACACTTTTAGGCTAGTCGTCCATTGGAAGCGGAAACCTGCGAACTGGGATTCGGCCGAATCTGTGCGAATCTGTTCGTCCGAATTCGTACGTTCACTGCGCGTCCTTTGGCTGCGTGTTCGGCCGATGCCATTCGCGTTCTGTCATGGCGCTGTCTGAAGATTTATGTGATCTGTACGCGTTTGATACTCCTTTACTGGCTAGGTGACGAGCACAGAATAGCAGAAAAGAGTGGATTAGTGGAATTTTATCAAAAAGACAAACGTTTGATGAATTTTCTCATATATGGAGTGAGTTACAAGAGGACGAGTCACAGTATTTTGGTTATTTTCGCATGAAGCAAGATACATTTGAATACATATTAAGCAAAGTATATCAATTGAAGAAGTACAGTAACTTCCGAGAAACTGTTTCACCTGAAGAACGCCTAGCTGTAACGTTAAGTTAAGGATTTGATAAGAGTTTGAGAAAACAAAATATTACATCGATGTTATATTATTCTTGCTTCTTAGTGATTACATACAAACCGTTGTTTCTACAAAGGATCGAAATTACTATGATACACAGCGGCACTGTTCTTGTCTGTTACAAATTCATTGCTGTGGGAACTATTATGGGAACTGCGTGTCGATTCAAGGGATAGAGGCGAAACATTTGACGTGGACATCACGCTGCTGTTTCGATCCTCCTGTTCCTGCAGTAAAACATCCATCAATTTCATGCGTAATCGCAGCTGTCTTTCTTCAGGCAAGCTCATCAGAAATTGATAGTCACTATCCTGCTTCATTTGAGAGCTCTTTTCGAA
>NW_019724600.1:0-2851 GCF_002891405.2 Cryptotermes secundus | reverse complement strand
CGGACAAACTCCTCCAATGGACTAGAGGCCTTAAGTGTTCACAAATGGACGAACTTTTCGTGGCGGTTTCCTACCAAGAACTCTGAATTGAAGCGCCGTTTGTTTTTAAGATAACTCCTTCGCACGGACCCCACGAAAAACACCGTCTTCCATTGTTGAAACGTGTTTACCGAACCACTGCATAGCAACGGTCTAAGCGCGGACCCCAAAGAAAACTCTGCACTGCTCAGGTTTACCGAGCCGTTTCTTAGCAACGCGTTGATAAAATCCGTTACAGAATGTTCGTTGATACTGAAGGGATCGCTGGCTGGACTGGAGCAGCAGACCAGAAGACACGACGAGGGTGGCGATAAATATTAGAAAAACTTCCTCTATAAAGGTGCAGCTCGATATGCGCGGGATCTGCGTTCCTGAAAGTGGCCGCGTATTAGAAAACGCGTTAACGAACATGTACTATGGTGACGGAGGAGTAAGAAACGACATGACCGTCAAAATGGTGAGAGAAGTTGGGGAAACTGCGCGCGCAACTCACTGAGCATGCGCGGTGTTTCTACTGTGGCCGCAGACAGAATATTGATGTTTTTCTTGACGAAATAAAAAAGCGGACAGCGAAAGCGCGTGTAAACAAGGGACACCTGCATTTCATACTTCCCACTTTATAAATAAAAATTATGCGAAAACTGATCTGTATTGTACTCAACGCAACACTTTGGGTTCAGTTCTATTACAACGCTCTAAATAGACTACTGTAAGCGCAAATGTTCTTTCCTTTCAAGATGTGAAGAGAGAAGGAAATAGCGATATGAGAGGAAAACAGATAGAACTAATAAAATGCAGACATTTAGTAAGATGAAACGCGTATGCGAGTGAACAAGGGAACCGCGCAGAAACCTAACGCAAACAGCGAAGATGGAAAAACAGAGAGATTAATTGTGAAATTAAAGGTAAACATTTGTAGTTCAAACATAAAATTGAACGCGACAAGAGGCAGTATCAGTTCAGCGACGCCAAACAACGAGAATGTAACTGAAGAAGTGCTTAAGGTACTGTCTTCCTGCAAAGTGCCATATTGAAAGATTACACCTTGTCTAAGAGCAGCATTTAAGACACATTGAGTTACATACATATCCAGGAATGTCTAGCGTTTTAATAAAGAATAAACAACTTATGAGTTTCTCTTTTATCCGCGGTAAGATAAGGAACAGAACGAAATTGTTACAGATTGTAGCTCTGATTTCAGTTTTCATTCCAGAGCGACGATTAGTGTTAACATTATGACTTCTGACAAACGATTCGATTTAATTACGGCGTTTGATATGATGAGGCGAATTAATCTAGCGCAGCGGTTCTCAACCCTTTAATCACCAAGTCCCACTTTTCAAAGTCCGTTATAAATTTAAAGTAAATCGTAAACGCTTACACATTTATAAAAAAATACATTACCTATTGACCGGAAGGTCAAGGGTTCGAGTCCCGATGAGGTGGACTTTTTCAATTGACCTAATTATTCCGGCCGCACTATGTCCCTGGAGTCGACTAAGCCTCTAACAGAAATGAGTACCGGGAATCTTCCTGGCGGTAAAGGACGGCCAGCGCATAAGGCTGACCTTACCGCCATCTGTGAGCCAATTTGTCTAGAAGATGTGGGAGCCTCAACGTGTCACAACCCTATGGGCCTTCACGGTCTGTCACAGAGATAACTTTAGCCTTTGCATTATCTATTTAGATCTTGCAAATTGCCTTTCTCATAAAAGACTGAAAATATGTAGAAGTTACAAACGCACGTAATGAGAAGTCTTCACTTCACACAACAGCGACATATTTTGACACGTGGAGACAGCGAAGTTGCATGTATATTATTGAGGCAACCTGTCGATCCGATGACAAATGTCACATGACCGGAAATTCTAATTCCGTTGTTTAGAATCTGAACTTGATATGCGGATGTAAACAGAAGTGCAACAAACTGGGGAACTGGACTCGANAGGTCAAGGATTCGAGTCCCGATGAGGTGGACTTTTTCAATTGACCTAATCATTCCGGCCGCATTATGTGAGTGGAGTCGACTAAGCCTCTAACAGAAATGAGTACCGGGAATCTTCCTGGCGGTAAAGGACGGCCAGCGCATAAGGCTGACCTTACCGCCATCTGTGAGCCAATTTGTCTAGAAGATGTGGGAGCCTCAACGTGTCACAACCCTATGGGCCTTCATAGTCTGTTACAGAGATAACTCTAGCTTTTGCATTATCTATATAGATCTTGCAATTTGCCCTTCTCATAAAAGACTGAAAATATGTAGAAGTTACAAACGCACGTAATGAGAAGTCTTCACTTCACACAACAGCGACATATTTTGACACGTGGAGACAGCGAAGTTGCATGTATATTATTGAGGCAACCTGTCGATCCGATGACAAATGTCACATGACCGGAAATTCTAATTCCGTTGTTTAGAATCTGAACTTGATATGCGTTTGTACAGAAGTGCAACGAACTGGGGAACTGGACTCGGACGCAGCGATACACATGGGCCTCTAATATTAATGATTATTGGATGGGGCTTTGCGTGGGGGCAGGGATTATAAATCTCGACAAATTTAAAAAGTGGATGCAGCAACAATGAAACAGTCTCATTGCAGCTGTGAAGACGACTTTACAGTGTGTTAATACACGGACGAAAGCAGCCGGATTGCTGCATAATAACGTCAAATGCAATACAGGAACAAGCTATCCCAAACGAGTACATCGGTGTGTAATTTCTTGATAACAATTTCATATGCAATAAAACCTAGATACTAAGTTTCTTTTATTATTATCTTCTCTTGTCACAGGTTTATTTCCTGGTATTCCT
>NW_019724599.1:875789-889565 GCF_002891405.2 Cryptotermes secundus | reverse complement strand
GATTTCTACATTTCTAGCTTTCCCCTCACAACCTATATGCATTGCTATTCTTCCCAAGAAAGTTACATGCCCTGCCCATCTCATCCCCCTTCACATGATCACTGTAATTTTATTTGACAAGAAGAACAAATCATGGAGCTCCTAATTCTGCAGTCCTCACCGATCTCCAAACACATCATCACTCATCGGTCAAAATATTCTCCTCAGCAACCAGTTCTCAGTCATCCTCAGTCTGTATTATATACCAGACTCCTCACGTGCTTTAATATTATTTACTCTGTTTTCACTTTGTTCTTACAATATTTCCCAAAGCATAGGCATTCACAGAAAATTCAATTTCAATCCCATCTGGTTGCCCTGGACGTTCCTAATGGCATACTTATAAACAGAGTTTAAAAGCTGTAGCCATAAAACATCTCCGTGTTCCACAGTCTTTCGACTTGGAAAAGTTTGATGCATTTATTCCAAATATTTACCTAAATGAACCCTAAAACAGATTTCATTTAAACCTCTTTTATAAACCTAAAATTCTTTAATACCTAACCCAAAATCAAAAAAAGTACTGGACGTTAATTACCTCATATTTCAATGCATTACATATTATCAGTAGTTACACTCAATCTCTTACGTCGGTACCCACATGGATGGTCCCGAATAATTTTACCTTGACAGAATGATATTGAACAATATTTCTTAATCATACATTGTGAATTAAGATCAAGAATATTGTTTGAGGCAATGTCATGAAAGTCTATTGCATATTAATTAATGACGCTGTAAGTCAACTTACGTGAGGCACATTCCATTCTGATAATATAGTGACGTGAGCTAGTCCAAATATCCCACCTCCTTTGGAAACACAGATATAAATACCACGCTCACAAGAGACCGCAATTTATCCGTATATTAAGGCTGATGAATCCAGTCCATATGTTGCAATTCTACTTCCTTATTATCCGTTTTTATTGTTTCTTCTTGTTCATGTATATGTCCGTAAAATACCTTTTTTATTTCTTGTTATTTTTCCGAAATTTTGTTCCAGTTCCATTTCCTCCAGTGCGGCCAATATATGAAAATCTATCTCCGTACTCTTCTTGAACGTGGAAATGCAGAAAGCATATATATCCGAAACATTCTTAATATTTAACAGACTACACGGCGTCATACTACCGTGAACCGTAATTCTTCATCCTCAGATTTCCTTCATCCGTTCATATGATACCTTGCTTCACAACAATTAATTATCCGGCGTATTTATAGTTCTTTGTTTATTCGAAAATTTCGGGAAAAATGACGCCAAAACTCGAGAAAATCTGAATGGAAATTGCCAACCGCATTACCTCCATTATATGAACTCGCTGTTCCACTTCTTGAGAACGCATTTGACGAGAGTAATAGAAAAGCGTAAATGCGCCATCAATTTGGACGTCATACACCTCTATAGCGAGGTCGACGAGAATGGCTGTAACAGGTAGAAAGGGCTCTTAAGTGTGAAAGTGAGGGCAGTAGAGCAGGAGGGAACTATAATTTTAACGGGGGGCTCCTAAACTAAAGTAGGTTTAAAGAAGAAACTGTATGACAAGCTGGCTAAAATTAAAAGAGGAAATATCTTGAAGCCACTGTGATATCACAGATAATTACATTAAGAGGAAAAGTCTGTAGGTATGAACCGAACGTAAGTGATACAGCCGTATTCGACATAATTCTTTTTCTGAGTGTATCAATACCTAGCAGCACAATCCAGTTTCATATGAGTCTCAGTAGCTCACGCGCATGCCCATGATCAGAGGATAGATTTAGTAGTCAAAATGGCGATCGTTTTCTTATTGAAAAGTAACGTTGGTTGTGCGTTATGGACAAAAGGACTTATGCCATGGACATTCATAAGGAATTGTTTCATGTTTCTTGTAGGAAGCGTTTGTCGCGTAGCCTGTTTCTACCTTCATGGCTAACGTTTCACAGGTGATGAAGTAGTCGAAAGAAGTTGCGGAAGTAGGTTACCAGGAATAATTCTTCGCTGCAGGTTTCGAAACAATAATAATGACATGAGACGATGTTATCAATGTTGGTGGAGGATATGTCGAGATATTACGGTCTCTTCCATGTGCAAACATAACGTTTGAAGATGTATATCCACTTGTGACCCATTCTCTGATGCTTCCACGTACTACGTAACGCCATGGAAAATCACGTATTTTCTCCTGCGTATATTCGCCCAAAAATGTGTGTGCATTTGGAAGCTGCAATTTCTAGACGGTCTTCAACAAGATCACACACGTGAGTCCAGGCGGCGAAGGGACGCCAAGTAGAAAGTCCGTGACGAGGGAGTATGGAACGTAGCAAGGAAGTATATGATGATAGGGGAACAGATGCTCCAGACAACATGGCCCTAATGGGCAGGGAACAAGTTGATTGCTCGCTAAAAGCTGTACCCAATATGTACACTGATTGCCCAGAGTATTCCTCCTCGTAAGGAAACGATGTCGCAGCTTAACTAGGAATTCCCTTAAACTTACGGAAACGAGATATGCATTGCTCCCTTTAGGACACGCCGAAAACAATCCCTCGTATAACACAAACGCATCAAGCAGTAAACATCGAATTCCACACCCACCACATCCATTTGAGTATTACTTTACTACCTCCGTATACGTCTTAAAAGCGGCCTCTTTGATTCGGCTTTTCCTTTAGATATTATGTAAACATTTCACTTTGCTACCAAATGTCCAAAACATCAAAGCAATCCAATTATCTCTCACTTTTGCAACCGTAATAACGATGTATTAAACTCCACTCCACATCAACCATCTCCCAATTCTTCCTTCTTAGATACAAATATATCTCAAATATAATTAACGTTTTCAGTTTTATAATATCGCGGCGGTGACTGTTGTGAACACAGTCGTTGTAAGGTTCGATACAATTTCATTCGATATTCTGAGGTATGTACTGCCTCCATCGTAAGCTTAAAACAGACAATCACAGAATGTGTCAATTCTTCAGTACCCTGGTCAAGTTTCGGACGGAATACAAGCAGACAAATCGAAATCTTCATGATTATTCTATCCTCCAAATCAAAACAAAGAGCGAAACCATAAAAAAGCAGAACAGATTATATATCTCTGTATTTGATTTATTGAATAGATTCTGAAGCAAATGAAAATCATTCGGACGTGATTCTGAATTCAAACATCGACTCCGCACTGGGAACACAAACCACTCCTCGCTGATCCATTTGCTCAGAACAACATTCGAGAAAGTAGCAATCCTCTTCGTATCCTACAGCTAACTAAACAAACAAACAAACAATCTCGTTTCTTTTAGTCCACAAGAGAACTTATATAGAAATCCAGCACTATCAGTAGTCTTCGAACGCACAAAAAAAAAAGCGTTCAACGAGTGAAGGCAGTTCTTACATTACACAGGGCGGTCACAATGATCAGCTGCCCGGAACATTACCCGCGGCTTTCTCCCACATAATATTCTTACCGTGACATAGCGTGCATCTTTGCGAACCTTATTCTAGTGTTACGGAACATATTTCCTAAAGGTGAGAATGGAAACTTCGTACTTATCGGAATCTGAGACAACATCTTCTTCCTAAGTAACGGAAATGCAAGAGAGTAAAATTTAAAGTAATTAAGCTCAAACGAAATAACAAATCGCCGAAGAACTCCAATGTAAAGGTACTGAACTAAATTTTGATCAATTTTTAAAACACATTAATCATCAAACTCAGTAAGTCAACAAAGAAATCATTTTTAAACTGCTGTCAAATATTTTTCATAAGACACGTCCTAAAGGGGACGCAACTTAGCGTGCATATTTGTGGCACTATAGTATAAGTCGTGAAGGCATGTGTTCTTATCCTGATGAGGTCACTGGGTTTTCAATTGACCTAAAGTTTCCAGCCGCACTCTGACCCTGCGATGGACCCACCCTCTGAGAGAAATGCGAGTCAGGATTCTTCCTGTCGGCGCGTAAGTCCATCTGTGAGCCGACTGTCTGCAAAATGTTTGAACGTTGACATCTCACACAAACATAGGCCTTCAAGGCCTGTTTAAGGGATTCTCTAATGTTTTACCTCTAGTACTTATAAGATTATATATGATTCAAGCAACTACTTTCATCCTTCACGTCAAAATGTCATTTCGATTACAAACACAGCTATCTCTAATTAAACCGCAATATCCTCTCTAGCAACCATCTGTGTGACGAGGCTGGAGGACGCATTATCTCTTGACATACATTATACAGAGTGCAGAGGTCACTCAGAAGTTTCATCACGGTGCTGCAGCTCCTCCAGTACCTTACAATTCACTACAAGTTTCAAATTCAAAACGACAAATCTGATAAATTTGTAATTGTAAGTAAGTGATATATATGCATATTAAATTACATTTATACTCATGGCCTTCAGCAGTCCTTCCACAGTCAGTAGAATCATTCAGACTGGAAATCTTTCGGAACAATCTAGATGCTGTTTCCATAAGAATTCATACTTACGACTAACTTGTTGACGAAGAAATTTATACAATGACTGTACTCTAAAATTCACATTTTATTAGGCAATTTTCATTGTTTCTATACAATAACCTCTGGGAAGAAGAAATCGATTATTTTCTTCTGTTGTTACGTTTCTATTCGTTGCCACAAGGACGTGATTTTTGAGCAGCTGCCTAGCAACGACCGTCTCTTATGGCTTCAATGTTCATATCACACTGGATCATACTTAAAGATATTAAGCAATTTGAGGATCTGTAATGTTGATATTACTGATGGGTTGATAATTCCAGTAAGACGCTGAAATTTATTCAGTTCCCATGGAATGCATATCAATTTTCATGAAGGTTAGACCAAGCATTTGAAAGATATTAGAGGGATGAATATGGAGACACAGACAGTAAGACAATTAATTTCTTTCCCAAAATAAGGAAATTGCGTAGAGGTAAATTAGTCACCGTGTTTATTTAAAAAAATATTGCGCCAGTATAACGTTATGGGGAGAGTTGGTGTAGGTTAATGAGATCATCTTACTTTCTGTGTCTCTGTCACCACGGTAACGTTGCTAGGGAACGGCACGGTTTACACTTTCTAACGGAAAATAAAACGCACATTCAACAGCAGAAGAAATTTTTGACTCGTTTTTAATCTGCTCGTGTCGCAACCGGCATTCAGTATGTAATGGAAGTAAAGTTTGTCACTACCTTTTCCCTGAACATCTTTGCCAAAAGCGCATGATTCCTCGGGTTCGCTACTGCGAATAATAATTACTGCGTGATTTGGTGAGCAGAATGGCTGTGTTGTGCATGGCCAGCGCAATTTCATCCGACCCGGTAAGACCCACTAATTTTAGTTATCTATGCCCTTATTAAAGGAGGAACATGAAGACGGAACACGCAGAACGCATCGGGACAGTAATGTGTTTTGGATAAGAAAATATCTAAGATATTCAGGACAACAAAAGCGACTTTTTCTTTCCAACATTTCTGTTCCCTGGCCGACTTTATCCTTAGAGAGAGCAATGCCACGATATAGGTTCCTGTTAGCACAGGCAGACCCGTGTCCAGTAAGACTTACTGTGCTTCCAATTTCTAATACCAACTGAAGTAATCACTTCCAGTCCCCAGTTGGTGTAGATTCTAAAGGGCTCTGACAATGCTGTATAACACTCAGATTCCTAGGTGTTAGAATACCGACCTGCGGACAATGTCCGAAAACCCATTAGTTTGGAGAGCTCAGCTGGGTTCAGAAAACCTTCATCTGTGCTACAAATGTATGTCACGAGCTGAGGGAAGCGGCCTGTAACGTGTTTAGCCACTGAAGACGCCGTTCGGATTGTTAATTGGTTTATTTGACAAACTACAAGTCTTGGCTACAATTAATTATAACGTTTACGGGTTTACACAATTTTCAATCCTACACAATATACTATTCGCTCTGTCCTCAGTAGTCTACACGTATTAATTACGATACGGGAGCTATACAAGTGTCACTGTATCACACACTCACAATTACACAATTACACACACGTCCGGTTCTTCTTTCCGCGACGGCTGCTAGATTCCAACTGTCTTCGGCAATGGCTACATTTCGACTTCGACTTGTAGGCTGCTGCACTTTAACTGTCTTCGACGGCCGTGTACACTTTAACTGATCCCTTAGTCAAAGTCAAAGTCACATATACACTGACGGTCAGTCAGTCAGTAAGTCTTGGTGTCGAGTTGCACTTTAACTGTCTTCGGCGGCCGTGTACACTTTAACTGACTCCTTAATCAAAGTCAAAGTCACATAGCGACTGACGGTCAGTCAGTCAGTAAGTCTTGGTGTCGAGCCCCATTTGGGCCTCATGACCAGATATTAATTATTATCGTTTGACAGTTACGGTCTTGTTTCTGTGGGGCGCCTTCTCTGACGAGAGTAAGGGTCTGTCTTTTGTATATGCTACTGGCACTTGCCAGCGCTGTTCTACTCGGGTCCAAGTCCCGTGGGATTCGCGACCATATTTTACTGTTTCAGATTTGAAACTTCCTTTTCGTCGCCTCCTACGACTCGCAGGATGACGGTGAAGGTATTAAGAATGTACAGATATTGCGTCTTCGGTTCCTTTGGTTACCCGTTGACTTCCTCTGACATTGCGAGTTTTCGAAGTGAATATGATTTTACATTACAGTAGACAAAAGGCCGCGCCCTAGCCCAAGCGGTTAGTCGATGGCTTACCACCGCACCTGCCCGGGTTCACACCCGTGTCTGGTAAAGTGGGATGTGAGGTGGAAATGAAGCCCTGGGTTAGATTTCTCCGAGTACTTCAGCTTCCCCTGCCAATTTTCATTCCACAAAAATCTTCATCAACATAACCATCACCCTAGTCCGGCACAATAGGCCAATTAGTGACCGCCGTGCCGATTGGACCCAGTTGGAGTCCACTCCCCACAATGAGAATTAAACAAATTTACAGAAGACAAAGCAGGAACACCGACCTCTCTTTTCTGTATACGTAACTGCCCAATAGGCCTGGTAATCAACCATGGATTTTTAACACAAGAGAAGCTGAACTGCGCGATAACACGTCTTGATTTTCATTCCAGTGTTCCTAAACGCACACTTCGTTCGGAGACCGGATAACTCCACCCCGCCACCACAGCTAACACCCTGATAATTAATGTATCTTGGTGAGAGTTAAGTCCCTTCCAAATTCGTTCTAAGTTCTTTATTGCTAGTGGTGTGGGACTACTGCTGCCACTTCTGGCAATTGGTGGAAGAAGATTGGCAGGGAAACCCAAGTATTCGGATAAAACCTGCCCTAGCGCCACTTAGTCCACCACAAATTCCTATACACCAGAAACAGGATGAAACCCGGGCCGCCGCGGTGGGAACAGAGCGACTAACCGCTTGAGCTATGGCGCGGCTTTTCGCGTCAAATAACTAATTTTTTTTTTATCCTCGCTCAAGGATATATAGGAGCAGCTACTGACAATGTAATCGAGCAAATATTTATATGTTATGACGAGTAAAGTAAAGTAAAGTTAAATAAGTAAATGTATCCTTGTATCAGGCCGTGGAGGACCTTACGGTTGTGACATGTTGAGGTTCTTACATTATCTAGACAATCGGCACACAGATGATGGTGATGTTAGCCTTACATGCCGACCTCCCTTTACTTCCAAGAAAACTTCTAGTACTTATTTCTGTTAGAGGCTTTGTCGAACCCAGCGCCATATTACGGCTGGAAAGATCAGGTAAATTGAAAAAATCCTCGTCATCGGGATTCGATCCCGCGGCCTTTTGGCTTGTAGCATATTGCTTCAACCATATTACGCTACTGCGTGCCCCTCTCAACAAGAGGGTGAACATTTATGTATTGTTTTCTCTGCTAAGTGCAGCTTCCTGAGTGACATCACGTAACAGGGTGATATCTGTTGTTGCACATTAGGAGAGTACAGCTGCCTGAATAATAAGAGTCCTTCCATATAAAAAATTATAACTTTACAAACGAAATGGGCGCAGTAGTGACGCCCTTCACTTGTGATTTTGAAGCGTACCGGTGATGCTATCATCTTCCGCTCATACTCCGAGCCAAGTCCTTGATACTACCTTCCCATTCGCCCAGCCGTCCTCTGAGTACCCCATAAAATCCACATGGAGATAAAAAGAAGAGGTTGTGGAAGGATCCTCAAGATTACAAGTCCACAAAAATATAACATAAAGACACTGGGACTTAAAGAGAGGTGATATTTGTTCAAGGTGCAAGGTTATTTACACTATTCATTTAGAGGTCAAGCCACATTATTATCAGTACACGAGGACTACAAACACGGAAGGAATAAATCCATGTGATACGGTTCCGCGCTTCCTATTTGTCACGGGGTATAAATTCCATTTCACGAACCTTCTATCTCAGTCAGTTTCCCGAGAGCTGTACACACCGAAGTCATCATGAAGGTAGTGATTCTGGTACTCCTCCTCGTGGCTCTTACTCTGGTGCACAGTGCTCCAACGGAGAGCGGTAAGTCGCTGTAGGAAAATATTAAACATCTGGCTGTACACTGCATAGTCTCAGTAACAGACGTAGGAGACCAGTTCTTCAATTGGAATAAGTTTGTAGCTGTAAGGTCCATTCAATTGCAAGTTCAAGGGCAGTGAGGATGCCCGGACTCCCGTCACAGGTTTCTCCTCTAGATATTTATGAATCAATGAAGAAATACTGGCTGATATGCAACTCATACTCGAGTTGTCGCTATTAATTCCCTTTCCATTCAGCCTCTGGATAAAAGAATTCCTTGGCATTAACAATTAGTGTGTGTTTAAACAAATATGTGTATGAATTAGTGCAGCCAGTCCGAGGCAATGTGTTGAGAGATATACGGAATTGTGCATTTCAGAAGGCCTATTTGCTACAGAGAGTCATGAAATTCTGTCTGACGATTCGATGATTTGTGACGTGAAATCGCGAAGAATGCAGGAATGGGAGATCCTGACATAGTTACATTTCTTATAAGAGTAGCTATATATATGGGATGGGAATACATTCCACGAAATCTCAAGTAAAGACAGCCGATCGTCGGATCCAGCTGAAGGGGTCTAACCAATCTCTTTTGGAAAACCCTCTGTTAGGCCTCACACTCTCACATGGATCCTCACTCAACAGAAACAGACACTGCCCTCTCTCAAGCATTGCGATATTCGAAAGAACCTAGTCCCAGTCATGTTAAGCCGACGGGCTACTGAGCCGTAGCTAGCTCCGTATTTGTCACATGCAGCCTTAAAGCATGAATAACTTAGAGCTAGTTGGATGTTTTAAAATAGGCCTCGTCTGGAAGAAAAGTGAGAGTTAGTTGGACAATTGGTTATGTAGTGAGGAACAGTAGGATAGAGTTGGCAGTGAGGCAGTCAGCCAGTTAGAAAGTAAGAGAATTATGGAACGACAACAATAATTCACTCCAGAAGCCAAATATTCAAGAAAGGTAGAGTGTGTTATAGTGACGACAAATATGAAATTTAAAGCGGTAATTCCGGTAAAATAGACCTAGGTGTAGGATTGGAAGAACTGATTAAGAAATTTAGTGATCGACGGAAAATAATATAAATTTGTGCAAGCCTAATAGAGAATAAGAATAACTTTCAAAATATAACTGTATATTTCCTTCAACAAAACACCAGAAATACAGACTGTGCGTGTGTTAAAGTGATTCTGTAAGTCATACCTGCCGAAGTTCCCTGTCCCGGTAACCAAGGAACCAGTAAATGACTTAAGTGTAGAGTGCCTCTCTGCTTATGCCCCTGTAGACACGTGTATTTTCAGTCTATATATACTAAGTCACATATCACGAAACAGTATGTCTCACAGTGAAGATTTTGCTTTAATTCCAGAGCGCACATTCATTGTAAGAACTTTCTGTTGCAGAGAATTTTACCGACACATCACAGGAGAGTACTACAGTAATCCTTCAGTCTGAGGATATCGCCACACATCGCAAATGGTGTTTCATCTGCATCTGCATAGGCTGATAAAGAACTTCAATGAACACCTCGTCATGTAAAGCGTAACACAAGAAAGCGACATATCGAACGACAAATCTTTGGGTGCTGTTTCAAGAAACTCATGGAAAAAAGAACATTAATGGCAGAAATGGGAAAAATTTATGCCTATAAAATTAACAGTACTGAAGTAATGTACTTATCTTACACAGAGAAAACATGACAATACATTTCTTACTGTGCTAATGATGTATGCTCCTTCAACGATAAACCATCTAATTAACTCCATGCAACTCGGTCCTTCTTACGGATCCTCTAGCCTTCTCTTACTCGTGTATTTTCTGATAGTTTAGGGACCCTTGTGTTTATTACCATGTTCAACTTCAACTGATGCCTGTCTCCATGAAGACGAATACAGCCAAAATCCTATTACCCAGTTTCTGTGTGAGCCAGTGTAATATTATCTTCACAACAACGTCACGGTTTTCCTGGTGGAATAGATTTCTACATTTCTAGCTTTCCCCTCACAACCTGTATACATTCCAATTCTTCCCAAGTATGTTACATGCCCTGCCCGATCTCATCCCCCTTCACATGATCACTCTAATTTTATTTGACAAGAAGAACGAATCACGGAGCTCATAATTCTGCAGTTCTCACCGATCTCCTAACATTTCATAACACATCGGTCCAAATTTTCTCCTCAGCAACCAGTTCTCAGACAATCTCAGTCTATATTATACACCAGACTTCTCACGGGCTTTAATATTATTTACTCTGTTTTCATTTTGATCTTACAATATTTCCCTAAGCCTAGGCATTCACAGCACATTCAATTTCACTCCCATCTGGTTGTCCTGGATGTTCCTAATGGCATACATATAAGCAAAGTTTAAAAGCTGTAGCCATAAAACATTTCCGTGTTCCAGAATATTTCGACTAGGAAACGTTTGACACATGCATCATAAATATTTACCTATATGAACTCTGCAAAGGTATCATTTATACATTGTTTATAAGCCTAAATACTGTCATGGGTACCTCAAATTCAATAAAAATACTGACCATTAATTACCACATATTTATTAATAATAGTTGATCTGTTACGTCAGTACCCACATGGATGGTGCCGAATAATTTTACCTTGACAGAATGATATTGAACCATATTTCTTAATCATAAATTTTTCAATAAACATCAAGAAGGTTGTTTGATGCAATGACATGACACACTATTACAAAATATATAATTACGTTGCCAGTCAGCTTACGTGAGGCATATTCCATTCTGATAATATAGTGACGTCAGCTAGTCCAGACATCCCACCTCCTTTGGAAACACAGATATAAATACCACGCTCACAAGAGACCGCAATTTATCCGTATATTAAGGCTGATGAATCCAGTCCATATGTTGCAATTCTACTTCCTTATAATCAGTTTTTATTGTTTTGTCTTGTTCGTGTATATGTCCGTAAAATACTCTTTTTGTTTCGTGTTATTTTTCCGAAATTTTGTTGCAGTTCCATTTCCTCCAGTGCGGCCAATATATGGAAATCTATCTCCGTATTCTTCTTGAACGTGGAAATGCAGAAAGCATATATATCCGAAACATTCATAATATTTATCAGACTACACGGCGTCATACTACCATGAACCGTAATTCTTCACCCTCAGGCTTCCTTCATCCGTTCATATGATACTTAGCTTCACAACAATTAATTATCCGGCGTATTTATAGTTCTTTGTTTATTCGAAAATTTCGGGAAAAATGACGCCAAAACTCGCGAAAATCTGAATGGAAATTGCCAACCGCATTACCTCCCTTATATGAACTCGCTGTTCCATTTCTTGAGAACGCATTTGACGAGAGTAATAGCAAAGCGGTAAATACGCCATCTGGAGTTCCTGTTATGTGACAGCGTATCCTGACATTGCGTCCACTTCTTCTCTGTCCTTTCAAAAATATCTGAAAAGCTGTCAGGATCTCTTCGTTCCAAACCATTCCCAATTCATTATTCACTGGGTAAGCTATAAGACGTTTCGGTCCATTAGATGCTGTTGTCTCAACGCAGGTCACTTTATATTATATTCCTCTTCATGTTTACGTGCATAAATCGGTTGCGAGAGTATAAGAGATCATGGCTGCTCTATAGTTGGACACAGAGAACTGAGAAATATATTACAGCATGCAATAAAGGGAGACAGCCGACCTACTTTGCTCTTTCTCACCCATGCTGTCTTGAAGACTACCTGCGGCTTTCCCCAAAAAAATATATTGTCACGTGTAGGGTGGTACTCGTGACGAAATTAATGTGTTCTATTTCGGATGATTGGATTTACTAGCACTTCTCTCACTCTCTCTCTCTTAATTACAATTAGGACAGCGCTATCACTGTTTCTACAAGTTATAATTCCCAGTTACAAACATACACACACATATGCACACTAGTCATCTCCTGGTAACACAATTAAAACACAGGATCTAACGCTTCAAATCTCTCCAGATATCACTGCACTACCACACACATAAATCCTTCAGCGCCCATTAACACTTCACAGCGGAATCCTCACAAATCCTTTCTATGACGGCTTCGTGCCCTTGACTCACTTGTTCTCGGCTATGACTAGCTATGACTCGTAACTGCCCTGAACTGAACTGTCATCTGAATTATCATCTCTTATAAAAACTCCGGACTGACACCATGGAAAACACCTACCACTGCAGACGTGTTTATAGTTTCATTGCTTAGAAACGGATTGCTTAACACAATTCTACTCTTACTTGGCGCGAACGACATAGAAATCACAGCCTCCTCTATTATTGCGTAACGTAGCAACGGGATGTGTTTGCAGAGCTATCATCTAGAAATTTCTGATCAAATCCCTTACAGTTTTCTTAACGTGACAATGCGTGCTTCTTTGCGAACCTTATTCAGGTGTCAAGGAACAGATTTCCTAAAGGCCAGAATGGAAACTAGGTACTTATCGCAATCTGTGACATCGGATAATCTGGTAACTAAATAATGGGAATGGAACAGAGTAATAATTGATTTAATTAAGTTCAATTAAATAATAAATCTCTGAATAATTGCAATGTAAGAATATAATTTACTGAATTAATTTTTTTTTAATTTTGTAAACACCCTATTTTCACCAAACTCAGTAAGCCAACAGTAAAGTAACACTTTTATTACATGATGATCATCATCATCAGTAATCTGTCAAGACGACAGGTCCACAGTCTCTTTCAAAACAATTCCTCCAATTAATGCGATCTAGAGCTTTCTCCTTCAAATGACAGTATCTCTGTCCCCAAGGTCATCCAGCATCTTCTTACGTCTTCTTCCTCGTCTTCTTGTCACTTCTATCCGCCCATCTGTCTTTCCTTCGATAGCTTCTTTTAGAAGGCAGTTTCTGCGTAAAACATGACCAATCCAATTAGCCTTCCGTTTTCTTATTTCATGTAGGATATTCCTCTGCTCGCCCCCTCGTTGGTGGCTCCACCTTATCGTGGTGAGGGGGTTTGAGTATGCCAAGGACCCTGAGAGCTATACCAGCGGTAGCGTAGCTACTGGCAGGGCCTCCCTTGCTGGACAGGTCAAAGGGTAGGCATCAGACGAAGAGAGACACCAAAAACTGATGCCGGAAGCAGCGTCATCAGCAGCGACTTGAAGCACAGAGTAAATGATGCTCGAGATGGTTCAAGTTCGTATAGCAACAGGCGTGACCAGAGTGGTTTGAACGGCTGTTGTACTGCGATGTGGAAAGCAAATGGAAAAACTACCACATTATCACT
>NW_019724599.1:830331-873530 GCF_002891405.2 Cryptotermes secundus | reverse complement strand
CCCGTTCACCTGCGGAATAATACACTGTATAATCACCGCTTCTTAATTCATCTTGTCCTTTCCACCGCACTTCGCTGACACCTAGCACAGACACTTCATTCTTCTGCATTTCCGTTTTCAAATTCTCCAATTTTCCTGCTTGATTCAAGGTCCTGACATTCCATGTTCCAATCTTGTATCCATGCTGTTTCTTCTGATCTTCGCACTTTTTCTTGTTGTAACGCCTGCATGACATTTCCTCTAGAAACACTCCCCCCCGGAGATCCGATTGGGGGAGTAGTTTACCTCCGGATTGTTTTGCCTCCAGAGGAAACATCTCGCATATATGGTATCTCTGTTTTACATGATGATACTACGGATAAAATACACCAAATGTTCTTCTAAGGCATGTACTGTCTTCGCTCGCTTGGAAACCGGGATCGTGGGTTCGAATCCCACTCAGGGCATGGATGTTTAGTTTGTGTGTGTGCGTTTTTCTTTGTTTGTGTACAGGTAGAGGCCTTGCGACGAGCTGGTCACTCGTCCAATGGGTCCTACCGAATGTGTAAGATCTAGAAAAACCGAAGTGAATGGAGAAGTACATGGAGGTAGGCCTAGGCCCACTGGGGCTGTAGTGCCAAGGAAAAAAAATGTTCTCCTAATCAGGTTCCAAAAAATTACTTTCACTTTTCACGTCAAGTTGACAGGTTAGTAACAATCACACGTATCTCAAACCCCTCCTTATGTCGCAATATCTTCTCTAGCAACCCCTCTGTGTGACTAGGCTGTAGGGCATACACTACGAAATTTCCTAGGTCACTCTGAAACTTCACCTCGGTGCTACAGCTCTCCAAGTATTATAAAATTTACAACACTCGTCAAATCACAACGATATAAGAATGATAAGCTATATACTTTTTCAATTTTAAGTACATGATATAGAAGCACGATTTTTTACAGTTCTACTCATGACTATTATCAGTCCTTGCGCAGTTAGTCCGAGTAGAATCTTTCAGGCTCGAAATATTTCGGAACATAGAAGATGATATTTTCACAAGATTTCATTAATGTAACAAACTTTTTGATTAAGAAAATTATGTCTTGCGGGTCTTGTAAATTTCATATTTAATTAGCATACTTTCCTTATTTCTATACAAAAATCTCTGGCAAGAAAAAATCGCCTACTTTCTTCTATTGTTAAATCTCTATTCGTTGCCACGAGAACGTGTTTGCAGAGCCACTTCTTAGAAACGGCGGTTTGTTATGGCGTCAATGTTTCAGCTTTCGGGCTTCATACTGCTCCTCCTTAAGGATGTTCAGCCATTTGAGAGGCTGTAATGTTGGTATTACTGATGGAATGATGCACGAATAAAGCAGCTGACATTCACTCAGTGGTCATGAAATGTATATCAAGTTTCATGAAGACTGGTCCAAGCATTTCAAAGTTATTACTCAAATGCACATGCAGACACACCGAGAGTAAGATAATAATTTTCCCCAAAATAGAAATTGGGCACAATTTCACTTAACTCTCCCCTTCAAGCTGGTGATTGATATACTTGTCACTATATTTTAAACTTTATAATATGTGAATACGAACGTTATTAAACCAACATAAAATTCACAGTCAAATGCGAGTGTTTTAAAGCTGTCGACTCTCCTCTCAACTCGGAAAGAAATTTCCAGTACGAGGTTTCGATCTTGGAATATTTTGAATAAAAAATTCAATATTTTACTATTAATTATTTTGTATGCCTTGAGTTCGAGCCTGAAACTACATACATGACTCGGAATATACATATTCAAGACCAAAATACACCCTTCTCTGGTTCCTTGTGATAACAACGGCGATCGCTTTTCTGAACATACGATGGTGCGTGGATTTGAAAGGAAAGCACCAAGCATTGGGTTACATAATTCAACTAAGAAGAAAACAAACAGCTCGCCACACCAAGACATCGCCTCTGTTGTAGCAATGATAGGGTTCAACACGCCGTTGACTGGGAAATTAACAAAATGGGCGGTAACTTATAAGAACGCTAACCAAGGCGACACGTAGTACGTCCCACATTGGCCGCGTGAAACAAATTCTATGCGTTTTATTATAAATCTTCAAGTCCAATGGAAACTACACTGATTCATCCATTATATTTGTGATTCTCACGGTAATGAATATGAAGGGTGCGGTCACATAGGATGTGATCCTGTGCGGCCTGGCACAGACAAGTATCAACTCTTTGGAAGGACATGCTACTTCCATCTTCAGAGTGTAAGGTGTTTAAATAGAATAAAGGCACAAATTATTCCATGAACATTAAGACAATTTGCTCTTACAAGACGTTAAGTAGCTGTCGTCATATCCCCGAAAATTGTACCTTTAATACTCATTCACTTCGTTGTATTTATTTTCTTCTTTTTCTTCACAGAGGAGAATCATTACACGTGAAATCTGTCTAATCGCGATAATATCACAATTTTCAGTTCGACACATTGCAACAGGTCATTTCCGCGATCTTAATAACAAAATCCTTAATTTCCGCACTCATTTTGAATGACAGATACACATACTTCTATAGGTTAACTAAAAATTAAAATTTAGGCCTGTAATGTAAACACGTTTTGTTTCCATGGTTACAAATTCATTATAATGACTATCTTGTGTTCCATAGATAAATATCACTTGAATGTGAAGAAACACGCCTCAGCTGCACACCTTCAGGGTTTCCCAAGTACCTACACACGTGTATGCCAAGTATTACCTTCTTACGTTCCTCGGGTTTCAAGCTAGAGCGTTAACACGCAAACACAGACACCTTCTTTATTCACTAAATCTTCTTCATTCAATTTTTATGTTATTTGGCCTTAGCATTGCAGTCTACTACCCACTGTGTTAAATAATATGCACACCAAGATCAGCGCTCACGGTTGAAAACGGAAAAGGCACACCGTGTATATTACCGCCTTATTTCTTATTATATTGTCGCGTGTTTGCTAGGCAACGGGACAAGAAATTGTGTGGGTCCTCGGATTTGAACGAATACCTTTATTGGACAGCCAATGTTACACTCACACCTACAGCTATTCACAGCTTATAGCCCCCTTTAGACGTTTATTCTCCAGTGTTACAACAGTTCTGCCTTAGTCGGATAAGAACTCTCTCCTGCTAAAGTCGGATACAAACTGAACTGATCTCTTGTCGCAGATGGACTCTTATCACGTGCGCTCGGACCGAATTGGAAATACCTTTTTGAAGGATTGATTCCGCCCGCTGCTACGCAAACGTTGCTTCAAACAACTAGTTCCTTGGACATTGCTAGCCGCTGTATAGCAATGGATGCGTTCCAATTCCTGGGCGTTGTAGCCGGAACGTTGGTCGTTGCCTAGGAAATCAACCCTGATCTCCTAATCCATTCAGGCTTTCTCGCGGCACACCACAATATTATTCATTTGTTAATAATATAACAACTGGTTTTAGTTACAAAGATAAAACTTAAAGCTGTCACTGTGCTTAACTAATTAAGCGCCACGTAATGAAGTCGTGTGGAGGAAAAGATATTTAGATCAACCTCGGAACTACTTGCAGGTGACTAGTCAACTTCAAGCCCGGACCGCTTTACGCCCAGAGAAATTAACCCCGGTAACCATTAGATAGGAGGTTGGGTGGGCCGCGGTACCAGTCTGGACTACGTGGAGAGGAAATAAATCTTTCCGCTGTCCGACTGAGGGTTTATAAGGAAGACTGGAATGCGTAAGGAGAGAGTTCAAATGTAGCAGCCGCCGGAGACATTTGAATGGATTCGCCGAGATGTAGCTGAACAGCAATTGTGATAGTGAATTGTATAAGATTAAGACTGTATAACTGTGAATTGTGTAAGTGTGAAGCGAGGGAGAGTAAATATTCGCTACATCCTTGACCGACGTGAGATGATTTGTCGCGTGACCTACCAAACACGTGACAATATCATTAGAAAGGAACTTTGTGGAAAAAATAGTCTTTAACTTTGTCATTTCTAATAAACTCTCTCGTATTTCTTGTTTTATATTTTCCCTTACACAATAAGTTGCACTTAAACTATTTATACACAGTAAAATTGTAGCATCATATTCAATATTTTCCACGCATATTTCGATATTAGTTTTTGTCGACAAATCTCGTAACAACTTCGTCGTCGCAGTGTTCTGTAAGGCACTGAATGAAAGAGTGGTTAAAACGTAACCGACATCTGAAATATGAATACAATATTTCGGTTCCTTGTAAATAATCTCTAATCTGGATAGGATCTGGCTCTAGAGTTCGCCTTTTTTACCTGAAACGTTGGTTTTCCTCATTTTCTGCACGTAAAATTCGGCTACCAGGTGTGCTTTACAAATAATTCACGACCTATTTTTTTGCATGTCTGTTAATTCATCGCTCACGTCCATTGTACTATTCAAGGCTGCACACGAGTGCAGTTCCATAAATGTTGACTAACCGGGGAAATAATCAGATTTGCGATAATTTATAACTAAAAGACTGCTTATCTTATGAAGTATACGTGTATTAGCATCGAAACAGTTCTTCAGATAAACTGTCACATTCCTTCCACTCTATTATACGTATATACGTAATAAATGTAGGGTCTCTTCCTGTGCTGTCTCTCCAGCTCTCCAATCCTTTAGAGCACAAATTTAATGTATGTAAGAGCAGGTTTATCATTAATGAATTCAGAGCCTTCTGCATAGTGTTGTCAATATACAGCCATAATTGCCGAAACAGAAAGGACTGGTTAGCCTTTGTAAAGGGGATATTGTGGTGAATTTGAGATTCTCGCAAAGATGTGTCGCCGTGTATTCCGGTATATGTTCATCGGCTTTTCGGAGGAATGTACTGTTTCCATCTTCACGGCCGAAGTGTAAACCTGAGTGAGCTGTGATACAAAGTTTTCTGTTAGGAGGAACTGAATTCTTAAATACTCTTAGATGAATTTTGGGTTTCGAAGGGATAATGAAGGCAGAGCTATAGTGCTCTTCGTGCTTCTTTATCTAGATACAGAGTTTCCGATCAACCATGCCTCTCCCTTATTACATGGGTTACTAAGAGGATCAGTGGGGATGCACTATAAATGACTTGGCTCTTTCTGCCCTAACTTGGCTCATTTCCGATTTGAAGTTTTAAGGGTGGAGTTCTTACAGTAAATTCTTACGGGTTGGCGGGCACTATAAAATCGTAAACAAAATAAAAAGTTACGCCTACTGTGATGTAGCTTTCTGAAAGCTTCGCTTGTGAATTGGTTCTGACATTCGATTATAAAAACTGGTGGAATGCAACCCTCTGAGGGCCCATAATTTTACCTGTGTTTCCTGGGGACCAATACATTCCTAAAGGTGAAGTGAAACTTCTTACACTGTGTAGTTTGGCGTGTGCATGTTGATACAAAACGTGTTCCCAGCCAAATCTGCAAAGCGTGGAACCGAGAAGGCAGGTAAATATTTCCCAAATCTGCTGCATTTACTTCAAAATTGGTGATTCCTTATTTCAGCATCGTGTTGAAATTGTTCACATTAGCGTCCATTTGTCTATAATCCATCTAAATTCCAACACTTTTTATTTTACACTTCAATACACTGTCTAACACTACATGTTTAGACCTCAAACGGCCATCTTCAGGTGTTTTTTACATATATTCAATTAAGATTGTGTCGAAACTGCCACACTGTTTCACTGTTCCAATTCATTTTAAAAAACACACTCTGTAGTCTTCTTTTTAAATAAAATGAGATAGAATTCTTTTATAATTTGTTACTCATTGTTTTGCTTCACTCAGGGTGTCGTCATTTCCGTAAAATATAAGATGTTTCCTTGGCAGCTTGTTCCTCACGCCAGTTATTTTCTCCTACTCTATTTTACTCTAGTAAAGACAACACCACACGTTGAGGAGGAAACACAAACCAGGAGACAATAACTAACGTGAGCAACAATGTTAGTGGACATACAAACACAGACATACAGGCTGATGTGAGAGATTTATGAAGTGCACCATTGAGATGGGCTCGGGTGCCATGAAATGGGTACTAAGTTTCATAAAATTTAGTGTAAGCCTTCAAAAGCTGATGAAGGGGGGATACACAGACACACGAGCAGGAAGGAGATCGCTTAAGCCTAATTTTAGAAACTAGGCTGGAAAGAGTACCTGTTCTTCCACAGCGAAATTGTGTAATATTATATACATATACAGATACAGAATTTATTCAGAATCCATTTGTTAATCTTGACGGATTCGTTTCGAACAGATGCAGAGAATAGGCCACGCACTGCAAAGTTCCCACCAGAGACTCCTCACGCATTAATCTCCGTGGACAGATCTGCTGATTCTCAGAAACTGACAGCCGCGTAGAGGAGGATGGAGGTGGGGCGTGAGATTGATTGTGGACAATAATTGTCGTACGAGCTCCAGACCCGCTGACGTGAGTGAGACCACCCAACCACTCACTGCGCACAGTCACACGAACATCAGTCACGGAATTCGTTTCTTGTTTATTCCTTGCTTAATCTGTTTCATTATGCTCTACCATTAGACGACATTTTGTAGCACTGATGACTGATATAAAAACTATCAGGGGAAGAACGGGCCAGAAACCACTAGACCGGTGTTTCTCATAATGGGGGCCGTGACCCAGCGAAGTGACAAAGATTTTTTCCGGGGGCGGCCCAATATTGATCAGTAAAGAAATCGAATCAACGTTAATCCTAAAAGGCCACGTGACATTACACCTATAATTTAACGCAATATGACGTCAGAGATATGTTTATCATTTAGTAGTAATTACTTTTCGAGATGTGACACCTGAAGAGCTTTGTTTATCACTTGCTTCTCGTTGAATACTTGCTTGCTTCTACCTCGAAGACGGTGGCAGTATGTTCCTCCGAAACGTCGGCGAACTCTTACTCGACTACATGGCGTCACATCCCATATAATAGATCTCTTCATACTTATCGCAAGGGAGGAGGGACCTCAAATCGAATATTTCAGGTTACTTTACAGACTGAAGGCCTCAGACTTTTCTGTTCACACCAAGGAACCTTCAGACCAGTGTATCCTGGTACCCGCTGCATTCGAAGGTCACTACATCGAACTGTCCCAACTGAGTGACTCACGGTTTTAAATGAAAGGCCAAGAGAAATGATTTTGGCATTCAGTTAGGCTTTGCTGTTGTCGTCATTATTTCTAGTTGCTGCTGCTGTTAATATAGGTATTATTATTATTATTATTATTATTATTATTATTATTGCTATTCCTGTTGCTGATTGTGGGGTCGTCGTTGTGTGTCTCGGCTGACAGTGACATTTGTGTGACCTCTGAAATCTTCAGTGATTCTTCCGTTCCTTTACCTCATTCTAATTTCTTGGAGTTCAAAATTCATCTCCCCCCCCTTCCGGGGTTTCATAAATAAACTACATGTTGGCAGTATAAGTTCTTGAATATTATATACACTTCGTTTCTTGTTTACGTCTAACTGATATTTCTTTATATCTTCTACTATTTTCTCAGTCTGCAGTACTGCTCTTATTTTTCCATTTCTTATTCTGATTTGTGCAGTTACTCCTAGAAATGGTGTACGAAATATCAAGTGTGTAGCATCTATTGCTGTCTCTCGCTCTCTTTTCATATCATTTATTTAATAAAGCATTTCCATCCTTAATATAATTATCGTTGATACGTATTTATTAACAGTGATCCAGAAACGAAACTTGAGTCATTTATATGGTTTAATTGTACAGCTGCCAAATATGAGACCTATCTGCCTCCCTCCATGGTGAGTGGAAAACATCGACCGCCTTACGGGAACCAGACCTAAAGGTCTGACCCCTGCTTATAAGAAAATAAGGTGCCCCAAGATCCATTGCACGGGAAATAACTCCTGTCAAAATGTGGAGAAATATTTCTGAAGGAAATTAGGGCCAAAGTTGAATTAAGTATGAAACTTACAGCAGCAAATGGAAGATTGTGGTTTACTGGAAGGAACCGAAAACAATAGGAGGTAAAAAATTGCTTGTAGTTAATTATGAGCAGGAAATACCAAGTCTATGACCTTAAGCTTGCCTGTAGAAAATTCCTCAGACTGGGAGGTTGGGCAGTTACCAATCGCTGGAGACAGAAATTGAAGGTAAAACCGGGTGAAACTACCAAACCACAACATTTCAAGGTAACTTATGTTATTCTAATCAGTTAATATAGTCAGTTCCTAAAATTCGTTTCAGTATTATCCTTTCAACTTCTGCAACTCTCTCTTCCAAATGGCAACTTTCATAAATTAGGAATACCTCACCATCCAACAACGAACCGCATCTTCAGCATCTTCCTGCTTTGTATTTTGAGGATTCCGGGTTGAAACCTCGGCCCGGAGATCAAATATCGTGGCTGATATTTCTTGGTGGCTTTCCTCAAGCACTTCAGCAAATACCGAAAATAATGCCTCAAAATATGTCACCTCCTGTTTCTTTTGCAGCCTTTGCAATTCATCATTTCCTGCTCATCTTCTCATTCGACGGCGCGTAGAGTCTCATTTCGTGAGTCTCCCTTTTCTGTTGCTTACTCTACGCCATTGACAACAGCTAGAATCTCTGAGGGTGACAATTCAATCATTAATTGGACAGGGTATGCAGGGCTACGTTTTCGCATGACAGCCAAGAAATTCTTCAATCAGGGCAGCCTATGTCCCGGTCGATACTCTTATCGAGCAGATCCTCGAAAGCAGATGGGCCAGCCTGCTCACTCCACACTACCTTCACATATAAATAAGTAAATACAGGATCAACACATCATCACCCCGAACATGTGACAATATGAAGTTCGTTCCGTGCTCTTACCAATATGTGAGGCAGTCACGGGTAATAAAGCTATGTGGAAATGAGGTAGAGACTTCGATTGTGATACGAATCCTCGTTCCAGATCCTGCTTTCAACTACACGAATAAACGTTAATTCCCCAATTTGAGTGTCACTCCTTCTACTAGGTCCACTGAATTAAATTTTACTAAGAATTCCTTGGATTTTACGTACTCGTAATTTCTTAATGAATTTAATTTTAATTCCTGATTGAGGTGGAAATTAAGAGGAGGTTAAACTCGGGTACTGCTTGTTACCATTCAGTCCAGAACCTTTTGTCTTCTCGTCTGTTGTCCAAAAACAATAAAATTAGAATACTCAAACTATAATTTTGCCTGTGGTTCTGTATGCATGTGAAACTTGGTCTCCGACATTAAGGAAGGAACATAGACTGAGGGTGTTTGAGAACAGGGTGTTGAGGAGAATACTTGAACCGAAGAGAGATGAAGTGACAGGAGGTTGGAGAAAACTGCGTAATGAGGAGCTTCATAACTTGTACTCTTCTCCAAGTATAATTAGAATGATCAAGTCAAAGAGGATGAGGTGGGCAGGGCATGTAGCATGAATGAGGGAGAAGAGAAATATATAGGATATTGATGGAAAAGCCAGAAGGAAAGGGACTACGGGGAAGACCAAGGCATAGGTGTGTGGACAATATTAAAAGGGATCTTAGAGAGATAGAATGGGATGGGATAGATTGGATTGATCTGGCCCAGATTAGGGACCAGTGGAGAGCTCTTGTGAACACGGTAATGAACCTTCGGATTCCAAAAAATACTGGGAAATGCTTGAGTAGCTGCAAATTTGTCTTCTCCTCAAGAATGGCTCAGCTCCATAAGTAAGTAAGTAATTACGAGTAAATGTAATTTCACTTCGTGACACTCATTGTTAAGTATCTGAAATGTGTCATATGTTCAGAAGACTTATTCATTTTAACAGTATAACTTTTCGAACTTCGCATGACAACCATGTTGGTATTAGGATAAATAAGAAATGTAGGTACCAAAATGATGTTTAGCACAATTATAATCATACCAAGATGATGAAAGTCCGTTTTTCGAAGAAAAGTATCTGAGGGGAGAAAATGACTTTGTCCCTCCTTACAGAAGGAGGAAAGTAAACCAAGAATGGGGCTACAACATTATAGCAGGAAAGCTTTCAATTCTACGTTGACTGCAACGTGTGGGAGCCACCTTCCACGGCAACTGAGATACACCAGACCGATAGCGCTAAAGCCACGAATGGACATAAATATTCATTTCCAGACTCTGAGTTTCGACAGGAGCATGTGAATGTAAGCTGTAGGAATCTGGGAAGAGAATCCTTCAGGAATAAAGAAAGAAAAGGACACTTGAAACTGAAATAATCTTGCTCTCACATCTCCGGCATAAGTCTGTCAACAGGCACCATGCATATTGAAAATAATGTCCATAAAACCTTGTGAGGTTTATCGGAACACTTTTAGAAGGCTCTTGAGCACTTTGAGATGATGAAGTGCTGTTCCATGTTCCCTGGCCGTGGTTTGTCTCATATCCAATTGTTACTGTTTTCATTTGGTATTCAGCAAGTGAACAGTAGCCGAGATACGGATGTCGCAGTAGCATGAGACAAATGCTCACCGTTACGGTCACATTCATAATGATTTGTTGTGGGTCGTTTTGTTTAAAAAGGGAAAAAGCGGATCCCGAAATGTGCATTGAATTAGACTTCAAGCGAGGAGAAGCCGAGGATTCCGACCAGTAGTTCTCCCCCCCCTTGGGTCTACAGCCCCAGTGGGCCTAGGCCTACCTCCATGAACTTCTCCGTTCACTTCGGTTTTTCTAGATCTTACACATTCTGTAGGACTCCTTGGGCGGGTGATCAGCTCGTCACAAGGCCTCTACCTTTACACAAACACAAAAAACGAACATAAAAATCCATACCCTGAGTGGGATTCAAACCCACGATCCCGGCTTCTGAGCGAGTGAAGATAGTACATGCCTTAGACCGCTCGGCTACCGTGACCGGCCCAGTAGTTCTTTTAGGAATCGGAAAAGCCAAAAGGCCTAAGCTAATAATAATAAGAAGAAATAGGAGTAGGAGACTATGACGATGATTGTAATAATCTGTTTCAGTCCAGCAAGTGTTACGAATCTACAATACAATGAAGAGAGTAATCAAATTCACGCTCCGGCCGCTTTGCCGCTGGAGGATGGGATGTAGATTTATAGGTAATTTAAACCTGATAGTTGACAATGGTGGAGGAACGTTATAGGTGTGTTGGTAATGTAAAAAAATAAAACGTAAATCATAATCACTCCAACGGCCATGACACACAGGTTATATGTATAAAGAAGAAATTAAAGTTACCCTGTGCTTAATTAATCATGCGCAATGTCAGGAAGACTTGTAGAGGAGTGAAGGCATAGCTCCACCACTCTTGACCTCGGCATTAGATAAAGTTAAATGTTCAGCTTCACGCCTCTGTCGCTTTAACACCGGAGTAACCACTCCGCGGTGCCACTGGATAGGAGGGTAGGTGGGCCTCAAAGTCTGTCTGGACGTTATGGAGAAGAGAAAATTCTGCCTCTACCGGGAATAGAACCACGATCGTCCAGCCCGTCGCTCGTCCCTATACCGACTTAGCTATCTCAGTATATATATATATATATATATATACTTCCGCTACTGTCTTCCATATTCATTTCCCCTTTACACGTTATCGATTGGTACGTCGAGGCTGACATATGACATCTCCCACGAATAACACCCACAAACAGTCAATCGTAAATTATATCCCTTACATCTTATATTATGCTTCACATGCACACACGTATGCATACATACACACACACCAAAATATTGTCAGTACTCCCAGAATAGACACGATACACTGAACAAAAGAGTTCTCACTCGTTCGTCGCCTACTACATAACTTACGTTCATGCAACATGCTAACGCTCAGCAATTCGTTGCTATGATTGCCAGAATTTGAGCAATTACAATGGTGATATCACACTTAGAGGACTTTTGTACATACAACATATCGAAGGAGCTCCGCTATTCTATTGAGGTAGGTCGTGGATGATCTGCAGACCGTACATTAAACGTTCCAATTTAAGTAACGAAAGCGTATAGAATTGCGAGAGTTAAGGATATGGGTCACGCAAAGGGTCTAGGTGCGGTCGAAAAGTTAATTATTCTCACAAACAATAAATTACTTAACCAGCCGAAGACACAGTGTACAGTGTATGGAATCCAGACTGAGCAGTGATGGACCAAGTTACCACAGCGGTTCACAGCAAATTTGATATAGGCTCACTTGATGAAAATTTTTTTATTTAACTTAATTTAATGCTTTGAAGCAGAAATTTGTCTAAATAATAGTAACAATTTCACTGGAGTTCACATCACCGCTCTTCAGTGAAATTGTAACTATATTTAGACAAATTTATGCTTCACAGCATTAAAGTAAGTTAAATAAAAAATTTTCATCAAGTGAGCCTATATAAAATTTCTGTGAACCGCTGTGGTGACTTGTACTGCGTACAGCCTCCATCTTCAGGGTTGAAGAAACCAAAGAAGAAGCCGCAAGAAGCAAACATCAGTCTTTTTATATCTTATGCAATATTAATTACCGGAAATATTTTGATCCCTTGTTACTGATTAGTAAGGACCCTGAGAGCTATACCAGCGGTAGCGTAGCTACTGGCAGGGCCTCCCTTGCTGGACAGGTCAAAGGGTAGGCATCAGACGAAGAGAGACACCAAAAACCAAAAACTGATGCCGGAAGCAGCGTCATCAGCAGCGACTTGATTACTTTATGGCAAAAAAAAAAATCGAATGTAGGGCGGCAGGGTGATCGTCAGTGGTACCTTTTTGCACCAAGCACGTCCCAAAAAGGCAAATGCGAGCCCGCTGGAGTCCAAACAGCTTGGAGTGAGGGTCATGGTCTAGACGCATCAGTCACGCACAGCAGAGCCGCCTAAGCGGTTTAACAGCGGCAAAAACCGTACCCCGACCGACACACACACACACACACTCACACAAGAAGATGTAAATCTGGACCGGTTCGTAACGTCGGCACCACAAGACAGACCTGCGGTGAGAAGGAACCTTCTATTGCTTACTGCATTAAATTACGTGAAACTCGCTATGACTAGTTCCCTTGTACCAGTGCTTATTGTCATTTCCTGCCCACAGCCACAGTCGGATCCAAGCAACGGACACTGCGTTCCATTTGAAACGCAGATAGTTTCAACACTTTTATGATTTTATTTCCCTCGTTAGATTGATTGCATATAAAGACTTCAGATTTGTTGCTCAAGAGTATAGCCACTACTCCTTAGCAATGTATATCAATNTACAACAGATCACTCTATTAGCCACTATAGAAGGAGTATGCAACTGTCAGTGTAAGAGCCACATTTGGCTCACAGACAGCGTAAGATATTATCTACTGGAAAACATATTTTAATAATATTAGAAGTAAATTTAGCCGGGAGCACACGAACCATAGGCTGATTACTACCAGAGATGATCCGTTGACTCGTAGGTAGCTTAACGACTTCATATCGAATATGCTATTCATGCATTATTTAATAATTAATAAAATTATTACGAAAGGCAACTGGAGATCACTTGGCTGGAAACAGTCATAGTTTACTTCAAGTTACTGCGTCAGCAAACGTATGCATGGTTTAGGCCGTCGCCTGTCAGCCTCCAAAAGTCTATAACTACATTTTCTCCGGCATTCCCTCACGTTTATCTTCCGCCGTGGTTTCAGGTTGTAATGGAAGCCGGGATTTATCCATTTTCTTTATGCCTATTCCCATTTCTGTTTAAGTTTACAATTCTTTCTTAAAGACGAAAGTACACAGTTCTGTTCTCATATAATTGTTTTAATTTATTCATTGAAGGTCTAAAGGAGAACCTCAGTAACCTCAGTAGCCTCAGTATGCTCCGGCCAAGATTCGAAAAGTTGTCACTTGAATGAAACTCGGTAACGTTGCCCCTTGCGCCAACATGCTCGGTATAGGCAGATAAAGGAATTCTCCGCGGGCAGCAGAAACTATTTAAAATTCAAATTCAAGCCGACGCTAATTATATTTTATACGTGTTCGTGAATGAAGCAGGTGGCTGCGGTCTGCTCACTTACGAACTCACAGAAATTCACGACGCTACGCGCCCGAGTGTCTTGAGGCAAACACCGGAAGAGCGTCATCACAGTCACCGACCACAGTTCACGACTTTATTACCTAAGCAATTAACTATACGGAGCGAAGCCCTTCTTAAGAAGGTAACAGTCACCCAGCTACTCAAGACATGCCCTAACTTTGCGAGACCCAAATGCCTTTACAATGTGCACAAGAACCTAACAACGAAAACTACCCCGAGCCAAATGAGTCCAATCCACACATTATGAGCTTTTGCTTTAAGAACCACGTTAATATTAACCTGCCATCTCACGATTAGGTGTTTCAAGAGGCCTCAACCTTACATGTTTCCCGACTAAAATTCTGTTAAGAATTTCTGATCTCTACATTAAGTGCTATGTTCCATGACCGTCTGATCGTCCTTGCTGTTATCAATCTAATATTTGGCGAAAGGTAGGAATTCTGAAACCATTCTTGACCTCCTTTTATTCTATCATCCTTCTCAGGTCCACATATTCTCCTCGCTACCAGGTTCTCAAATACACTGAACATGTGTTCATTTCTCAGGACTGTTCATTTTGTATATGTTCATGTTTGTTTAAATACTCTGCCCACTATAAAACTTCGAATCGCAGGGTGATAAAACCAACTGAGCAGTGACTTGGAAAGGATCAGGAAGGAAGCGATCATGGCCTCATTATGTGTACTGTCCTGAATTTGCAAGAAAGCCTGAGGAAATCCACGAATAGTCGGTATCCTGGCCGAGATTCGGGCTGGGTACCGCTCCGAAATAAGTCACACTGGTGACCGTTTCAGCAAACTTGCTCTGTCTTTAATGCGAGAGTGAATTATTTTCACATCCATAGAGGTACAAAATCTTCGCATTGGTAACATATGCTACCGTTTTCCTAATGTCTTCAGTTTCCTTGAGATTCTGAGGAAAAGCGTGACAAACATGTCAGGATAGGCGGTTGCCTCCTAGGTATTTGAACCAGAGATATCCTTAAGAAGAAATAGAGGTGTTTATAACCGACCGTGACGCATCGTGATTATGTTACACAATGAAGAGCTTCCTACATTTGTATGCTCTTCGTCTAACATTCTTATACTAACCAAACAAAGCGACAGCAGCAATGTGGTGAGTTTGAAGACTGAGAGAGACAGAGAGATGGGGTAGGTCATCGAATTTCGGAGGAAAGGTAATTGTAACCGCATGACACAGAAATTGCCTACACAAGAATAAAGCATTGAAGCGGTTTTTCAAAAACCTAACTGAAAAGGCATATATGGGATTCCCCTATCTGAGGATAGGGTCAACTTGTAGGTTTATTGAGAACGGTCATGAACATCTGGATTCCCATAAACCAGACAGGTCATTGGCCGCGTGAGCAACTACCAGTTACTCAATAAGACTGCGCAAAATACAGCTTGACAGTTCTTCTCAGCCCTCTAAAGTACAGTGTTAACTGCATGTGCCACTCGCTTTAACATTAAAGTGCAATGCATTTTCCTCATGCAGTGACTTTATGTATCTTTTATGACTCTCAGAATAAGTGGCGGTCATTACAAGAACATGAAACTCAAAATACAACGTGGAGACAAACGTAGAGTACTTATCTGAATTTCTGAACAAAGTGTTGGATGTAGTTATGACTGTGCTTTAAACCAGCTGCTCTCAGACTGCGACACCTTAACCCACTAAAATAATGCATAAATTTACACGACCGACATTTCTGCCGGCCAGCGAAGATTGCAGTACTGCATATTGTTGCAAATCCGCGTCAGGCTGCCAGACGACAGCAGGAACCTGAAGAGTTTTACAACTTCTCTGCTCCTACAGAAAGCTATAAATATTCCTGTACAGTCACAAAGGCATTCGAGAAAATGTTCCGCCTACTGCAGATACAAATTCTGACAATATATTTGTAAGTCGCACTGATTACTCACTCATGGAGCTGAGCCCTTCTTGAGAAGCCCCCAATTGTGCAGCTACTGAAGAATTTCCCATCATTTTATGGAACCCGGAGGTTCATTACCGAGTTCACAAGAGCCATCTACTGGTCCCTATTCTGAGCCAGATCAATCCAATCCATACCATCCCATCCTATTTCTCTTAGATCCATTTTAATATTGTCCACCCACCTACACCTTGATCTTCCCAGTGGTCTCCTTCTTTCCTGCTTTCCCACCAATATCCTATATACATTTATCATCTCCCCCATTCGTGCTACATGCCCTGCCCATCTCATCCTCTGCTTGATCATTTTAACTTTACTTGGAGAAGAGTACAACTTATGAAGTTCCTCATTATGCAGTTTTCTCCAACCTCCTGTCACTTTAGCTCTCTTCCGTACAAATATTCTCAACATCCCGTTCTCAAATACCCTCAGTCTATGTCGTACTGATACTGACATCCCAAAATATGCAACCATATTTAACACAACTCTAACAGTTAAGTTGCGAGCCACAGTTGAATAAATTACGCCTCGAGTGGTTAAATCAATCGATTAATCGTACGGTTACGTTGCTGCGACTCCTGTCATAGTTCTGTGGGATCCCGACAGATGGTGCATTCCCATTATCACTCAGTTCTTCGTTCCAACGGCAAGTGTTCTGTCTATCGATTTGTCTGCATCTTTGAACGGACCCTATACCTGCTTGTTGTGTTCTAATTTAATGTTTCTGTCCCTCTCATATTCACTACCATCTTTCGGATTCACTTTCCGCTTCCTACTACCGGGGCCCAAAACATCGCTTACTACACGAAGAAGCATTAATGATTATAAGAAGCTAAATTTCCGCTGCGGTAACTACCGTATTCAGGGATATGGCGCTGTGTAGTCTGGTAGACATATGCCAACGCATCGGACAAACCTGATGCCTCGATCTGCTATCACCCTGAACCTCAAGATATTAGATTCCTCCGAAACATTGCTAACGATCTGCAAGGCAATTCTGCAATATCAATATAATTCAGCATCTGTTTTCTATTTTCAGAACTGCGGCAATCCCAATGAGTCCTCTTCCAGCTGAGCTTCAACATTCCATCCTGCGCGTGTTGCAGCCTAGGGACACACGGTAGCTTAGTTGGTTGAGTCACTAGGCTACAAGCAGGAAGGTCGCAGATTCGAGTCCCGATGAGGTGGACTTTTTCAATTTACCTAATTCTTCCATCCCTTGGCTCGACTCAGCCTCTAACAGAAATGAGTTTCAGGAATCTTCCTGGGGGGGTAAAGGGCGGCCCTGCGCGTAAGGCTGACAACTCACAGCCATCTGTAAGCTGATTGTTTAGAGATGATTTGGGAGCCTCGACGTCTCACAAACCTNTGGCATACTCAAACCCCCTCACCACGATAAGGCGGAGACACCAACGAGGGGGTTATTATTATTATTATTATTATTATTATTATTATTATTATTATTATTATTATTATTATTTATTTCTTATTCCTATTACTTTTCTCTTGTTTGGCTCCCGGGAAACTCCATACAATTAAATAAATATTCACAACAACGGCGATATACAAATATGCAAGGTCCAATACGGATTATCGATATCTTATCCGCACAAGTTAACCCGACTTCCTGCTTGGGCTGTGTTAGCTGAGGTGTGAATGCATAACCATAGGTTACTCAGCTGGTAAAGTTTTTACTCTGTCTCTAGTGTCACATTAACGGGGAAATACACATGTTATGCAACATCCTACAAGTCACAATGATTTACTTTTATGGTAAAAGTATTTAGACTAATATCTTAATACTTTATTGGTTTAAGACTCTTAAACATGCAAATGTTTGTTTTACACACGATTTTAGGTTCAGTATGAGAATGCAGTTATATAATCTCTGCATATAAAAGCGATTAGAAAAGTGACAGAAGTACAACATACATTTTTCATTTCATTTTGCTCTGTAACGCACCAGATAAGAGTAATATATAGATCCACATATAATTCGTAATTCAATGGTAATAAAACTTCTTTATTGTATCCCTGAGGATGGCTCTATGAGCTGTAACATGTAGCTACATCACATTCTAGACCAGTAAAACTCAATTGTACATAAAAGTGTGAGCGAATTATTTGGTGCATTATTGTGTTTGACAGGAATTGGTACGATAATTTATATGTCGTATTTATTTTATTCACCAGGTTATACTTTTAACAATGTGTTACTTAACTCGCAGAAGTGACAATGATGCATTCTAGTTCTACCTCGTGCCAATTTAGCATTACAAGGAATTTCCGAAGTCGCAAAACAGGTCCGTTGACCGACGAAGTCGAAAGGGCCCCCTCGATATGACTTCTTCCAGCGACGTATCAGCACTCCAAGAATTGGTGTCCAACGCTGACACAAGTCCATCATTTCCAGTTGAGTGGATTCGAAGAGAGTCCCTCCCCATGTGTATACATGTAGGGATTCCTACTGGTTAAAACTAACGAAGTTCACGTCATCCTATTGCAACAGAATTGCTCAAAGCATTGCTAGGCAATGGCTCAGTAAACAGGTTCCAATGAGCAACAATGGAAACTGTATCTCAGTGGACGAATGTTACTGCTTATCGCTAGGCAGGAGTCAGCGCGCAAATGAACTCGTTGGGTAACAATCACGTGACTTTTCTTTTCTGTGTGGTCCGTGTGGAGCTTTGTATAACGAGTATCTGCTGTAGCTTAGATTAGTGCAGTGAGTGAGTTTAGTACAGTTAGTTCAGCTGTTGAAAATAGAAGGACGAGAATGGAGCATGTCCTTAGTGAACTGTGTAGATAAATTGAGGACAGATTAGGATAGAGGAGTACAAAGTGATTCTAGACAAGAAGACTTCACAGTGATTTGAACAAATACCATCGGTGTTGAGATCCGTTGCTAGGAGACAACTAATGGAAACTGAGAATCCTAATGCCTGTGCAACGGTGAACTGAAAATGTGAAGAATATGGACAGTGTTATGATTGTGAGAGATTGTAAACGAAGCGCCAATAAATCCAATCATTCAATCTATAACCCGTTATTTTCGTATGCCTATTCCCCCTGCACTTGACAATACGTAATGTATTTCACATATTTCTCGACTTGACTTGCGGTAGCAGAAATTGCCTTCTGCTCAGATTTCTTGCCGCAAACCCAACAAAAGAATTCCAAGTTTATTTCAAGCATAAATAATAAATAAAAAAACATAGACAAAAGATTAAATATGGCTACAATTTTAGGCGATTACCATGTCAACCGCAATGCAAAATTTCACTTTCTTTTTTCCTTGGCACTACAGCCCCAGTGGGCCTAGACCTACCGCCATGAACTTCTCGGTTCACTTAGGTTTTTCTAGATCTTAGGCATACGGTAGGATT
The DNA here is from genome assembly GCF_002891405.2 of Cryptotermes secundus. Classification (NCBI taxonomy): domain Eukaryota; kingdom Metazoa; phylum Arthropoda; class Insecta; order Blattodea; family Kalotermitidae; genus Cryptotermes; species Cryptotermes secundus. Next base: position 854,206 of record NW_019724599.1, on the reverse strand, counting down.
CCTTGGGCGGGTGATCAGCTCGTCGCAATGCCTCTACCTGTACACAGACATAGAAAAACGCACAGACAGAAACTAAACATCCATGCCGAGTGGGATTCGAACCCACGATCCAGGTTTCCAAGCAAGCGAAGACAGTACATGCCAAAATTTCACATTACGACCATATTAATAATGACAGACTTACTTTTATTTGGAATTAATTAGAAAAACTGAGGTTACGGTCTTCGGAGGATGTGAAGCTCTTTTATCTAGTAGATGGCTACCACGGTTTCAGGGACATTTGCTGCCCTCATATTCAGGTAGAAATATCTTTGACGATAAAATGAAACTGTTCTTCCGAAACTTTTATACTATCTATCAAAATACATGTCGCCTCATCTAAAAAGCCTCTAATCGTGAGCTAATATTCACAGCTGCCAGAATCTCGAATCTCAGATATATTGGAGGTCTGTAATATACACGCGAAATTTTCTTTAAATGCTACAACTCCGAACAAGTTTCATGAAAACCGGTCCTCTGTTGCAAAGTTATTAAGGATCGGGCAAGAGCATGCGCAGAATTGTTCACAGTTGCAGCAGCTCTGTCTGATGCTTCTCTGCTACTGATTTACCGAGAGCCACGTGCTAAGGATATATGTTCTGAGGAGGGGTAGTACATTGGGCTGCATTCACCTGTTTGACACTGTGTGGGCAGCGCCCTTGTACAGCCCCGGGGCACACAGCCCAAATAAGGTGGGGGACTGACGCTACGTTCCGAGGGGCTACACCCCTCTCATTACATACATCTGTCCGCCCTTCCGCCTGACTATTGTCTACGTCCGAACGCCTATCCTTCCTAATTATACATTCTCTTGTGTCTAATTCCCACATTCTTCTGGAATCAAGATTTTCTCGAATCAACCGAAGCTGCAATTGTATGAGACAGCCAAGAGTTCTGACTCTGTGGGGTAGTGAACGTTTGGAACAGGGTGTTATCAGAATTTTCCTGATGTTGGAACACACAAACCATCCCAAGGCTGAAATGTTTGTAGTGACACCATTAATAATTAGCCATTTCCTGGCCCACTTCATGGTATTGGACCTTCCACGGTAGACAGTCGTTCAGTTGGCAACCTCCTAAACTGGATGCAATGTACACATAATTTCCTTATAATGATGCAGTGTTCACGAAAGTCCCTGTCATATATGAACCTCGGAGGTTATATACAAAGTTCACAGAATTCTCTCTTAAAAACACCCGAATCTAAGCGCCACTCTAACAGATTTTTTTTTTCTGTGGCGCTACAGCCCCAATTTGGGCCTACACCTACCTCCATGAAACTCTCTGTTTCACTTCGGTTTACTAGATCTTATAGGACTCCTTGGGCGAGTGATCAGCTCGCCGCAAGGCCTCTACCTGTACACAAACACAGAAAAACGCACACAAACATCCATGCCCTGAGTGGGATTCGACCCCACAATCCCGGCTTCCGAGCGAGCGAAGACAGTGCATGCCTTAGACCGCTCGGCTACCGTGACCGGCACTCTAACAGAATATCCCTGACAAAAACCCTCTAAGCTAAATACATTGTTCCCCGTTATAAATCCCGGAAATTAAACACAACATTCGAGTGCTTCTTTGTCATAAACACATGGGGCTAGACGGAGTGTCAAAAGACTTTCTCTAATATAAACACCAGATTCCGAACGCTCTGCTCACAGAAATTCTGTGTTACTTCCACCGATACTAGAAGCATTGTTCACAGAATCCCATCCTAAAATAATTCAACCCATTTCAAGCTTTCACGCAATTTCTGAATTTTGTTGTAATATTCACGTCGTCTTCGCGCCTGATCTGATTGTAAGGTTATTCTGTCTAACATGATGGAAAGGTGATACTTAAGATTGCTGAGTAAGCAAGGATTAAGAAGGAAGCAGCTGTCACTTCAGAGCACAGCATCAAAATTCGTCTGGAAGAGCAGAGGAGACGTCACGAAGAGGAACAACAGGGAACCCTACCGAGATTCTAAACCCACATCCGCCTAACACATTTTGAGAAGCTCGGGTAGTGAAGGAACTCCCCTCCCCGCCTTTTACGGAATCCGAATATTCAGTACCCTGTTCACAGCCTGTCACATGTATCTAACCTGAGCCAGATAAGCTCTGTACACACCCTCAAAATCTATCTGAATATGTTCAGTTTTAATACTCCTCCGATCTGCTCCTAAGTCTCTGCAATATTCCTTCAGCTATCACGGATACAATTTCTATTCAGTCCTTACCTCTTCCGTGCATATTACATGTCCTGCCAAACTGATCTTCTTCTTCTTCTGTTCCTGTTGATTCCACTTGAAGCATACGGCACCAGTGAAAGGCTTCGTTTCACTTCAGTTTCTTTATGTAAGATAGATGGTAGAACTCTTTGGAAGGGGGATCAGCCAGTTCAATGCCGCTACCTAACTCAAACACAATAAACACAAACAGATAGTCATGCCTCGGGTGGGATTCGAACCCACGACCCCAGTGTTCGAGCGGGCGAAGACATTTCACGTCTCAGACCTCGCGGACACTGTGATCGGCCTTCACTTAATTACCCCAAGTCATTATCTCCACGAAGCTAAGTCCTTCTTGAGAAGCCGCCAGTTGCTCAACTACTCACGAATTTCGCAATATTTCATGCCGCCAAAATGTTCATTGCCGTTTTCACAAGAGCCCTCCAATAGTCTCTAACACGAGTCAGAACAATTCAGTCCATACTGCTTTATCCTGTTTCTCCAAGATCCATTTTAATAATGTGACACATGGGCAATTTCTATAACAATAGAGGAATGTCATCATTGCTAGGCAACGACCCCGTAAACATTCTCGCAGCAACGAATACAAGCAACAAGGAATACATCGTTATAACACGCTGCTATGCAATTGCGTTGTAATACAACAGAGGAGGGTGTTTTCTATGTGGTCCCTGCCGAAGACCTATAACAGGTTCCAGATGAACCGATAAGTTAGTCGCAGCTGAGAAGCCGAGAATCACGGACACGAAGTCGTCATGGAGAGGTGTAGTACAGAGTTCAGTTGAGAGTAAGAAGAAGTAAAGTAAAACTATCCGTGTAACAGGCCGTGGAGACCCATAGGGTTGTGAGACGTGGAGGTTCCTACATTTACTAGACAAGCGGCTCACAGATGGCGGCTAGGTTGTCAGCCCTACGCGCCGGCCGCCCTTTACCCCCACGAATATTCCTGGTAGTCATTTCTGTTAGAGGCTGAGTAGACCCCAGGGCCATAGTGCAGCTGGAAGGATTAGGAAAATTGAAAAAAATCCAATGACCTCATCGGGACTTGAATCCGACCTTCCGGCTTGTAGCAGCGTGCCTCAACCAATTACGTTACCGCCTGCCCTGTCCAGTTGAGAGTTCAGTTCTAAACGGGAGGCTGTGAAGAACAGAGGCAGTTGCAAGAGTGCGGCTGAGAAGAGAAGACTTTTAGCGTAATATTTGGAGCGTGTAATTCACCGAGACTGTTACAGTTCCTGTGTTATTTCCGTTGCCAGGAAACGGATAATGAAGACATTGTAAAGGCGTAGCCATTGTTTAGATTTGTTACCTATAAACAACTAGTGTAAGGATACGTTATTAATGTGTTATAACTACAGTACTCCTGAGACCGTTACAATTAATTGTAATCGCGACTGGCGAATATCCAATAAATCGACTCATCAATACAGAACCCGCGTCTGCTGGTGACTAATACAAGTGACAATATCTTCCCACTTATGTCTAGGTCTTCATAGTGGCCTCTTTCCTTCTGGCTTTCCCACCATTTCCATTTTTCTTCTTCCCATGTTTTCTACACGCCCTGTCCATCTCATCGTAGCCTGAGTTGATCTTTCTAATTATATCTGACGAAGTACACAAGTTACAAAGCTCCTCGCTCTGCAGTTTTCCGAAAAATGTCCTGCCTAGCCGAACGTCGTGGTCCACTCTCCTCAGTCACGCTGCTTATTCGGGAGGACATGGAAATAAATCTTAGTCCTGGGACGGGATAGCCTGAGCGAGTTCGTTGGTGGTTTTCTTCAGTTCATATACTGAAATGTCCTAAGTACTATAAATTAAGCCAGGACCACTTCCTTCCATATCATTACCAATTAATTATTCTGCAACCATCCTCTCGATCCTACGTAGCATGGATGGCGGACCTACAGGCTGCCGGGTACCAGGTTGCTTAACGATAAGAAGTGACACCAGTTATCCCAGTTATTCAAGTATTGTTTGGTGAACTTGCTGAGATATCCGCTTTTGCACAATTGCAGACATTTCTTAAGTTCTGTGTGCTTTTTACAATGACAAAATCCACGTTTATTTCGTTCCTGAGATGGATTCCTAAATTTAATTTTATGTACGTAGTTCAGGGCTCGAAACAATCCACAAGATGCACATCGTTGTGTCTTCTTGCAGCTGTCTTTCTCTGGGCAACCATATTTCTCGGTATTCGGGGGGAGGGCGGGAGAATAGGTTAAGTACACAAACAAAATTGTGTCTTACGGAAAAGAATTATTTCTTTGTGATCCGATGAATTACAAAGTGGCTCAGATTTCGGTATGGAGAAAACCGGTAATTAGAGGTGCCCACAGTATCAAACGTGGCACTTCTGCCAATAATTCGCTATCCCTTTTAGTCTGAACTATTGACATTGTCGTCGAATAAAAGTACATAATGAATGCATAAGTAAATATCACATTTAGTGAAGACTGCAAATTATGAAGCTCCTCAGTGTAAAATTTCCTCCTCCATCCTGTTACTTAATCGCTTTTAGATCCAAATATTTTGTTTATCACCCTGTTCTCAAGGCCTTAGTTCAAGCAATTCCATTTATGTGAGAGACCAGATTTCATATCAGCACAAGCGCTCCGTCTGCCTTGAAGTCTGGCCGTAATCATAGTAACACTTCAGTCCTCAATCGAATAAGTTTACATTTTTTTCCTATACCTGAATCCTTATACAACAAAGAAAAGAGAGAACTCACTCGTCCGTTGATGACTTCAGGATAAATGCGCGACTAACGCGCATCCCGAAGGTCGCCAAGTGTGGCGCCAACTATAGTAGTTTTCCAGCTCTTAACACTGGAATGTGTCAAACTTCCTTACTCAGGTCCGTCCTTCTGAATACTTGTTATGACGCCTCGCCCTGCTTTATTCTAAGGTGTCAAATGTCACCCAAACTCGAATGTAAACCTCTGAAGCTCATTCAGCCTCCGTATTCAAGCGAGTCCCTGTGTCCATCAAGCAAGTTTGAAGAGAGCACGGCGTTCACATCGGTCGCCATGCAAGAAGAAACACATAAACAATCTACGTCGATTTCAATAGAATGTCTACAAGGAATATGTCGCACATCTGCTGTTAGCGGTGGCTGTATTTCCCACACTGTAGTCCCCGAACCGGCAACGGCCCAACTTAACTCTCACCTTCTGCCAGCATAGCTGCGAATCGTAAATTACGAATTAATCAGAAGTGTACGGTCTTGTGGGTTCTAGTGCAGTGTAGTTCGGAGAGGATCAGATGTTTGTGAGAAACATATTGTCATAATCTACACGGTCCAACATTCAGCAGAAACAGAAGCAGAATACAGTACACTTCAAAGTCGCCACTGCGGGAACCTCAAACCTCACGCAGCAGCGTCTAGTTTTGCATGAAAGTGTGGAGCCCTTCTGTGAATGCTGCGAGAGTTTCACTTCACCCCCCCCCCCATAGGTATCACCGCTTTGACGTAACGGTGGGGCTTGTGTGTTCATATGATCCTGAGAGTTATGCCGGCGGTAGCGTAGCTACTGGTAGAGTCTCCCATGCCGGAGAGGTCAAAAGTGATGATCCAGACGAAAAGGGATATCCTGGTCCTCCAGGTTTTGGTTGGGCGTGGAGTTGATAACCCCACCTGGTGGAAAGCCTCAACTATTAGAATCTTTTAACGCTGGAATAAAAAGATCAAAGAAGTGAAAGCTCAGGCGATCTGTTTCTCCAGAAGACATAGTGTCCCTGAGGAGGTGCTACAATTAAATGGACGATATATTCTCTTTGTAAATAATGTAACGTGTCTTGGTGTCACCATCGACAGGATGATGACATGGAACACCATATCGAAAAGACTGTAATGAAGGCCTTTTGTGTTACATAGATACACCGACCCCTCTCTCGTTGCAAAGACCACATTTAGAAATATTACATGTCTAGGAATGAATAAAAACCTTGATCATGGATCTCGAGGAGGCAGAAGCCACGAATGAATGTGCTGCAGAAAGAACTGAGGGGCCGTAAAGCCGGGATCATCGGGAGAATATCCTCTCCAAAATCACAACAGCCGATCGATCGTTCCCTGCTGTCCTCAGCAGCTACTAGCAGCAGCATCGGCAGTAACCATCACAACAAGAACAACAGTCTTCAGGACACTATAGACAGCAAGTCAAATCAGGTCAGTCAGTAAAGGCTACAAGTGTGAATATTATTACAACAGACATGACATGTTCGCTGTCGACGCTACGGTGCAGCACATTATGACAGAGCTCTCAAGTGTTGCGACAGAAGAAAAGGTTGCCTTCATGAGAAAAGCAGTGTTTAGCCAATACGCTTTGAAAGTCTTGGAAAGAAACCAGGGATCCAACATGCAAAATGCCAGTAAACTGCACGCCTAAAACTATTAGGAGAATTACCCGGAGCAGAGCATTTGAGAGATCGGTGGAAAAACTGCAAACTGCGAGGTCACAGCATAAGCAACATGGTCTTTGTGAAATTCCTCATAAAGAGGGGTGGACAAAACTCATTATCTGTAATTCATGGTCCCTTACGTACCTAATTTCATTCAATCGATAAAGCGAAGATAATTGCAGACTGTTTACTTGTGTGGCTATGATCATGAGACAGGTGAGGGGCGAGAACTACCCTCTGCTGGCCACCGTTGACGGAGACGCACCTGTGAGATTCCGACCGTCTGACGTCTCAAAAGGAATACAAACGTTCAAATTAGGAAAGGCCTTCGCTTTGAATAGCATTCAAAACGATTGTCACAAACACGTTCCAACAAGACCTCTTGTTCATTTAACACTTTTAGTTATCCACAATCTCCGGCTTTTTTACTTGGAGGGAAGCAAAAATCATAACCCTGCAAGACCTGGAAAGGAACCATTTTGCCCCAAAATATACGTCCAACCAGCCTCTTGTCCACTACAAACAAAATTTTTGAGAAGCTGATTTGAAGAATAATCCAGTGATACACTTGGGAGAGAAACTTGCTAAATAGAAATCAGCTTGGCTTAACACAACTCTACACGTCAATGTATGAGGCTGCCGGATCACGTCATTCAAATTTTAACAATAATTTGTCGACGGCTGCTGTGGTCCTGGATACTGATTAAGCCTTTGACACAACATCGCACTCTGGTCTAGTATACAAACTGTCGGAATTACAAGTTTTTACATGCATCAATAAGATAATTGCTACTTTTCTCACTAACAGATGGTTTTCAAGTCTCGATAGAATGCAAATTTTCTGCACGCAGATAAACAGCGGCAGAGGTACCTCAAGGCTCCGACCTCGCCCCTGTGTTTTACAGTCCATGTATGCAGTACCTGAATTCACTTTGCTCTGCTCGCAAACGATACGTTTATATACGCGACAGAGAAGCATACACTCCGTGTTCTCTGCAATTGCAAGACGGCCTTACTGCAAAGAAGCCGCGGTCTGCGCGCTGAATCGATAACTGAAAAACTCAAGCGACCTATTTCTCTACAAGATTTAGAGCCCCTGAGGATGTAGTAAACTAAAGGGATGGAACATCCCCTTTGTGAAAAATGCAAAGTATCTTGGTATCACCTTCAATAGGAGGATCGCGTGAAGACCAATTTCGAAAAGACCGTGGTCGCAAAATCCCTTGGGATAGCTGTTGTGCCAGCCAAGATTCGAACCCTTCCAGAAATAAGTCCAGATGCACCAGTAGACTATCCTACTCGGAACTCATTTATAAAAGCTAAACTCTTTAAATGAAAGGGGTTACTTTACATACCAGTTGCTCTAAGATTAAAACAACATCTACTCCCCCCCTACACACACACACACACACACACACACAACGTGCCTCCGTAGGCCACACTAACCAGCTGGATTGCTTAATGGAGAAGAAGTGTGCTTTCTGTGAGATAGAAACTAAATTTTAATAGCTACTTAAATTAACTTCAAGACAAAAATCTAGTGCGGATGCTTCATACGAGCCTCACTGACATTTTCAGGCAATCTGCGGAAAATTTTCTCTTTAGACTAGGAAAGGTTAACATATACTGCCAGTCAACAATAAATAATACTGGAGTTGTTAGAAATGCTGTCAAGAAAGCGGTTAAATGTATATTTCGTTAATGCACTCCTGTAGAGGATGTGAACTGTATCACATGACCTTAATTGCTCTGCCAGAAACAACATAACGTGTTCATAGAACAATCTGCCGGCAATATCAACTGTTCTGAAATTAAAACAAGACTTTCTGAGTTGATACGCGTGACGTCAAGACAAAGTTGTCACTAAGAGAATTATGTTATACTGGTAACTAATTGTGACGTACACAAGACGGTCTCTACAAGAGGACTGACGGAAGTGGTTGCTTGGACATTTGTTCAGGCAGTTAATAGCGACGTACACAAGACAGCCAGGCAGTTAATTGTGACGTACACAAGACAGTCCGCTGCAGTGACAGACGGCACTAGCCGCATGGACATTTGTGCTGTACAGGCAGTTAATTGTAACGTACACAAGACGGCTCCAAAAGCGACTGACGGAACTGGTTGTTTGGACATAAATATAGTACTACATTACAGGCCCACAAGACACCGAAATGTCGGACGGCCGTAGTTAGAAGAAGAAGAGTAAGAAGAAGAAGAAGAAGACGGCAGAACAGCCCGCATGAAGCGCCAGGCGTCATTGGCCGCTTGGATATTTATGTTCCACAGAAAGCTAATTGTGAGATGAAGTGACAGGAGGTTGGAGAAAACTACATAATGAGGAGTTTCATAACTTGTACTCTTCTCTAAGTATAATTAGAATGATCAAGTCAATGAGGATGAGGTGGGCAGGACGTGTAGCACGAATGGGGGAGAAAAGGAATGCATATAGGATATTAGTGGGAAAGCCAGATGGAAAGGGACTACTGGAAAGACCAAGGTGTAGGTGAGTGGACAATATTAAAGGGATCTTAGAGAAATAGGATGGGATGGGATGGACTGGATTGATCTGGCTAGGGATATGGACCAGAGGAGGGCTCTTGTGAACATGGTAATGAACCTTCGGTTTCCATAAAATGCTGGGAAATTCTTGAGTAGCTTCTGAATTGCCGGCTCCTGTAGAACGGCTCAGCTCCATGAGTGAGTAAGGAAGTAAGTAAGAAGGTTAACTGTGATGTATACAAGACAAGCTCATAAAGTGACAGACGGGACTGTCTGCGTGGACTGCAAGTTGACCGTGAAGTAATGAGGACCCTCTCTCCAAGCTACACACGGGAATGGCCACGCAAACAAAATATGTTTTTTTTAACAAGTTAGGGAAGTATACCTCACAGCCCAGCAAATCTGGAACATTCTCTGTTATTGCCACTATATTTTGAATTCGTGAATGCCTGTCATCCCTTACAGATATAATTCAAAGTCACTTCAAGTATACCCGTCATATTGTGGCATGTAGACACCTTGCTAGGCAACGATAGCGAAACAAACTACTATATAATGGCCATTATAAAGCAACGGCCCGTAAACAGCAACAGAGGAACGGTGTTTTCTGTGTGTTTCGTGCCGAGGTGTTATAAGCAAGAATTAATTTTCTGTCAATGGTGGATTGGAGTGAGTTGGTGAGTGAATTAATTAGGGGACTGATGAGATTTAGTCATTGTGAGCTGTTGCTGTGAGAAACTGGTAGCTGAGGTCGGGGATAGTTCGAGATCCAAGAGGAAGGGAAACGTGTTCCGTTGGAAGCCGCTACCGAGCAACAGCTAGTGAAGACCTGACTGTGGGTACTATTGTGTATGTGTGTGTTGTAGTGAATTGTAAAGGTAGTCACGCGCTCTACAAAACAGTACAATAAATCCGATTACTAACCCAAACTCGTTCTATAGTCACACTCAATCACGTGACAAGTCTCAAGTTATGACTTACGACAACATATAATACTTTCTTCGTTTATTACTCAGAACTCTTAGATTCACGGGTGACGTGTATTTAGGATAAAATTTGTGCTTGATTTTTGTCTACAGTTCTTGTTCTAAACCTTTTTATTCCTATAAATATTCAGTGAGTTACTCTTCAGACTAAGCGTGCAGAACGAATGTAGGTCTCAGTGTAAAATGCCCATTATCATAGTGTCGTTTCACCAAAATTGAATATGTCTATAACGATTCGTTAGGCTCCCCAATAAAGGAATCATACAAATTCGTTAAACAGTTATCGAGTCCATGCGAGCGGGAGGACGAACGGACAGAGACCTGTATTATCGATTACTGATTGAACGAAATAAGAAGTACGAATTTGGGAGAGCCTTCAGTGGCACAATATTCGTATCACAGTTCATTAAAACCTTCCAAGGGCTCTCGAGTAAAAAATTGTGGAGAAACAGACGGATGGACATATATAACGATCCCTATAACTGTTATTCTCTTGCACATTGTACAAAAATGCATAGCAATGATTTTGTCACCATGTCACACCGCATCGCGTTGCTATAGTTCCTTGAAATTCTTCGACCCAGATGAAATTAACCTTCCAGAAATGCAACTACTCCAGCACCCATCCAAACAATTCCATAAAAACATCATCTGGGTAATAAAAGTCGTGACAAGAAGAAAAAATATAGTGGCATGCGCTGTTAGACGGGGGGGCGGGGGAAGATGGATAGAAATGTGCCTCACAGAAAGCCGGAGAGCCTGCGTCACACTGGAGACACACTTTCTACAGGAACAACACCTGAGGCACATCCCCCTCTGATCAACCCATTTCTTTGCAGAGATTTGCACAAACGAAACATTGTAGATCCTACATGAAGAAATATAACCCTTTGTAGTGCATGAATATTGTTCAAACGTTATGGTCTCAGCTGGAGCCTACCTAGCAGACATCACGGCGTCACATCCCAGAGGACAGGAGTGTTCATATTTACCGCCATGAGAATCAAACCTGAAGACCTGTGTGCACTCCAATAATCTAGGGGCACAGACACCAGCTGGCAGTGTTGACATAGCAACAGGTTCCAACAATCGGAATTGCAGCTTCTGCCTTTCTTCTCGGCTCTCTTGGCTGCGTGTCTGATTAACACGTCTAAATAGGCTAGGCTCGCTCATTGGCTCTCCCTTATATTCTCATTGCATTGGTCTCCAAAAGTTATCACTCTTCGACAACTCTGCATTATGCAAATTGCTTATGAATTTGTCTCCTATCTATATGTCTTTGTTTTGTATACTGTCCTTATTCTTCTGTTTCCAGTCCCTTCTTCACTTTTCGGCAACATTTCCATTTTTGTATACTTCCCTTTTTTAGCAATAAAATTTCTTTCAAGCCTTCCTTCCTGTCCTTTCCTCCTTCATCCAATCTGTGCTTTCATTGGTTGTCATTCGTGGTTTCTTTCATTCTTCCTTCCTTCTTTTTTCTTTTCTACTTTCTTTTTCTGTCTTTTACTACTTTTTATTCTCCGCGTATTTTTATCTCTATATTCTTGTTCTTTGTTTTGGTTTCACCCTTTCTCTGCTGCTTACTTTCCCTCTGTGTTAATTGTTGCTGGTCGTAATTTAAGGGCACACCAAACGACAGGTGTGTGATTGGAATGAAGAGCCGCCCACTTACAAGGCGCAGGCTCCACCCGTCTTACTTTTCCGTTTCTGAAAGCTTGTGGAATGTGACAGTTTCAAGGCCTAGGTCATTGCGTGGGTCGCGCTCACTGGTACGGGCGCATGTCAAGTGCGCGCCGATGGTAAAGTAAGCGACTGCTCTCAATTCTTCATTAAAGTAGGCTTGTCGTTTAAGTTCGAAGGCCACCTCCTCTCGCTGGTTCCTGGTTTGCGGATTATTATAACCTGAATATGGAAGTGATGCTCCTCCGAAACGTCTGTGTACACAATATCTACACGACGCCACATCCAGAAAACGGCATTCTTCATAGTTACCGCCGTGAAAGCCTTAAATCTTACATGAAATTTTAAATTAAATGCAATAAACATTTAACTGTGGCAGAGAGCTCCACTCATATGGTTTAATTATGTACTTACACGCAGCCACATGCTCACGCTGGTTCCTCGTTCGCGGATTTCTATAATCAGAAGATGGAGGCGATATGTTCCTCCGAAACGTCGGTTTACACAATATCTACACGACGCCACATCCTAGAAGACGGCATTCTTTATAAAAAAAATCAGTTCACAATATTTATTTTATGAATAATTAAAGAGATACCATGTTATTTGTAGGTTCCTCTCAGTTCTTGAATTGTGGTACCTTTGGTTCGATTCAAGATTATCACAGTGGTGATTATGGATGTACGGTCTGGTGGTTTCTAACGCCGTGTAGTTCGGAAACAACCCGATATTTCGAAAGAACATATGCTAGTCCGAATTGCTGGACTTTTTCCGAACTACACAGCGGTAGAAACCATCATGCATTATTTTTCATAGTAATATTTAATCGAAACATTTACACTTATCATGGGACAAGGGCAGATGTTTGGACGCCATTATCCTAGGGTGTTTTATCCCTCTAAAATATAACGGCCACTGTATATACAACCTCATTTAAGAAAGACTTGAAAGATGTCTGACGATGGTGTATACTGTACTTCTTTTGGCTTGTTTTGGACTTCATCCATCGTCTAGTATGTAAAAGACAAAAGACCACGACGTTTCGGAGACTGGATCTGTCTCCGTCTTCAGGTGGGTAGGGGAGGATAAACCTACTCAGTTAGGCCCGTTAGAAAAAGCTAGTCTCAATCACTGTCTTTTACATAACAGACGATGGATGAAGTCCAAAATAATCCACAAGAAGTACAACCTCATTTAACCTTTAAATATTTATAACACACCTTTATTCGAGTGATTCTCACAATAAAGGTATTAACACACGGTCTTCTCTAACGGAGATGTACTGTTTTTATGCGGTGGTAGGAGCAGAATTCCAGGCTTTAATGGGGTTTCATTTCACTTCATGTCATGCCGTAAGAGAAGTCAAGAGTTCACAGATACGTAGAATGATGGGTGGTACTACCCGTGATTCCTTTGTTTGGTTTAGGAAACTTTACTAATAGTCGGCCTGTTCACTTTAAATGTAGCAGATGTCAATTATCTCAAACGCAGAACCTTTGTTAGAATACACTGGAAAACACTGTACTTATTGTTATAGAAAGATTACAGGCTTCGTCTAACCTGTTATGTAAACGTCATTTATTCCTATAATACTGTATTATTTTCTGGCCATTAGAACGTGTCAGGAGGCTGCGCTGTAAAATTACATTAGGGCTGAGAGATGGACTGTAATTTAATTGTTAAATGAAACAGTGGCATGGTTGGTGTTTGTGATGGCGCAAGACCACAGACAGTGGGCAAAGGTACTCATAATGCGGACATAAGTAACACTCAATAATGCAGAAAACAGTATGCTTCATCATGAAACCAAATGTCATTAGGCTTCATATTGTAACTTCTACCCCGAAGAAGAGAACATTAAGTTTCTCCCAAACGTTGGTAACCACCGAGCAAATCGAAAGTTGTTATAACACAGAGACCATAAAACTTGAAGATGGTGGCGGTGTGTTCTTCCTACACCTTGGTTCGTATATACCAAGATTATATCTTGTCATAACCAAGGCAATTCTTTCCTGAAGGTGGGAGCAGTTTATTCCATGGAGAAGCTGGAACGCATGTACGAAAAATGTACGGTATCACAACTGAATATAAATGTACATTCCTTCGAAATATTCGAAAGCACCGATCATAATTTACGGAGTCAAATCAGTTACTGGTTTTAAAGTGCGGTATTTCAATTCAGAACAGTTTTCTAGGCCTGTTTAATAACACCTCATTCCCTAAGGCACATTTCAACAACGAATTCCGGGGCGCAAGATCCATGCTTTCACTGATATTCGAACCCGTGTACACAACGTTTTAGCACTTCAACGTGTCCAGCGCGCTGCCGCTCTGTTCTATCTTGCGAAGAGGTCCTCATGGATAATTCTGGAAGGAGTGAGAGCCTCGGATTACGAAGCAGCTGTTCTGGGTCCATTTCATTTCCAAGTGCAGTAGCTGAACCGGCTGAACTACCCGATTCGCGTGCCTTGAAGTGAGGTCCTCCTCACTAAGCACACGCGTTCATTTGTCGCTACTGCTCTTCTTATTGTTACTAGTAACTTGTTTCTTCTGCTGTCAATGTTCTCCTTATCATTAATACTGGGTGTTCCTAAAAGAATGGTGGGGTCTCAGATACGTATATATTTCGTACTTCTTACCGTGTCCAATCATAACATGTGTCAATCGGAAGCTTCACTGTCCAAATTTTATGTGCACTTATCAAAGTGCCTCTATGTGCGCATCTTTCGTTACCCGGCACACATCAATGTGATAGTCGAATTCCTGCCACACCCGCTGCAGCAATTCAGGTGTGATGGTCTCCACAGCACGATTGATTCTGTTTCGGAGATCCTGGAGCGATTGGGGCAATGGGGGTACATAAACCATGTCCTCCACGTACCCCCACAAGAAAAGACACATGGAGTTATGTCCGGGGACAGGGGTGGCCACAGGAGAAGAGGGGCATCTTCACCTGCAGCACGTCCAATCCATTGTTGCGGAAGGACCAGAGTAAGCAAACCTCTCACATTGCAATGGAAATGCGGGGGGGGGGCACCGTCGTCCTGTTGGAAAATGTAGTCATTGGAATCACTGGCCAGTTACAGAAACAGCCAATTTTCTAGCATGTCTTGGTAGGTGTTACCAGTCACTGTTGCTTCAGCGAAGAAAAAAGGCCCGTATAATTTTTGTTGGGAGACAGCACAGAAGACGTTAATTTTTGGAGAGCCAGATCCACTGTCCACAAACTTCCGGTACCACCTGCGAATGTTGTTTTAATGTGGCGCCTCCTTCTGAAAACTTACACGAAATTCACGGCGAACTGTAACGATGGATTTAGACACCTCAAACCGATGCACGCAATAGGTCTTCTTTTGCTGGGTCGCCATCTTACATTTCACGCCGCCTAACTATCGGAAACGGAACTAGGAAAGAGCGCGGTGTACAAAATAAAAATTTGAGAGCCGAGTTATGAATCCATATACGTTTTGCTTCTCGTCACCAAAAACGGACGGAGATATACGACAATGAAATCCTACTATTATTTTAGGAACAACCTGTATATTATTATTATTATTATTATTATTATTATTATTATTATTATTATCTCTGTTAAGAAGTTCTTAATTTCTATGTTCCTCTTACATGTCCTCAACTTCCTTTGTTTGTTTACTCTTCTGTATTAATGTGTTTTTTCTCCAGTGCTTGCCACTAATTTGTCTTTTACTTTATGTACTGTTTGTCCATAATGCAATTACTTGTATCTACACTGTGCAGTGTCTGTAACCTTGTAGTTGTTGACTCGGCACATAAATAATAAATAATTTAATTGAATTATCATCAGCAGCACCACACTTCTATATACCACGTATATAAAAAGGAATATAACTTCCTCTTCACATCTGTTAAAACTCTTGTCTTGTCGGTGGCCACTGGGAAGCGCATTTGAGCATAGGAATGGTTGGTTGGTTGTTCTTTTTTATTGCTAGTGGGATGGGACTAATAGTCCCTTGCACTGCGGCTACTTCTGGCGATCGGTTGGTCGGCTGGTCGGTCGGTCCGTTTGGTTTGGTTTGGTTTAGTTGGTTGGTATATTTAGAACGCTTTCAATAGCTTAGATTATTAAGCGTCAATTCGAATGGGAGTTAATGAATATTAATCGGAAAATATGTGGAAGAAAGCGGTCGTGAGAGATTAGAGACACTATGCTGACATATGCCTGCAAGGACCGAGAAAAGCGAGAAAACAATCTCAGTCCGGAATGGCAATATCCGATGGTAAAATTTTAACCTCGCTACTCTCGAACTTACTTACTTACTCATGGACCTGAGCCCTTCTGGAGGAGCCGCCAATTCTGCAGCTACTCAAGAATTTCCCAGCATTTTATTGAATCCGAAGGTTCATTACCTTGTTCACAAGAGCCCTCCACTGGTCCCTATCCTGAGCCAGATCTATCCAGTCCATACCATCCCATCCTATCTCTCTAAGATCCATTCTAATATTATCCACCCACCTACGCCTTGGTCTTCCCTGTGGTCTCTTTCCTTCTGGCTTTCCCACCCATATCCTATACGCATTCCTCGTCTCCCCCATTCGTGCTACATGACCTGCCCACCTCATCCTTCTTGACTTGATCATTCTAATTATACTTGGAAAGAGTACAAGTTATGAAGCTCCTAATTATGCAGTTTTCTCCAACCTCCTGTCACTTTATCTCTCTCTCTTCGGACCAAATATTCTCCTCAACACCCTGTCCTCAAACACCCTCAGTCTATGTTCCTCCCTTAATGTCAGAGACCAAGTTTCACACCCATGCAGAACCACAGGCAAAATTATAGTTTTGTATATTCTAATTTTTATGTTTTTGGACAACAGCGAGAAGACAGAAGGTTCTGGACTCAATGGTAATAAGCATTACCTGAGTTCAGTCGCCTCTTAATTTCCTCCTGAACCAGGTTTTGATCTGTTCTCGTTGTTCCCAAATATCTGAACTGTGCCACATTTTCAAAACATCTGTTTTCTATGGTTATGTCATGATTTTGCCCTTCACTTTGGTGACGAGACAGTAACATATACTTAGTTTTCTCTGTGTTTACTTCTAGACCAACCTCTTAATTGAGTCAATTAAGGTTTGTGTGTTTTTCTTTATGGTATCTACATTATCACCCAGTAGATTCACATCGTCAGCATAGACTAACAGCTGATGTGTTCCTTTTAATTTCAGTCCCACCTGGTTTCCCTGGACCTTCCTGATTGCATAGTCCGCTACTCTCAAACAGGAACCAGAAATGCAAACCATTCTGTGGGAATATATTAAGTACGGAGATGCGAACACTTGGAAGCCGATGCTTTGCTGCCAACACAGAACACCTCACAGCATAACGTTGCTCCATTATAAACATGTAGAAGCTATCACAATTCAGAATTACAAATGGTAAAATTCTACAGTCTTTTCCCCATTCCTCCTACTGACTGTAAAATTATATTAAGCCAGCAGAGAAGAGTTTAAACCAAGAAATGTATCGAACCTGCTGATTAAAATCCATATAGAAAAGAAGAGGAAAGCGGGAGGTCTGTATTAAAGTGTGTTTAAGGGAAATTAATTGCTGATATATTAATGCGATTTATTTATCTCAGAACGGGGTCCAGTCATCAACTCTTGTAATAACGGCAAAGAACCTCCGACTTGCGCAATACCAGTTCATCTTCAGCTCCCTCGACATACACGCATATGAAAGAAGCCATTAAACCTTAATTCATTTGCCATAATTTTGGGGATGCAACTGTCTTATTGGCTATCATCTCGTGAGTGAAATAGGGACAGACTGTCAGTAAGTAAACAAACAATGCAAATATTTTGTATGGAAGTATTTAATCTCAAAGTCATAACATTTGGGGGTGGTTAAATAATTTTTTTTCCTTAGGACTACAGCCCCAGTGGGCCTAAGCCTACCTCCATGAACTCCGTTCACTTCGGTTTTTCTAGATCTTACACATACGGTAGGACTCCTTGGGCGAGTGATCAGCTCGTCGCAAGGTCTCTACCTGTACACAAACACAGAAAAACGCAAACACACAAACTAAATATCCATGCCCTGAGTGGGATTCGAACCCACGATCCCGGCTTCCGAGCGAGTGAAGACAGTGGTTAAATAATAGAGTCTATTAAATATGATAAGGTAAAAAGTAAAATTATCCTTCTAATAGGTCTTGAGGGCACATAGGGTTGTGAGACTTCGAGGCTCTCACATTTTCTCTAGACAATCGGCTAACAGATGACGGTAAGGGTGTGAGACTTAAGCGCCGGTCCCCCCCCTCCCCTCAGGAAGATTCCTGGTACTCATTGGCGTTAAAGGCTAAGTTGAACCTAGGACAATAGTGCGGCTTGTAGCATAGTGTCTCAACCAACTATGCTACCGCGTGCCCCTATAGTAAAGATGTGAATCACATTTTGGGAATTCTTAATGGAGGAAAGTTGGGAAGATAAACGTCATTAAATTGTTTGAGAAAGCTGGAATAGCATATACTCGTAGCTTGCAGGGCTAATTACACAGTGTTGGATGCTGCGTGCAGTGGAATAGAATAATCAGCTATTGAGAGGTGAGGTTCTCACGACAGCAGAAATTAAGATTACAGTCTCATGGGAGGTGACTCCGTATAGTCTGGCAGAACGTCTCCCATCATCAGGGTGGAAGAGACAGCAGGTTCGTCCTAGACTTTTATAACAATGTGACAGACTACATGATATCACATTCCAGAAGAGAGTAATCTTAACTGATCTTGAATTTGTTTTCTAAAGAATCCAGAGCATGTTCGGACTCTACATCACAGAAAACATATTACATCTCTATTATAAAAATGAATAGGTTAATGTTCATTAGGGAAATAAGTGCTGTTTGCAGTAGGAATCCAATGAAATCCATAAATACAATGTAGGGACAATCTGGAGTGTCTTTTAATGTTAAACCGGATGCTACCAAACAAAGTTCAGGTCGGTTTAAGGACTGAATAAATTTATCTTGTACTTACTTTTACTACGACATATTGAAATTTCTGAGAAGCCTCAAGCAAGACGCAAAAGAAAAGTCACTTTGATCCGCTATTTCACACGCTGCAACCTGGACTTCTTGTGTCTGTAAAAAGAAGCCTCGCAGCTCCAGAATATATTCGTATACACTTAATATTTTATTTAAAATGGCATATGCTGTGGCACCTGTATGAATGGCCGCTTGTTGTGCATTTACGCCACTTCTGGTTAAGATATGTACATAGTTCTATGACATCAAAATTATGACAAGTTTTTATTTCAATTTTCTCTCCCAAACGACCAAGGCGTAGTGAGCAGGAGATAGCAGTGACCGACGTACAAATGACAACAAGGCTTTTTAGATGCCCCCTGATGGGAGTCCGGCCCACATGCTGCGCCCTAACAGCATGGGCGTGGCCCTCTCTTCGACCGTTACACATTCTGGGAGCTTACAGCAGCAAGAGAATCAGGAGCAGACAAAAAGGCCTTTTTATCGCTGCTACAAGAAACGTGTCACCATTTTGTATAACTCCCGAACATGAAACAGTAAACTGATCCGGGGTATGGCGTATTATGTCTATTTAAATATAACAGCACGGAATTAGTGTTTCAGACGTTCTTACGCGACCTGCCCTGTCTCCAAGACAGAACAGGTCTGCGCCGCTGCCTCGAAACTGGTTGCAAACATTCGCTGTCCATTTCCGAGTCAGGCTCAAAACGCAAAGTTCTTTAACATTTTGAAACATGACGTCAGCCTAAATATTACACAAATCTGCCCCTATTTCAGTGGTAAGATCCTGTGGCTCTTTTTGATTTCAGGTTCTCACAGTTGTGACTATGGAGAGAACTAACTTCCGGCATGTGACAACGTGTGTGCTGTTAGACGATTACCTACCAAAAGCACTGCTTACCGTTTGTTTCCTGTCGATTGCTTCATTTGCTTACTCTTCTATCCTGAAAGTGGAAGCAGTATGTTCCTCCGAAATGTCAATAAATTGGTGCTAGATTATACAGCGTTATATCCCATGAGATAAGGTAAAGTTCTCCCTGTGCTTAATTAAGCACTACGCCATGAAGGCATATTAGGTAGTAGATGTAGAGATCCATATTTTCTTTACTTCGGCACTAAATGGATGTGAGTGGTCAGCTTCATGCCCTGCCGCTTTAGCTCCGGGGAAATAGTCCCCGGTACCCATTGGATAAAGATTGGGTGGACCCCAGAGCCGGACTGGACGACATGGATGAGAGAAAATTCTTCACCCTACGGAACTCGAATAACGACCCCTCAGTCGTTCACCCGTGGGCAGTAGCTATATCAACTGAGCTATCCCGGCTCCCCATATCCCCATAAGATAATATTTTTAATTACTTATTCCCTACAGAAAATATCTGGTTAATTCTGTCTGGCGAAATAATCGCTGTTTTTTCTCTGACTCCTAAGAAGCCTACGCGCAGATTCTCTGGGCTAAATTGAGAAGTTCTGAATTTTAAACCAGATTTTGCACATAGTTAAAACCTTTCTTTAAGGGATTAATACAAGCCAAATAGTATAATTCTCGAAAATTTAGTGTTAAGTTGCTCAGTGTGCCTGCATGTATGACTATGCATGCAGTCAATGAACTCCACGGTTAAGCGATCACTACGAAGTTCCGAATTCGATTCTCGGCCGGTAAGCAGGCTATTATAACTTAGGTTTCTCCTGGATTTTCTCAGTCGTTCCTTCTAGTTCCTCGATAGTGCATTAAATAAGCCACCACAATTTTTTCTCACTTAATGATTTATAATCAGCTTCCCTCTCGACGCTATGTAATATAATCAGTTGGAGGGCGTTGTTAAACAAACAACAGATCGATCTAAACTGTTCCCACTATATTACTATCTGATTCTGTGTGTTGATATCGCCTTGTGACCCAGCTACTGTGAGGTTCCTTCGCTTCAACCGAGGCGCGAGTGATGTAAGTGGTCAGCCTGGTGGATCACGAGTTTTACATGATAAGTAGAAACACCCTCAGAAAATTCAAGGGAAGTTTCACATAGTTCCCATTTTTAGCTGTGACTTCCACAGACCTCTCTTTCATTTGTTCGCTCGTAACACACCATGGCGCTAACTGGTTCCTCTGAAATTACACTTTCACTTCATGCTCAAAATGTGAACTTCCTACTGTTCCGGAAAGGCAGCTTGGTAGAATATAAATGGTAGAAACTATCTAGAGAAACGTCATTTCCGGCAAAGTTTGAGTCTGTTCCTCTGTCCGAGACATTTCCGCTGATTGATGTCATGGTCCTGGTTCCGCATTTGTTTTCCATGATAGCAATATTGAAATAAGCATTGGCCTGCCCACACCAACTACTAAATATTTGTATATTTATTTAATTACGTTGTCAGTGTCCCAGACTATGCAACTTCGAACTGTATGATTTTATGTGAATTGAAAACTGAAAATGATATGCACAGAAATTATCATTGCATAATTTGAGGAACGATCTTTGGATTTGTCTGGAAAGACTGCGTACGTTATGTTAGGTTAATCTCGAACATTACGACGCTGTATAGAATAGATACTGACAGCGTCGTTCACAGCCCACGAAGAAAACTATTTCTTAAGCAAGAGGACAGAGCGAGGCCTGTACCTGCATTAATGAGTTCCTATACGTCATTTACGAACTCCAGTAGAAGTTCAGAATGTAGGCCATGTCATAGCTCAAGCAGTTAGCCACCTGCTTCCCACCGTGGAGGCACGGGTTCGAGACCAGGTCCGGTCATAAGGTCATGTGGGATTTGTGGTGGACAAAATGGCATTGGGCTAGGATTTCTCCGAGTACTTCGGTTTCCTCTGCTAATTCTCATTCCACTGACTGCTCCACATTCATCGTCATCAACATCATCTATCATCCGAGGCTGGAGCAATAGGCTAATTAGTGGCCGACGTACCAAGTGGACTCAGTCTCGACCCAACCCAAGGTAAAAAGTTCAGAATTTACTGTCATCGGCAATGATCATCACAGCCATCAATGAAAGTTCTCTACCCTATCAAAATTATCAATACAACTATTACTATTATTATAATCATTATTATTTAATTTTCCTGGGGAGTAAAGCGCGGCCGGCGCGTAAGGCTGACAACCTTACCGCCATCTTTGAGCCGATTGTCTAGATAGTGTGGGACCCTCAACGTCTCACAACCCTATGGGCCTTCGCGGCCTGTTACAGGGATAGCTTTAATTTTACTTTTTTACTTTTATAATTATCATTATTACTACTATCATCGGTAACCTCAACCATCATTATTCTCGTGATCATCATATCATTACTATCACAGTCATTTTAGTTCTGTTCACATATTAACATTAATATCATCACCATGAAACTTGTCATTATTATCAACATAATCACTATACAACTCTTTAATGAACCGTCACAACACAGCAAATACTAAAACATCAAAGTCAGCGTTCAGCTGTGGCTTTGCAACATGTTTCGGCCACTAACGGCCATCATCAGGCAAATACACATCAACAAAAATCTACCATTTAACTGCAATCATAAAATGGATATAACACTATTAATCGTATAAATTTAAAAATGCTTATGTAAAAGATACAAAAGTTCAGATTATATAAAAATTAAAAATTGAAAGTATTATTTAACAAGATACATATTAATGATATTTTCAAAACATAAAATTAGTCGTTGGATTTACTTTGTGTGCGTAGATTTTTGTTGATATGTATTTGCCTGATGATGGCCGTTAGTGGCCGAAACATGTTGCAAAGCCATAGCTGAACGCTGAATTTGATGTTTTACTATTTGCTGTGTTGTGACGGTTCATTAAAGAGTTGTATATTGTAGCACAGCAGGATGCACGAAATTAAGAACATAATCACTGTTACAATCATCACCACAAATATCCGTATTATCTGCAATATCATCTCTAGAGTAAGCACAGTTATCAGCAACACTGTCATCAGTCATCCTCACTCTCACAAATATCATCAGCACCTGAGCCATCATCATACAAATTACGCAGCAGGTCCTACAACTGCCGTTATCCCCAACCACAATTAGAAACATCGCCATAAAATTCGTCATTAAGACAAGCACCATTTTCACTGCAACTATCACCCACATTAGTGTCATGAATACGCGTTAGAATAACGGAGCCACAACAACAAAACAAATAGCACTATTTGTTAGTGTACACTGTAATGAAGCCACGTTAATAAGTGCTCTGCTTCAGCTAGATATCAGTCACGTCCTTAGCGAATATTCCTTCCGTTACATATACAGCAAGAAACTTCAAGCAATCTTAGTCTCGCTAGTTGTTCGCTTGTTATTCTGGGTGTGCGCTTAGTTATCGTTTAGTGAGGGTTGAGATCTGCGTAGCTCGCCAGCCATGAGCGACTCCTACCACTCGGCAACCCACAGCCCGGCACTTGATAAATTCCATGCGATCCAACACCTCAGCGCATAGCATTAAGTGCTTAAACAAAAGCAGGGACACCTGCACGTCTAGAAGACCCCGTCGCGTCTGTGTGATTGCTGTGAGCTGTGCAGTTACGTCACTGCAAATCCGGCGCAACCGCACGTCACGCTTCTTCCTGACGTCATAGATTTGCCACACGTTACAACTTTAAAGCTCAACAAGGGACTACGCAGGATGTCAACCTAAGATGGCGTCAATCAAAATCTGTTATCCGTGTATGTCGCAGAGGTCCTTCGCCAAAACAACGTTGTTTACTGACTTACGCAATGCGGGATGTATGCTGTGAATAAAGTGCTTAACGTGTGTTTCNGGGCCACTCTCCGCTTTCATATATGATGTTCATTAGAATTGTCAGTGTATTTCATAAGACAAGCAAAATAATTGTGGTAAAAACGAAAATAAGAGAAAGCTACCAGAGATATGTGGGCTAATTCCTTGTATTTCCCATAGATACTGTACGGTCCAAACTACAAAACTTTTGCTTCTTTCCAACATATTTTGCGGCCTTCCTCATATGCATATTCCGTTAATATTGATTTTTTATC
>NW_019724599.1:797295-829440 GCF_002891405.2 Cryptotermes secundus | reverse complement strand
TATTTTGCGGCCTTCCTCATATGCATATTCCGTTAATCTTGATTTTTTATCAGACCTCGGTACGTGGTGTGTTTGTGCTCCTTAATATGCCCTTCTGTAGATCTGCCTGTTTAGCCGATGTAACGTTTGCCACACATGGAATACTGTATATACATTGCTTGTTTGCTGGGAATCTCTTAACACTTGCAGTTTTCATCAGTGAATTAAGAAGTGTATGTTTAGTTTATGAAATGTTCATAATATTGTAACGTGTATACCTACTGCTAGGCAACGGAGCGATAAACACCTCCCTCCTTAAGCGCGTGACAAAAATATGGCGTCCATTGCTAGGCAATGTATCAGTAAACACATTCCCGCGAAGACAGATTCTGGGTAAACAAACCGCTACTGGGCGACACAAACACGTTTCTGTGGATATGGTGTTCTCATTGTGTTTTCTGTGCGTGGTCCGTACCGAGGGCTTATAGGGGACAACGGATCTAGTTTGCAGTAAGACGTAGAACGAGAAGTAGAGCAGAGAGAGACCTCGGTGGTCAAGGAAGAAGGGTTCGGCTGTAGATGGATTGTGAGCTGTTATAATTGTCTATAATTGTAATAGAAGTGCAATAAATTCAATCATTCAAACTATAACCCGCTATTATTAGTCACGGAACCCCGGACACGTGACAATATGTTCCAACTGAAGAAGGGCTGTTGCTTCTCCCATGCTTTATAATGAAATAAATTCTTGTGGGTGTTCAGTAAATATCGGATCATATTTTATGTTCTGAATCTTTCTGTTGAAATCCTTCCGACCCTGACATATGACCTTGGCTCTCCTGATCACGCTATGAATGACTCTACTTTTCACGTGATGGAGGTCAAGTATGAGCAGGTTTCCTGTACACTTTCATGGTTAAATTATGACTCATTTTCCTTACCAAGACCTCCAAGACACGAAGAATATTAAAATATTCACTTCCATTGTGAACTTTATGGTAGGTCTGAGGCTGCTGAGGAAGTGAATAAGTGAATGAACTGTTGTAATATTGCTGTTCCATGTGGCCAAATCATCAAAGCATTGCGGTGTATCTGGGCCATTTTAGCGGGTTTGAGATCTGTACCCAATGCTTTTTCCTCAAGATGTTCCACGAATATATTGTATATGGACCCTTTGGTAGGCAACGACTGCGAAATAAGCAACTACACAGCCGTTGCTAGGTAACGCTTCCACCAACACACAGGAAATCAATATTACAATTCAACAAAGTAGTGGTGTTCCTAAGTGTACGTGCATGTATGTGGGGGCAAGCGGTAGCATAGCTAGTTGAGGCATTATGCTACAAGCAGGAAAGTCGCGGGATCGAATCCCGATGAGTTGGATTTTTTAATTTACATAATCCTTCCAGCAGCGCTATGGCCCTTGGGTGGATTCGCCCTCTAACAGAAATGAGTACCAGGAATCTTTCTGGGTGGTAAAGGTCGGCCGGCACATAAGGCTGACAACCTCACTGCCACCTGTGAGCCGACTGTCTAGAAATTGTGCGAGCCTCGACGTTTCACAAGCGTAAGAGCCTCCATAGCCAGTCACAGGGATAGCTTTACCTTTTACCTTTTTCACTTCAGTACACGAGAGCAACATGCAATAGCGAAGTTCGTATCCATTGCGATGTCTTGTAAGTACTGCCGCACATGGCCAGAAAGAGCAATACTGAACTGCCGTGTTCGGGACCACTGAAAGAAAGGCCATATACGGAGCTAATCTGGGTGTAGCCTTAAACTCCGTCGGACTACAGCTCTACATGACATGCAGCAGACCTCTCATCTGTTACGGCTGCGAAGCCTGTGTCTGTACACATACACGTGTAAATCTAAATTTCAAAAACTTCAAATTCTGCCAAACGGATGCTAAGGGTGACTGGAGAAATAGGCCGTGCCATAGCTCAAACGGTTAGTCTCTGGCTTCCCACCGCGGCGACCCGGGTTCGATCCCGAGTCTGGTCAAGTTGGATTTGTGGTGGACAAAGTGGTGATGGGGCGGGTTTTCTCCAAGTACTTCGGTTTCCCCTGCCAATCTTCATTCCACCAAATTCTCCATTATCATACTCACCCGGGACAGGCAACAATAGGCCAATCAGTGGCCGCCGTGCCGAGTGGACCTAGTTGGACTCAACCCCCCAATAAGTGAATTTAATTTAAATTTAAATTTCAACTTCATACGTCCAGATTTGTCAGTTCTTACATTTAATTAATATCTCCAGCTCCTAGCTACAAATAAATTTACGAAATTAACTTCAACACCAATGAGCTGAAAGGACAGCTGTGTATGGCGCACACTGTTTGGAATTCTGTTAATATGCGTAAGAAAATACGGGATGCACTTCCGAAAGTGAGGAGATAAGAAGCAGACTGCCCAAGAAGAAGAACACGAAAGCTTAAAATAAAGCAAAATAAAAGGGAAAGAGATAAAAGGAAAATAATTTAATTAAAAGGATTAAAAGAAGCCGTAATTTATACATTTAGACACACTAACAGACCTGGTTTAATGCGATGCGATGTGATGGCAGAAGACACAGTGGTACAGAAAGCACATACCACAATTCGCATCTTATGACTGGCAAAAGACTAGGAGAGGCTATTCACCTTACACCCAGTATTCATGCCTTATGGCACTTTTATGTAGCCGGGATAGTACAGTAGGTATAAAGACTGGCTACGGGCTGGACGACCGAGGGTTCGGAGTTTGAGTCCCTGTAAGGTTAAGAATTTTCTCTTTTCCACGTTGTCCAGACTGGCTCTGGGGACCACACACCCTCCTATGCAATGGATGCCGGAGCAATTTCCCCGGGAGTAAAGTTGCCGGGGCGTGAAACTGACCTTTCAACTACAACTAGTGTTGAGGTCAAGAAAATGTGCATCTATTCATGCACTCCTCCATAGGCCTTAATGGCGGAGTGCTTAATTAGTTAGGCGCAGGAACAGCTTTATCCTTTTTGGCAATTATATTGACAGTTGCAACTGGACCGCAGGCATCTGTCGCTGTCCCTTCCTACTTCAGAGGGTTACAAGAAATTCAGTTTTAAATCCACCACAGTGGAAAGATGCAGAAAAGGGAAACAATTTGAGGCCTATGGAGCCAAGAACCATGATTTCGGGAATAACAAACAAGAGCAGTAGTACCGAGGAATGTCACCAGGGAAACAGCCATCTGGTACCGCTGCTTTCTTGTTCCGCCCACAGACCATATGCCTTCGGTCATGCCGAATATGGAAAGATATTAACATGTACAGCCCGACAAGCTGCGGACAATTCATTAGGATTTGTGGCCGTTATGGAAATTAACTCTACACCTCTAACAATAAACTTCTATGAATTATTACACTTCTGTTAAAAATTATTGTTTTCTTGTGAACAACAAACAGGGAAGCAACTGCCAGACGGAACATGTTACAAACTGAACATCACAGAGGCATTTGGGATTTCTTGTCAACAGATCGAGTTTATGATTTTATTTATATGGTACAACGATTAGCTATCCGACTGAAATCTCGACCAAATATGAACCCTTCCTCAATCACTTCCTCCAGAACCAACGAAGATATGCTGCTCAAATCTCTTAACAAAAACAAACCAATCTATCTCAACTAAATCCTGAGTTATTTTAAATCAATACAATACATTCACAAAACTTCCTACCGGGAAACATATCCGAAATCTGTAGGCCTGTCTTCCTGCTGCTCGTGGGGAGTACAAGCAGGCACAGTCTTAAAGCATTGTTTACTTCGGGTTTGAGGTTCTCATGGCGTCAACTATGAAGGGTGTCATCTTGTGGGAAGTTACGCCGTACAGTCTGGTAGACACTTACCGACATTTCGGAGAAAAGTACGGCCTCTCTCTTCAGGATTGAAGAGTATTGTTGCTTGCTTGTTTGGCTTGAATGAGTGAATCAATGTACAAGGGGTGGGCCCTCTCGGCCCTTGCACCGCGACCACAGTGATCTATTGTGCCTCCCCTTTTTATTATCCCCTCAGCAATCCTGCACTTCGAATGAAGCACAGAATATGTACGTGGGGACATCGAAATAGTCACTTGGTTCCATATAATATTGACCCAAATAACGCAATCTTAAATAAGCTAAGCCTCACATTCGCACAAGATATGTGTGGCTGTTTCGTTTTCTTCTTGACACCTCTCACAAGTTGACCGTTACTTAGTCCCAATTTGAAGATGTGTCCTTTGAGGTGACAGTGTCCTGTAAGTAGTCCTACCACCCATCGTAGCTGGTTCCTGTTTAACTTCAACAGTTCCTTCGCTCTTTTAGCAGAGGGTCCTCGTATGAGTCCCTCTGCTTGCCCGAGTCCAGTCAAGGATCCCCAGTATTTCTTGTGCTTCATGTTTGTCTAGTCCCTGATTGCCTTTCTGGCAACTCCTATAGAGATGCCACAGGCTGGTTCAGGTCCTATGAACGGATGTTCAGCTCCAATCTTAGCCAGTTGTTTGCTTGGCTTACCCTTCTATCTCGAAAACAGAGGCAGTATATTCTTCCGAGAATTGAGTGAGCTTCTGCCAGACTATACGGTGTCACATACTACTCTTAATTTGTTTCATTGTTTCAAGCTTTACAATGTAGAGAATATTTGACTTGAAAAATATATTAAAAGTGCAAGAGAGAGCGTAAAAATTAATATTGTAACGAAGGTTATTTTAATGTGATTATCTCGCTATCTTATTCACAATACAACTCTTGAGTTCAATTATATTCGTTAGTACTTTGTTCCCGATTTCAGGCAATCGTTATCCTGCGTTCAGACTTACAACTACTGTAATCCATATTTAGTGTAACGAGCAGGTTTTATTCCTTCAGCTTCAATGTTAGAACAGAGGAGTTTCTTGTAAGTGAATGGTGATAACAAGGGACAGACCTACTGATGGCTAAAGATTGGAGGCAGATTGGAGGCATAAAGGGAGAAACAAAGAAGATGATAATGGTAGCTCAGGATTAAGTAATCGCTCCAAATTATTTTAAGACAAAAATTTTGAAATCATAAATTGAGGGTAAGTGCTGATTACGTTGGAAGTGTGAAGAAACTATTAACTACTAGATATAATGATTCTCCATTTGGGCAAAAAATTAGTACGTAATAAAATACGATAAAATCTGTACACATCTGGATTAATGGATACATACCGAATTAGGCGTTGAAACAATAGAAATTCGGTACTCATATGTTCCTATGTGCGCGTCTGAACATTTAGCGGTGCTATGGAATGAAAGGTGTACAAACAGAGCAAGAGGTTCCGGCAAATAGACCACATCTGTAGAAATACTCTCGGACAGCAATGCAATAGGAAAGGAGGATGAAAACAAATTAAAATATAAAACTCAAGAATATAAATTCTGAGAATAAGGAGCACAAAATGCTTTGTTACTGTTTACTGTTTTCTAGTAGTCGCTGGGGCCACAGGAGTATGTGGAATCAGTAGGAGAAACTATTCAACAGACTCAATGAATAAGAGAGTTGCGTTGCCAACATGACACATTGGAAAGTTAAGTTCAACAGTCCTGAAGACTTGAGTGTGGTGAGATTCAGTACTTGATCAGGATGAAGGTTAAACAACGCTAATAAAGGCAATATAATAATATGATTTAATAACACCAATAGCAACAACACAACATAAGACATGCATTCATTTAGCACTATAAAACCGATTAGTTGGGTATTATTTTCCAGTTATTTGAGTAAAAATT
The DNA here is from genome assembly GCF_002891405.2 of Cryptotermes secundus. Taxonomy (NCBI): domain Eukaryota; kingdom Metazoa; phylum Arthropoda; class Insecta; order Blattodea; family Kalotermitidae; genus Cryptotermes; species Cryptotermes secundus. The sequence continues at coordinate 823,712 of NW_019724599.1, read as the reverse complement.
TTATAATATATGTGAGGATAAGAAAAATAAAACAATTTTTTTTTCGCTTGCAGTGAACAACAGAAACAAGATACTCTCTATGATACGCCAGATACTTTGAGCGCCCCCCCACCCCCTCGCTATGGTACAATTAAAACTTTGTGTTGTCTACTACACCAAACTGTGGGCTGTCACTTTCAGTAGGTGCTGCACTCTACGTCACTGCGTGTGGGAGAGAAAAGGTTATATTTGCATATAAATGCGGCTCGTCGGGATANNNGGGGGGGGGGGGAAGTGAACAAATTTCATGAGACAAAAGATGAGACATGCGCTGCGGTCAGCAAAGGAATCTGTTGCCAAGGCTGGAATGGACAGTTCACCAGTCCGCTGCCAGGGGCAAATACACGTCGCGGAAGATCACTGAGTTTCCTCAATGTCAAAGAAGCTGCTACATAGCTTCCAGTTTTCTTTATAGGATTAAAATATAAAAAGAAACACGACCTAATTTAAACCACAGTTTCTAGCGATTTCAGAATGAGGAAACATTAAAGTAATGCATAACATTTATATATCACGTTAAAGCTGCTCAGGAACACGATCATTATGCTGAAAATCATAAGACATGGGTTTAGTTAGTTATTTAGTTATTTAGAGAGGGTGAGTTTCCCCATGCACCGCGACCAGTTTGATCTATTGTGATTCCCTCTATGATATTCTACCAGTCTCTTTACCCTACCGATAAATGGTGCGTACCATCAGTCCCACCGAGCAAGCGAGTTCGGCCACTTGCTTAGCGGTGTCTATAATGCTTCCCCCACCTATCGGAGGCTTCAGAGGCTACTGTTGGGCGGGGAACGTCCTGGAATTTGGCTCAGTGATCCCCTTTGGGGATATGAGGTTCTTTTAGGTGCTGTAAAGTTACGACACGGGACACACAGCTTAAAGTCCCTCCCGGAGGACTTGTTCCCTGAATTTTTCCGCCCTTAAAAATTCGACGACCTCCGCCGGGTATTTGAACCCGCGTACCACGAGTCATGAGGTGGGAACGTTACCTCTAGACTACGGAGGCCGCTAAGACATGGGTTTACATGACCTTATGTATGTTGCACTCTGTGGGTAAAAGGGCAGAATTTTATATTATAGAAGGTGATATATATTGTTATATGTGTTAGAGATGTCTGACTTTAGATGGGATATGGATTGGAAACTGGATTTATTGATACCACACAGAACTACAAGTTATTACAGCTGTCGCTGATCTACACACTTTACTAATCACGTATCAGTCTTCACTAGTCGTATCCTGGCAACGAATTTATAAAAATCTCACTGTAACTGCAAACTCTGTGGCCTGTCGTCCGCAAGCGAACTACACCGACCGAGAGATCGCCGCTTGCCGGCAAAGATAACGCCAACTTTAGCGGAGAGAGGGTGTCACGTGGTCAACGCAACGGATCCCCATGGCCATTAATCTCGGTTTTCTAGACCAGAGCCCCTATTTCCTTGAAATATCTCCTCAATTATCCTCATGAGGCTGAGTGATCCCCGTTCCAGAACCACTATTTAGAAAATCTGGTAGCCCCGGGAATCGAACCCGGGACCTCTGGATCTGTAGGCAGGAACTCAGACCACTAGAACAGAGAGGCGATCTCACTGTAACTACAGCACTGTTAACTATAGCACACATAAAGTCTTCACTTCGCATGATAAGTGTTCACTTCACACGCTGACTTTCAAATTCAGCTGAACCCGCTGCCATTTCCCTTCAATCATCTTCAACTCCCATCTGAAGAGATTTCCTCAATTATTCCCAGCTGGCCTGCGATCCTCGTTACAGAGCCTCGGGGCGGAAAATATACCGTTTCCATCGTTATAGCTCACAACACCTCGATTGTTGCTTGCCTATTCTTTGCCGCTGGAACCTCTTTATCGAGTCGTTGCCTAACAATCAACATCTACTCTGGCTCCGCTATTCCTACTTTCAAGCGTCATGTCAGTAAGTTAGCCACTCTGTCTTTAACGTTCAGAAAATGACCATCATGAGCTCGGAGAATCATTAAATCACCGTACTTCAATTGGGTACATCCTGAAAACAATGAACTGTCCTGCCGAGTTACTGAGATGTAGGGTCTCAACTGATAATTTGACAAATAAACACATAATTATGGAACTGGTGTGTTGCTCGACAAAGTCTTCTTAGGGATATCTCCAGAAGCTAACCAAAAGTATGTAGAGATCCTGGAACAGTCATTAATTTCTCTTCGATGCGTCGCCTTACGGCAATGCGACGTGCCGGACTATTATTGTCGAATGTTAGGATGAGCGAAGAAAGGGAAAGCACTTGGAAAGGCGCGACAATGGCCTAAGCGAGGTACTATCCCAGTATTTTTCTGGACACACTGAAGAACATCAGAGAGCGTCAGCAGGCGTCTCAGCTGAGACTCGAACCGAACAACTTTCGACTACGAGTCAACAGTGTCACCGTTCCGTCAAACTTGTAGGCGCCGTAATTGAAAGGATTTCATCGTTTAAAGCGACCGTTTCGCTTCTTAGATTTATTACGATCATGACCACATCATTATGATCACTCACTAAATATGACACTAAACATATCACCATGTCAACAAATGGTTACTAATGATTTCTTCCGTTCGCTTTTCAGTTCTTAACAACTCAGGTTTAGAATTTTTATCCATATTACCTTAGATAATATACTTCTTTTCAGCGCATTAACGGGTTCACAGAATGCTTTTAAAGACGATTTTCCAGTATCGGGCGAGTTAAATGCAACAAGTTAGGGTCGCCTGTCGCCATAAGCTTCGCTTACATATTCTCTTTCAGTTCCAGAGAAGACCCTTAAGTGCGAGCAGGCCACCCGATAAATGTAGCATTTGGGCGCGTTCAAACGATTACAATTCAGGGGCATGCGACTTAATTGACAATGGTCGTGACAAGGAGCGGGAATACAGAACCGTAACTAGTGAACAGAAAATGTTACCCGCGAGACCTCAAGCTGTGCTGATATGTGATTTTAGTTGTCGCCACTATGGCGGCATGGCAATTAAGGGACTAACAGATGTAATAGTACAGCCTTTTGGGATGTGAATGTAATTCGGTAGATATTTATCGACATTTCGGAAGCACCTTCTGCGTCTGTCTTCAGGACATTAATCTTAGCTGGGAGCAGAAAATTCACACATCTCAAGAAACTATAATTTTATCGGGATAAAAGCATTATAAAACATTCTCATTGAATTTGATGTTTCTCTCAAAAAATATTAGGCTAATTAAAATGTCTCTAAACGGAATTTATAGCAGGATCAAAAAACGTACAAGTTTGGATCATATCTTACTTAGAAATGCCTAAAAATGGGCGATTATTTTTAATTTCTTATTTGAATACATCCTCAGGAAGGGTCAAGAAGACAGGCGAAGCGCAACCACACATTCAGCTTCTGGTCAATGCTAATGATGTTCATTTATTGCGGGGAAATCACAATTACCACGAAACTATAAGAATCCCTATCAGGCACCAGCAGGGGGGTTGTATAAATTATAAGTAACCAGAAAGTTAGTACTGTTTCCCCTTGTGTTAGCCATGCACACAAAATTGGTTTGTGGTCCACCGTGAGGGTGCCAACGACATCCAGTTCAGCCCTGGTTCGAAGCATGTAACCACGAATACGTTGTGAACTAAGTCTATAGCCGGCGCGTAAGGTAAATACATACACACATGGGCCCGAGTAAGACGGGGTGGAAGTGCGAGTCCAGACGACACCGTGCAGTAAGGGAATGAGAAGAGACGGCAGGGGATTGAACCGGCACACATAGGTTGCTGCTGCTCTTCATTACGATGATGTATGTGAAACAAGAAGGAGCAGTTTGTTGGCGCTCTGTGTAGTATATAAACAGTTTTAGGTATTTACTTACCTATACCCAAGGCCGCGCCATAGCTCAAGCGGTTATTCGCTGGCTTCTCATCGCGGCGGCCCGGGTTCGATCCCCGGTATGCTCAAGTGGGATTTGAGGTGGACAAAGTGGTGCTGGGGCGGGTTTTCTCCGAGTACTTCGGTTTCCCCTGCCAATCTTCATTCCACCAATTGATCCACAATCACCCTCACCTATCGTCTGGGGCTGGTACAATAGGCCAGAAGCGGCCGCAGTACAAGGGACTTAGTCCAACTCCACTAGCAATAAAAAAAAATATCTATACCCATTTACGACTATACTGAATGAGTTTCTTCATTGAAATAAGCCTCTACTAAGGTACAGAATTCGGAAATGTGTTCGTGTCTTACCGTTCTGATGTTTTTTTGCTTTGTTAATCCCTCGGAAAATAGAGAACTCCTGTTTATTAACTCGAAAACAGAAGAACTTACGGAAAAATGTACTGGGAATGCTTCGAAATGTTTTTCGCTGTGATAAATACTGGTATGACCCCAATCACGCTCGGGATATGAAGGTCTTCTAATTTCTGTCTGATTTGAACTAAATCACCCAATTTTCGTAAAAGTCCACGATTCATAAAAATCCTGTTGCGACCTCGGACAGACAAGATATATCAAATGTAAGAGCAGTACTTTTGCAACTTGGTCTTGCAAACGAGCCGAAAACGAGACATAGTGTCCCAGTTTCAGTAGCCAAATTGCCGCCTGTTAACGGCTAAAAATCTGACGCCGTTAACACTTGCTGTACGTTTGCTCTTGTTACAACAAAAATTCTTAAAATGATAGGTAAAGTAATGGAATGGTCCGATGTTACAGATGTGCAACCTTAATGAAGCAGTGAACTTACCGACGCATGCCGAGCAGCCTACANAGCCGAAAACGAGACATAGTGTCCCAGTTTCAGTAGCCAAATTGCCGCCTGTAAACGGCTAAAAATCTGACGCCGTTAACACTTGCTGTACGTTTGCTCTTGTTACAACAAAAATTCTTAAAATGATAAGCAAAGTAATGGAATGGTCCGATGTTACAGATGTGCAAACTTAATGAAGCAGTGAACTTACCGACGCATGCCAAGCAGCCTACGCGTGTGACAGGCAGACATCTTACCTGAAATGAAAGTACCACCTTCTTAATTTGTGAACTGGCAGAACATACAGTACAAATTCGACACGGCTCGGTCAGATACGCGATCCGTAATGAAGGTCAAGACAGTGTTTCATTTGTCCAGTAGAAAATTAAGCAAGTTCTTATATTTGTTATTGAAAATTCAAACGAATCATTTTTGTTACTATATTAAATGATACCTCATCATATGGTCTAATGCTGAGGTTTTGAAAGCCAACACAACTAAAATCTCAAAATATCTTGTCAACTGGTCATCAGTGCTCAACTCGTCCGCACGCTAAATTTCTAAAGGAAAATCACCTTTCCCATATTCATCAGTCGCCCCTTCTTTCTTTTAACTTTATTCCATTCCATACTTTTTCCATATTCCTTTTCCATTCCATAATTTTTTTTGTTCTATTTTCAGTCATTAGCCCCTTTCAACCTTCCCCCCCCCCTCTCGTTAAAGCAGTTCACTCAGCTTTTCTCTCTTCCCAGTTACCACACTCTCCCGTTATCTCTTTCCTTTCTTTCCCCCATGCTCGTTTTCCATTCGTTTTACTTTCACCATTTCATAACCATCCATTATCCCTTTCTTCTTCCATTTCCTTTATACAACTTTCCCTTCTACCTTCTTCTTTCTCTCCATTATAAGGCTCATATGTTTATCTTCTTCACCCTCTACCGTATTCCTTTCCCAACTCTTTTACGTGTCTGTCGTAACAAATCGTACCCCTGTATACTGCACCCTATACTGATATATATTACAGACGAGCCTCTCCGACATCAGTCACCTCTACCTGTCAGGGTTATCGGACTTAACGACTGAAAGGAAATTGCTAGAGCACCCTGCGCTACAAAAGTGTACTCTCGAATAACTTAATTAACTTTAGGTTAATGAAGTACGATTGGACGAAGTAGGGAGCCGGTTAACATGACAGTCTCAAGGGTGTTTAACTGACTAAAACTCCAGCGTCAATTGTAACATAGAATAATTTATTCATCACTATAAAATATCGCGAAGGCACGTTGATGTTAAGTGTATGATGACACACATAACACAATGTAAGCTCACTGTTAGAGGTTTCAAAATCCTAACCGTGTGATTAAACGAGTTCTGCTCACAACATCCAGTTAATTGAAACTCAAAATTATTGACTTTTTTTAATGTTTCGTAACTCTTTAGTTGAATTCGAAACTTTGGTTACAGCGTGCAACACACATATCTGCTTGTCAAATATATGACTCTAAGTGAATTTCTGTTTCGAGAGCAAGCATTTCGAAACACAACGCTACTAATTCAAAAACCTTGTGTTTTAAAATATTATGTAATTCTCTTAAGCGGTGGAATAGATTCAAACTGAAGAAAGCTCATCTGGAACCAGTTAAACTTGAAGACATGTCGCATAGAAGCATAGTGATCAAAAATTAAACGGCCGCCTACCAAAGAGGCGTCAGTTTGGCGCCTTAAAAGTCTGAAAATTTATGCTGAAATATCGTTTGGTCAGTATAAGACAAAGCAATACGACATGATAAGAGTTACAACCATGGCTCAATAAATGGCCGAACATATGAAACCTGCTTAAACTTATAAACAGGTAAAATAAATAATTATAATTTCCTAACAATTGCCTTAATTGAAATAAGAACTAAATCAAAATGTCCTGAGTAAATGGGGATATAATATAAAATACACAAAAGTCAAACAACCTCTCGTCGCACAAACTTCAATCCACATTAATTCAGCTCTCAGATTTACTGCGTTTTTGGACTTTTTCCATCGTCTGGGGTTCTAAAAGAAATCTAGAACAAAACGTTTTGGAAACCTGACTTGTTTCCATCCTCGGTTTAGGGGGGAGACACCTACTCTCAGAAAACGCTAACCTCAGTCACCGGACGGTAGACAAACTACAGCCATACCACGTACCATGGATGGAGTGTATAGGTGAGTAATGCAAACCTTATTTATATTAGATTGCACGATTAAAAAGCAGGGATGTGATAAATACAAAAATTAGAAATGTAGTAGTTATATAAATGTCAGGATGGTCAGAACATTCTGGACCCCATTCATTTGGCTATTCAAGAAAGCTGTCGCTACAGAACTCATTTCTTCACTCACTCACTCATGGAGCTGAGCCCGTCTTGAGAAACCGCCAATATGGCAGCTACTCAAGAACTTCCAGCATTTTATGAAACCCGAAGGTTCATTACCGTGTTCACAAGATCCCTCCACTAGTCTCTATCCTGAGCCAGCTCGATCCAATCTATACCATCCCATTTTATCTCTAATTCATTTTAATATTGTCCACCTACCTACTTCTCCAAGTCACAATAGATCACTGTGGTCGGGGTGCAAGGGCCAAGAAGGCCCACCCCTTATACATTCATACCTACGTCTTGGTCTTCTCAGTGGTCTCTTTCCTTCCGGCTTTCCCATCAATATCCTATATGCATTCCTCCTCTCCTCCATTCGTGCTACATGATCTGAAGAACTCATTTTCTTTACTGTCATAAAAGTCCAAATCAACTCATATCTCCAAACTATGTTTCTATGAAACGTCTTCATTTTGTCGCCGTTGCAAGAAAGAGCCAATACCTGCGTTTCATCAGCGCAATTGTTGGTTGCAGTACTACGGCTTATCCTTCTGTGGAAAGAGGCATAGGTATGCACTTCTGCAAGAGACTGAGACTCGCGTTTTGTGTAAAGACAGCCGTAATCGGAGACTAGTAGGTTGTGTTTCAGTCTCTCCCGAGGCAGATGATATGAGAACACTTGGACCACAACCCATAACCCTCCGATAACGGATCCCGACAAGTGAACGTGAACAATCTAATAACTTCCCTTGAAAAGAATTCCTCGCATATGGAGTTCAGTTTACATCCTCCAGTCTCTTTCTTTATCAAGTCACCTTCGCTTAAATTATCACCAGCATTGCGCATGCTCTAGTCTTCCCGCCCCGCGTACTCACAGACTAAACATATCACCCAGTACCGAAAGACATAAAATGAAGATTTCAGTAACCTCTTTGATACAATCATGTATCATACCTACGACATATGATGACAGAGAGACTACAGTAGGTGGATCCACCTATCGACAGAGCATCGTTCTACTGGCACACTGTTGCCATTGTGTCATGCAGCATCATTACAATTTATTGTATAGATAATTTTGTTATAGCCCAGTCGAAACTACGTGACAAGATCATTGCAATCTCGTAAAAAAATTATGTGGAATATAGTCTTTATAAGCCGGTCACGGTAGCCGAGCGGTCTAAGGCATGTACTGTCTTCGCTCGCTTGGAAACCGGGATCGTGGGTTCGAATCTCACTCAGGGCATGGATGTCTAGTTTGTGTGTGTGCGTTATTCTGTGTTTGTGTATAGGTAGAGCCCTTGCGACGAGCTGATCACGCGCCCAAGGAGTCCTACCGAATGTGTAAGATCTAGAAAAACCGAAATGAACGGAGAAGTTCATGGAGGTAGGGCAAGGCCCACTGGGGCTGTAGTGCCAAGGAAAAAAATAGTCTTTATAAATCACATCCGACTTACGTTCAAATATTTCTGTCATCATTAGGCTTATTCTGAAGCAATTTCAGTTATTAAGACATTGCTTCCGGCAATGTTAGTTCACGGACATCGCTGTCTACCGGCTGCTGCACTTCAACACATATACACAGTGATTCATAGCTCAGTGTCTTAAGTAGAGGGATTTGTTTATACCTGAGGTCGTTCCCGGTCAGGAACGCCATGTAGACATAAGTTCCATTCTCAACGGTTATGGAACAATGAATGTTTTAAATTCAAGACTGGTTTCTATGTAGTCAGTCAAGGTGTTTTCATGTTGGCATGTCAATATTGTTGACATTCTTGAAATTAAAAAAAATAAACTTTCCTTCAAGAACGCCGTGTTCTTGGATGTGGGGCCGTGTAGGTATTGTACAAACCGAAGTTTGGGAGGAATGTATCGCCTCCATCTTCAGGGTAGAAGAAAAAAAGAGAAAGAAAACATCAGCGAACTTGGAACCAGCGTGCTACACGGTGCCACATCCCAGAAGACGGCATTCTTCATAGTCACCGGCGTGAAAACTTCAAATCTGATAACTTTTCTTGAGTTTCTAAAATTCAAAGCTTTTCGAAATTAAAAAAAGAAGTGAAAATTTGCGGAAATTTCAAAGGCTGTGTAAAAATTTGTCTAATTTTTGTATATATTGTGAAACTACTGCGGCTTACTTCCAAACCATTCTTTAAATTCGAACACCCTCTGTTCCATTACCGTTGAAAATTGGACCTTTATTGGACATTTATATGAAATTTCTTAAGACCTGACTCCCCACGCGAGTACATTCTGCTATAACCGTAACTACTGTATTCACCATTCAAAAATTCTCTATTTATTTCCCACACGCTGTGTTCACGTGCTTCATATGATTTTCAGAATAAACAGCGATCATTTCTCTACACAATAATAAGAGACTGGCCCTTGTAACGATGACGTAGTGTGCTGTATGTGAATATAAAATTAATTTTTAAATACTAGGCCTGTTCACATGAATTTTGGGCTAAGCGATTTGGACTAGTGCGAATACAGAGAACGAAATAAGTGCGGTTGGTTTAACTCTCGCCATGTGACAATATTTCCGCGCAACAAGCAGCCAACCGCCGTCTTGCTCTGCGCCTACAATAGCAGAAAATCCGCCAGCCATATCATTAGGGTTTTACGTAGCTGTAAGGGCATACCACCAATCACAATGTGCCGGAGTCCATGGGAAGCAAGTTTAATTGCGTCTTGACCAGACTGCCCCATTCGATTTTCTAAAATATTTACAGCGTCATTTAACAGCCACCTTAACAAAGTACGTACCTTTAACTGCAGCATTGACCTTGTCCAGGTTCCGGAGTGTCAGGGGCAACGGATCAGAGGTCAACTGCATCGTGGCGTCATCGACTCTCTTCGCCAAAAATATGGCGGTGTGGTGCACTCCGATTGGTCGCTTGTAACAATCCTTCAGAGTCTTTGGTTCGTCCACCGTGCGTATCTTAACAGTCATTTGGTTTGCATTTATCCAATCATTGACACTGCCGTCACGAAATTGAAGTTCCCCTTTCAGAACTCTTTTCACTCGAACCGAAAACTTCGAAGCGCCATCTTCTGTTGCTATAAAGGTAAGTAAAAAGTTGTTAGGAATTTAAGAATAACTCATAATTACAGTTCCTACTGCATAATGAGGAGCTTCATAACTTGTACTCTTCTCCAAGTATATTAGAATGATCAAGTCAAAGAGGATGAGGTGGGCAGGGCATGTAGTATGAATGTTGAGAAGAGGAATGCATATAGGATATTGGTGGGAGAGCCAGAAGGAAGGAGACCACTGGGAAGACCAAGATGTAAGTGGGTGGACAATATTGGGATGGATCTTAGAGAGATAGGACGGGATGTTATTGATTTGACAGATCTGGTTCAGGTTAGGGACCAGTGGAGGGCTCTTGTGAACACAGTAATGAACCTTCGGTTTCCATAAATTGCTGGGGAATTCTTGAGTAGCTGCAGAATTGGCTTCTCCTCAAGAAGGGCTCAGTTCCATAAGTAAGTAATACAGATAAGTGAAGGAATTATTTCTTGTGTATAATTGACAATATTACTACGAGTAATCAATGCGAACATGACAAGCATACACAATATAATTTAATAAGTAAAGACCGACGTACATTATCACTACGTACGTTTCAAATTGCCAAAGGAACACAAACGACTGACTTCATATTGCTGATTTTTAGCTTATGAAGTACCAGACGACCACAATATGAATCTTCACCATCATGAAAAGGTTTACATCTCAACTGATGAAACCAAACAGCGTGGTCTATAGGTGACACTCTAGATCCATATTCGGAAGGTGTTCGGGTCGAATCTCGGTCGGGACGCCGGCTGTCCTGACTAAGGTCTTTCGTGGGTTTCCTCAGCACCTCCAGGCAGGTTCCGCATAGTATCTGTACTAGGCCACGACCGCTTCCGTCAATATACTTTTTAAATCAGCACTCATCAATCATCCTACCATCCGGAGCTACAGCTTACGTTCAGGATACTAACAGTGTCGTTAAATAACCCGCCAAAATATCGATCCGTCAAATTATCACGGAGCGCCAAGCCCCGTCGCATGTCGTCACGTATAAAACCTAAGCCTACACTTTATATTCTACTACTTGATGCGACATGAACCGTACGGACGTCGTACGACCGATGTCGCTGTGTGTGTTCCAGCCCTTAATGTTTCAGGAGAGGAAAGGGGGGGAGAGGCTGAAATAGGTATTGTAACCGTCCCACTGTTACGCAACTTATTTGAATGTAATTAATTTGAAATCTTAATTGTTCAAAATGAAATGCAATGAACAAGTGTAGTGAGACATAGGTCCATTCTTGTATGTAAGAGTTACCGTCTTCCCACGCTTACAGCAGAAACAGGAAGACACTCGTCAAAGGTTTATTAGAGGAAAGTTACGTGAAAGAATAGCTAAAGAATTCTTTGTGAATTCAATACTTGGCAGTTTGTGCATGCCATAACTTAAAAAGAGTGAGGGTTTTATGACGCTTAAGCATTTGTCAAATTCTGACAGAAATACGTTGGAGTCAGAAATCCTTAAACCCTTGTAAGCTTTAAACGGAGTGGAGGAATATCTAATTAAGATACTCATATTTTTCAAATATAGCCAATCACTAAAATTTAAGGGTGTGACAGCAGAGACGCTGAGGAAACAAGGACTTGAAGGTCCGAGTAGTTGTCGAAGTCAGTCACACACCGGGCTCCGTAGAAAGTAGACGTAAAAGTTGTCGAAGTCAGTTGTAAAGTGTTAACCACTTAGATCGAAACAAGATTTAATAATAAATTTCAACCTGAAAAGTGGTTTAGTCACAAAAGTGTCTCAACAAGTATTCAATTGTAAAATGTTAAACGGTGACTAACAAGTTTTGAATAATAATACCTCTGAATGTGAATGTGCTTTGGTAGTCTGTTTTTTCTGCTTCTTTGAGTGTGGTCCGTATAAGGCTCTGAGATAAGAGGATCCCGCTCTACCGAATCCAACAACCTCACCACTTAAAAACCAACTAACCCTGAGAAATTTTAACAACGAATACTGAGATAAAAATATAGTAAAAGAAGATCACAATTAAGTAGAAACAAGAAGGCAGGTGAGAAGGACTGTGGAAAAGGTGAATTCAAGAAGAAAAGGAGAAGAAGAAGAAGAAGAAAAGTGCAGTTAAAGTATTGGCTATCATGTGTTGGGTGTAGTTAGGAATTTTGAACTGCCTTTTCAATTAAAATGTCAAATATGAGTTTATAAATGTCAATTGGTTCTATTCTTTCCACATGCATCCATGGTGCTATAGTTGTCTGCAGTATTTAACATGTGCTGGGCGAATTTTGAACTTTGTTCATTTGTTCTCATTTCTATGATATGTTCTAGGGGCCGCGCCATAGCTCAAGCTGTTAGTCGCTGGTTTCTCACCGCGGCGGCCCGAGTTCGATCCCAGGTCTGGTGAAGTGGGATTAGTGGTGGACAAAATGGCGCTGGAGCGGGTTTTCTCCGAGTACTTCGGTTTCCCCTGCCAACCTTCATTCCACCAAATTCTCCATCATCATAATCACCCGGGGCAGGTACAATAGGTCAATCAGTGGCCGCCGTGCCGAGTGGACCCAGCTGGACTCCACCTCTCACCGTGCGAATTACAAAAAATAAATAATTATATCTCGTTCTAAAGATACGTCCCATTTGTCATATATATCTGGGGGGCGAATTATTTTATATTTAATTTGATATACTCTACTTAGGTTAGTTATTCAGTTATTCTGTATTTTATTTTTATATGGTGTTTTATTGTGTTTTTGGTTTTATATGCTATATTTACCTTAGTATTGGGAAATAGTTTGGTACCGGTTCTTACACAAGGACCAAAATACGTAAAAGTAACACATTTGCCTTTCTATATTATATGTGAATTATCCGTGGATGAGTTTTGTTTTAGTTTTTTGACCTGTGGGGGGTACTCATTGTTTTCTAAAGCATTTCAGCTATAATTTCCTTCTCTTCATTTTTATATTCTTTAGTGAGCTCATATGTGTTCATCCGGTTGACTAGGTAATTAATGGCTGATTTTCTTTTTGCTCGTATGGTTGAAATGACGTATTGTGTATTATAAGTTCCGTGGCGGTGGGTTTTCCGTAAATCCCAAATTTTAGTTCGTTTTGGTTTTCTGTCAAATCAATATAAGTCATCCTATTCTGAGTCTGTCTGTTCCGTAGAGAACTTAAATTTAGGGTGTATTGCATTAATATAATCTAATGTATTCATAATATTTGTTTTCTGCGTATCACATATAATTACAATGTCATCCACATATCTACAATATTACATAATCTGATGTTTGTTTAAAATATCAACAATTGATATATACGTTTCAACTAAAATAGCCAATGCCGGGGCCCTTATTGATAGGCCCTCATTTTCCATACAGTATTGATAATTAATCTATATAAAATTTTGTTTCAAAATGACCCCTCAGAGGTTCAGTATTTCCTCCTTTTAAAGTCTTTCACACTATTTCTATTCAAAAATTCTTTTATTAAGTTTTTAAGTTTGTTATTGGGACATTTTTGTACATGTTTTCAATATAAAAAAAACACAGTTTCGTACTCTCGTCTACTTGTGTTTGCTTGAGCGCATGAGGTAATGCGGTTGACTTTGTACGTTGAACGTTAATGACAACTGCAATGCATCATGCAATACTCGTCTTTTATTTAAGTGTTTTGCTACTTTATATGCTGGACAATTCTTCTAGTTCAGACATGTTATAATGTTGAAAGCAATACAGGATATAAGAGTTGCAGCGGCCTTGCATCCGACTAATCCCCCGTTTAAGGTGTCCTGCTGACTGTCTTCAAGGTTCACAATTTCATAATAATTTCTGAATGGAAACAGGGCACTCAGTTTAATCTTCCAACGTAGAAGAAGATGAATATCCTTATTAAAAAAAAATATACTTATAGCAATGCTTTCTCAGCCGTGATTTGAAGTATTCAGGGTTTTACATCCTTATCCAGAGAAGCCAACTGAAAAATATCACCGATTTACAATTCGTGTAAGGTAAAAATGTAAAGCTGTCCCTGTGTTTAACTAATTAAGCACTACCCCATGAAGACGTATGGGGGAACGGATGTATAGACCCATGTTTTCTTGATCTTGGCACTCCTTGGAGGTGAGTGGTCAGCTTCACGTCCCGGCTGCCTTATCCCCAGGGAAAAAACCCCCGGTACCCATTGGACAAGGGGCTGGGTTGGCCCGAGAGCCGGTCTGGACGACGTGGAAAAGTGAAAATTGCTGGCCCTACTGAGACTCGACCCTCGACCCCTCAGTCGTCCAGCCCGCAGCCAGTCTCTTTGCCGACTGCGATATCCCGGCTCGTGTACACATGAGAAAGAAAAGTCAGCGACTTCCACACCAAGAGATGCACATTTCATAGCAGCAGGACTGTAATGGCACCCGAAACCAGTTCCCTGGCTTCCGAATTACCATCGCAGTGCGGTTTTTGTGATACGGTTCACATTTTATTATCGAGTCTGAATATAATTTTATATCCCTCTGTGTGTGCGTGTGCGTGAGTGCGTGTGATGACAGAACAAAGAGCTTTAGCTTCTGAAGAAACTCAGAAGCGTTCAGGTTTTCCCCTCTTTCTCGAACTTGGCCAAACGGATTGTTGATATTTGTTATTTTGCGTAGGACGGAAATGTCGCCATTGTCAGAGCTTACGAATTACACTGTTACGTTGGTAGAGCATCACCTTTTGGAAAGTTAGGTATTAAAAATGTCATTTTGTTGCTCTTCCTGAATACACGTATATTAATATTGTAACGTACATATCCTAATCGTCACTTCCTAGGCAACGGCCCACGTTCCCGCTACAGGCCTACAATCGGAATGCGCCCAGAGATGGAAGGTTCGTTGCGTAACAAAGGATTGTCGAAACAGCAGAAACCGAACAGCTGAAAAATGTGCCTTCTATCCGGTCCGGAATCCGCCTACATAAAGAGGTTGAATGCATTCGCCGAGTCAGTCTTGAGATAGTCGCCGTTGAAGAGATTTGGAGTCGAGCATTCGCCGAGATATAGTTGAACAGTAATTGTGATGCCGAACGAGATAATGACTGTAATTGTGGCTGCAAGTGTGAATGTACAATAAATATTCGCCAAATCCGAGACCCACGTGGAGTTATTTGTCGCGCTGTATAGGCAACACGCGACAATATATTAAAGCCAGAAAGCAAAGAAATACTATTATTTACTTTATTATTATTATTATTATTATTGGAGGATGTGGGTTTCCCCATGCACCGCCCTCGGTACCTGATACTTCCCCCCATCTACCAGAGGCATTGGAAACTACTTGGGCGGGAAACTTTTTGCCTAATTTTGCTCAGAGGTCTCCTAGAGACATGAGGATATTTTACGTGCCGTAAATCTACGACACGGGACCCACGGCTTAAAGTCCCTCCCGGAGGACTTGTTCCCTGAATTTTTCCGCCCTTAAAAATTCCACGACCTCCGCCGGGTTTGAACCCGCGTACCTTGAGTCATGAGGTGGGAAAGTTACCCCTAGACTACGGAGGCCGCTTTATTATTTGCTTACAAAGTTATAGGCTCTTTTACACGTATTATTTAATACATATGAAAGCTTAATTCTGAATTATTTTCTGCGCAAAGAGTGTAGGTTGCCTTATGTGAAGTACAGATGATAATGAAACGTTCTCAAAGCTGTGATATGGGTCTGAAGGTTCGGCCACACAGAGCGCTACGTACGCTGTGTTCGCTATACGAACAGAAAAATATCTCCCTTTATTGCCAATGTGACTGGCCACACAGACTTCCGTACGCAACGTACGCTATGTTCCCTATGTTAGATGCGTCGCAGAGTGTACACAGCGTACGTAGCGAAAATCGCGTAGGGCTCTGTGTTGCCGAACCCTCAAACTGTTATATTTCGGTTGAGTAATCCTTTGTTGAAATTATGTGACTTAAACTGGTGCCTTAAAACAGGGTATTGCGAAATTGTGAACCTCTGAATTGTTCTATATTACAGGCAACCTCCCCCTCAAACAGATTTGCATTCACACGAAATAACAGAACTCCTGTGAGTGCAATACTCTGACGTCACTGTGACAGCTTCATACATTTTCGCATATTCCACTATCCTGGGCCAACAAACAGAGGAAATGTGGTGTTCTCTACTCCTAGAAAACTTCGCATTACTCAACGCTCCTGTACTCTGCAGACGAATTTCTAAGTAGGCTACAGTCTAATGTCATATACAACTATCACCCTGACAGCAGAACCCTAATTTTTACGTCTAATCCAAGTCCGTCATTGAATGTACTCACTCGGGCTTCGGACCACGCACTGAAGAGATGTTTGGTGATGCAGAGATTTACTTCCAACGAGATGCAGCACCTCCCCACTACCATCTTGAAGTAAGGGCCTATCTCGATATAACTTTGCCGGACAGATGGATTGGGCGAGGAGGTAGCGCTGAATAGCCTGCGCGTTCACCGGACCTCACACCCATGGACTTCTATTTATGGGGATACCTCAAGTATACGGTTTATGCCTCAAAGCCAGCAACAGTCAATGAGTTGAAAGAGGAAATTGTAAGACAAAGTCTTCAAATTCCAAATGAAATGCTTAGTACAGTTTGTGATTCCACTGTTCCGCGTTATCAGCTCTGTCTGGATAATGATGTTCATCCGTTTGAACATTTGCGAACACGCATGCTGCAGTAGATTTGTTTTCTTCAATTTAAATCATTAACTTTATATAGATTTTAAAGAACATTGCATTTGTTGTCATTAAAAGGGTGAGTACATTTTTTGGGACACACTATATATAAATCGAAACAAGAATTAACAACATACGACAATTGTTCTTCATAGTGGAGGCTGTTTTCTGTGAGGCAGGAACAATGCTTTTAATTATTATTTATATTATTTTAAAGCTTCAAGAAGTTAGGGATAGATACTGTACAGGGTGTGTTCATTCAAAGACACTATTCATCACAAATTCAAGTTGTCCAATTCCAACGATGCAGTGGCGCCCCAGCCGTTACGACTCACCTGCACTTCTTTTCCATGGATCCAGTCTTCCGATTGGTGGAATTTCAGCCGTCACTTTTCCAGTGAAAACAAATTCCGTTTCACGAATTTTTGTTTCAAGACTACTGAAATTATCATCATCATCCCTTATTCCATTCAAACAAGGAGGTTTTGAAACGTGACGTCGACGGTAGCGCTGGTAGCCGATCCGTGTGTGTCTGTTTTGGGCCGCGCTTGTGTTCACTTGTACGAACACTCCGACCACACAGATTATCAGGAAGGCCGTGACCGATGTACAGCGCAGATGTCTGATCATTGTTACCGTTTCACTTCATACGAGCCTGCATCAGAGAGACACATCCAGCGATTAGTATGTCAATGTGACGACGGTCTCCTTCAAGGGAAATTCTGCAAAGAAAAATGCAACTGTCTGAAGCGATACGCGTTGTGTCATTTCATAAATGAGGGATATCAATATTAATATACTTTTCTGTGCCAGGGTTTATTGTTATTATTGCTTTTACTATTATCATTGTTGTTATTGTTATTATTATTATTTATGTTATTATTATTATCATCATACTTTTATTATTATTACTGTTATTACCGCCATCATCATCATTATCATCACCATTTTTAGTGACGGTATATATAGCAATAGCCGTTCACGGTAGCCGAGCGGTCTAAGGCATGTACTGTTTTCGCTCGCTTGTAAACCGGGATCGTGGGTTCGAATCCCACTCAGGGCATGGATGTTTAATTTGTGTGTGTGCGTTTTTCTGTGTTTGTGTACAGGTAGAGGCCTTGCGACGAGCTGATCACTCGCCCAAGGAGTCCTACCGAATGTGCAAGATCTAGAAAAACCGAAGTGAACGGAGAAGTTCATGGAGGTAGGCCTAGGCCCACTGGGGCTGTAGTGCCAAGGAAAAAAATATATAGCAATTTTTATCATCTAATTTACCTTAACTAATTAACTCCAAGGATTAAGGGAGGAACATAGACTGAGGGTGTTTGAGAACAGGGTGCTGAGGAGAATATTCGGACCGAAGAGGAATGAAGTGACAGAAGGTTGGAGAAAACTGCATAATGAGAGCTTCATAACTTGTACTATTCTCCAAGTACAATTAGAATGATCAAGTCAAGGAGGATGAGGTGGGCAGGGCATGTAGCATGAATGGGGAGAAGGGGAATGCATATATGACATTGGTTGGAAAGTCAGAAGGAAAGAGACCACAGGGAAGACCAAGGCCTAGGTGGGTGGAACATATTAAAATGGACCTAAGTGAGATAGGATGGGATGGTATGGATTGGATTGATCTGGTTCAGGATAGGGATCAGTGGAGAGCTCTTGTGAACACGGTAATGATGCGCCATTTATACCCCCGATAGGCTGTTGCCTGTTTCACTTTATATTTCTGCAACCAAACTACATGCTCGTCATGTTGAAGAGAAACGTCAAAACTCAGAGAATTTTTTACAATTTTCTGACTATTTGACTTCATTACGGAAATGTATAATTTTGAAGCTGGAATCTGGTGTGTTCATGACTGGTGTTAAGCAACTAAGTAGGATGCTTTTGTATCAAACTCTTTGTTAGAAGAACTAAAAAAAGAATTCTTCAAAATATTTTACCAAGAATAAAACGCATATGTTTAGTAGATACAAGAAAATTAAATCTATTATACAATACGATAATTTGAGGGGTTGTATCTTCCATGACGGTCACGGTAGCTGAGCGGTCTAAGGCATGAACTGTCTTCGCTCTCTTCCGGAAGCCGGGATCGTGGGTTTGAATACCACACAGGGCATGGATGTTTAGTATGTATTTATTTTGTGCTTGTGTTGTCCTGTGTTTAGGTAGAGGCCTTGCGACGATCTGATCACTCGTTCAAAGAGTCCTACAGTCTCTAAAATGATCAAAATGAAAAAAAAAAACAAAGACAACCTTGACCTTGCGGTGTAACCCCTGTTTATTTGTCATCTATTATTAATGTTCTATTTAGTTTGTATTCAAAGACCTTGCCTGTAATGGGACATTTTCGCAAGCACTCTAATATTTTTTTTTATTGCTCGTGGGGTGGGACTAAGTTCTTTTCTCTTCTCTTCTATTTGACACCACAATGTTGGCAGTACCTTAGTGAGGTTACAGAATAGTATTTAAGTTGACGTCCTAGCAACATAGCTCAGTGGACATCACGTAATGCGTACAAGCCTGGATATTTTCCTGATCGCTATTATTTCTAGGAGTAATTTATCTGCAGGAAGCAGGGAAGTTTAATAAGAGTGTAGAATAATGCGCAGGTTCACCTTATATTCGAGTTTTATTCTTTTAGAACTGCAGTGGGAACTGTTCTTAATTTCACAGAATAACCTGAAAGGTACTTTTCCTTCGGGAAATCTCTAGAAAATTTGCTCAGCTGATTAAGAAATTCCCTAACATTCTTGACCAAGTTCATGAATTACATAATTGGGCTTATGCTTAGTCAGACATTATAAGTTTACGATCTCCTACGTTATTTCTCTAACATCCGCTCAAATATTCTCGCATCTACAACTAGATATTTTCCTCCCTAAGACAGACGTACTGTAAGCTCCTCTCTAAACCTTCATGCATGCTGAATGTCCCACCCATTAATTCTCCTTGATTTAGTCATTCTAATGATACTCTGAAGAGTAAATACTCATATATTCTCCTCAGCTCCCTATTCGAGTGTTAAATGTGGTGATGAGTCCCATGGGACACGGACATGAGAATGACTGCGCTGGCGAGGACCAGCAGCAATTGTAAACGACAGATCTATCCTCTCGTCAGAGAGGATGTTACATAAGGACTATGACCAAAAGTGTTCAGTTGAAAAAAAAACGCTGGTCGTGAGTCTCAGGGGACTTGCCGCCAAGACGAACTGATTGGCGGTAAACCTCCAGTCGAGAAGTAACTCTGACTCATTCTGCCTCTGATTTTCGGCAGTTGGAAGGGAGCCGCCGTTCAGAGCGGACTTGAGGCCGGAAGCAGTAGAATAGGAAATCCTTAACAGGCAAATGCTAGTGAAGACACTGAAGGCTGGAAAAGGCTTAACGTGTGCTCTAGTGATGTGTAAAGTGTGGAAATCAGCAATGGCGCTATGATTAAGTTAAATTGTGAGCCGTGTGTTAAAGTGGTCGATAAATCCAATATCCTGTCCGAAACCCCGTCTAGAGTCAATCATGCATGTGACAATATTTATGGTTTATTTAACGACGCTGGCTGTAGTTAAGTCTATATTGCGTCGCATGGTACGCTGATAGCGGATAATGAATTATATGAAATATGGAAGGTAACGGGACGTGGCCCAGTTGGAAGTAAAAAAACAAACTCCGTGGTTTTTAGTCCGCAAGCGAACTATACTGACCGAGCGACCGCCGCTTGTGGGCGAAGTTAGTGACAACTTTTGAGGATAAAGGATGTTGCGTGGTCAACGAATCCCCACGGCTATTAATTTCGGTTTTCTAGACCGAAGCCGCTATTTCCTTGAAATAGCTCCTCACTTATGCCGTTCCAGACCCACTAATTCTCAGAAAATCTGGTAGCGCCGGAAATCGAACCCGGACCTCTGGATCTGTAACCAGGGACTCTGACCACTAGACCAGCTGGAAATACTGTCTCAGTATTTACTTGAAGAGACTGAGAAAAAACACGAAAATCTCAATCAGGTAAGTCGGTATTCCGGGCGAGATTGGAGCCGGGCACCTGTAGGGCAGAATGCAGCACCCTTTGCGCCTGGGGAAACTCGCTGAGTGAGTTAGCTGTAGATACGAAATGACAGCTGCAGCCATGCGTTTGTGAGCACGCGCGGTTGAGTTCGTCTTGAGCGGCATGTCTGGTTCCAGCCGATTCCAGTGGCTGGCACTCAGCGCCATTGTGACACCAACACCGCCCGGGGCGCGGTAAGTTACCAAACCGCCCACTTGTTTAGGACGACTGATGCTCGAAGATCAATAAGATGGGGTCTCATTTTCACGTCAGATGAGCGACAAGAATGACTACGGCTTGAAATCTCTACACCTGATCACCTGGTGAGTTCGGCTAGATGGACATACATGCATACATCATATGGATATTATCTGATAGCCTGCCGCAAACTCTTCGGCTGGTCCAGAGGGAGTGACAAAAGCTCCTTGCGTTAGGCAGCATCGTTCGAGTTCGGACCGAGCATAATAAAGAAGCCAAGAACCCACACACAATTCATATTCAACAGCGCTCCAATAAATATTTGAACAGCTGTAACGCGTGAGTTACACGTTAAAACAAGTGTTCGTGCACAATACCAGCGTGAAAATTAAAAGCAAGGTTCCGGCATATGTTTCAGAGTGTTAAAATGCCAAATAATAATACTATTCATACCTTCGTAAATAAATTAGGGTTGCCAGGTGTTGGAAGAAAATAGGACTCAGTCAAATCACGAAGTGCTCACTGAAGGGAAACTGAATTTAAATCGGTGCTGGGCCCGAGCATTCCACATAAAATTTCCATAGATTTCTTGCAGAAGAGACCGGGATTCAAGGTTTCAGGTTTCAGATTTCCGCTATTTCTGGAGAAGAACCTCAAAGTATGGATTTGAATGCTGTACGATGGTGCAAGGAATGCGTAGGTAACAACAGGGACCATCTTCAACATCTGCTGTGATCTGGGAGGATCTTCTTTGTGATATATTGGCCTATGGGATTGTAGATTGCGCAGAAAAAATCACGCGAAGAGCGAGCCGGCCGAGCAATATGCGACAGGCTATCAAGTGATGTGCCTATATAAACACGTGAAGTATTCCCTGTGCTTAGTTGAGCATCATGACATGAAGTTATATGGGAGACAAGTTGTATAACCTCACAAATTACTGAACTCTGCACTGGACGGAAGTGAATAGTCAGCTTCACGTCCCGTCTACTTTATCCTCGGTAATCACTGATAGGAGGCTGACTGGAACTCAGTCAGTCAGCACGCTCTGTTGAAGAGAAAAATATCTTGTCCCGCCGGAAATGCAATACGAATTTCTCGGTTGTGTAGTGTATATTCTTGTTGTTACACCGAGCCACATACATACATAAAACACATATACTTTAGTTTTTAACGAATATGGAAACTAATGTGCACCAGAAGGACAAATAATGGAAGTTGCAAGATTGAATTACCCTATGTTGCTTTATACTCGCATTAGACGCACAACTGTATAGAAAGGGAAATTTAAAAATTATTTATTTGTAACATTTTATTATTTACCACTTAATTATATCAAAATTATTGAGGTACATTTAATTATAAATGACCGGTCACAGTGGCCAAGCGGTATGAGGTGTCAACTGTCTTCGCTCGTTCGGAAGCCGGGATCGTTGGTTCGAATCCCACATAAGACATGGATGTTTGGTGTGTGTGTTTTTCTGTGTTATGTTGTCCTGTGTTTAGGTAGAGGCCCTGCAACGAGCTGATCACCCGCCTAAGGAATGTTACCGTCTGTAAAATGATCAATAAACTGAGAAATCAGCCCTAGGCTGCAAAGTGAGAGCAAGAGGAGAAGAGAATTTGATTCAGACATCGTTTGCTCCTAGCAATTTTCTTGACGATTTTAGGCTACTGATATCCAAGTTCATTCCTGTAAGTAGCATGAAAATTAGGCGTCAAGTAGTGACACTTCAGCAGTGCCGTTTGATATGTCTTAACTTGGTAGGGTCACACGCGTTTCAGGTTTAACATCAACTAATAAAAGACATGAAAATTATTTTTTAAAAATTAAAACAATTATCACTTGTTTAATCCGAAGTGCGACATGGTAAAGCTAAATTCAAAACCATATAACTTAAGAAACAGTCAGCTCTTGCACCAGAACACATAAACCGTAATTGCGCATGCGCTCATGCGTCCATCACATCATATTCATCACCTGTTAACAGTAATGCCTAAAATAAACTCAGGAAATAATTGTGAACGCACACTTACAAGAAGAGAGACTGCAAACACGCATGCGCGTCTAATGGAAATACACCACTCTAAAACACGTGTCAGGTTCAACAACAAAAAATCAACCAAACCCACGAAAGAGACATCATCCATTAGTTCTTGCAAGCTTGAGGTTCATTATAATAATATTTAAAATTCAGTTCCTACATTACAGAAAACATCCTGCTTCTCGTTTATGAAGATATAGGCTACCGATAATAGCACCTAGAGAAACAATCACTCTTCATTGAGAGAATCGTACGAAACACACAAACGCATTGCGTGGTCAAACTGTATAGACTTCCAATGTTACACGTAGTAGTCTGTATGCCTTGGCAGCAATGTGCGCCTCCACCTGTCTTCAAAATGAAACATAAGCCCATTTAAAAACAAAATTCTGAGCCAAGTTAATCCACTTCTTATTATTTCTGTTCATTTATTTTTTTTAATGCTAGTGGGGTGGGACTAAGTCCCTTGTACTGAGGCCACTTCTGGTCTATTTGGTCTATTGTACCAGCCCCAGATGAAAGGTGAGGATGATTGTGGAGCAATTGATGGCATGAAGATTGGCAGGGTAAACCGAAGTACTCGGAGAAAACCTGCCCCAGCGCCACTTTGTCCACCACAAATCACACTTGACCAGACCCGGGATCGAACCCGGGTCGCCGCGGTGGAAAGCCAGCGACTAACCGCTTGAGCTATGGCGCGGCCCTTTCTGTTCATTTGAGTAAGCTCCGAACTTTATTACTTCCCATCTCCATGTTTGTCTTCTGAGGGCTCACTTTTCAAGAAGATTTCCCGCAAAATTCTGTATGGATCCCTTCTTTCTCTGGCCTGAGATAGACCCTCAACCCATATAATCTCTGTCCACGAAGTCCAAGAGAAACTCGTACCAATTAACTGTCAGTGATGATAAATGGCGTGTCCCGAGGTCATCTATCCATAAACGAGATTCCTTATTACCTCCAACCAAGATTCAGAAATATATGTCACAGCAGACAATGATCAGATCTTTTCTATTTCCATCTGAATCACAATCTCACGTTATCATGGCTTTCGAAATCACAATAGCTTTAGCCTAGCTAATTTTTAAAGATTATAAAGAAAGAAAATAAGTTATTATTTGTTATGGTAAATACACTTAATTTCTTTTGTCGTTGCTCACACTTAAATCCAGTGTAGTTACTGTTAATTTTATTATTATTATTATTACATTAGTGCTGGCTCCGTAATTGGTTCCTGGCTAAGTTTATCGCGTAATTAAACAAAAAGAACTGTATTATTATTACTCCGTTTTGCAGTTACTATAGAAGGCATAAAGGATTAAATTATATTTAATTAAGAAAATACTGAACGATTATTATTAATGACTAGAAATTCTTTTAAATTACTGAATATTTATTTCTCACTTACATTTCAACAATAATATATATATACATATAATTATGTAGAAATCACATGTAAGGGAACTGTAATGTAAAACGATTAATGAAACGTAATGTCTAATTACTCTCTGATATGGGAGAAGTGAATATTCTGATTTACCTCAATTTTCTAATTCTCAGTTTTGTTACTAATTTTACGAACGCGCTACTTTTCGTTATTTATTATACTTCAAAAGAATCATTGTTATGTCGAGACCGCAAGCATGAGCACAAAGATGTTTAAGAATCCAAAATAAATACAGCTTTAATTACCGTGGAATGGAGTAAGAAGCACTTGTTAAAAGAAAACAAAACACGCGAGGGTCACGTGCAGAAAGCGCGCCCTCGCTGTTGCGCCTAACCTCACTTCCAACACACGTCACTGCGTCCAGTCACAGACTGATGCATCAGGTTAGGAAACCAGAAATCCTACAGCATCCAGCAGCTTACAGAAATAAGGGCGGGGTTTGTAGTACTACACATTAGTGACGTCACTATCTCGACGAATAAGGAACAAGTGTGTGGGATTTTCTAACGCGTAAAGAAGACGAAAGCACTTTTCCTTTATTCTCTACCGCCCAAGGACGGATCCTGTATGCATATATGCAGGAAACCTTTCTTGTGTTCAGCTGAGGCTATTAGTCGCCGGCTTCTCACTAATGAGGCCTGGGTTCGATATCAGGTTAGTCCTATGTGATTCGTTGGAAAGGGGGGGGGATGTGATTCTGAAGCAGGTTTTTCCCAGAGCACTTCAGTTTCCTCTGACGATTATAATTCCACCAAAACCCTCTAGTCATCTATCGTCAGGGGTTGGTGCAGTCGGCCCATTTGATATCACAGTACTAATAGTCTTAAAAATATAAGAACCCAAGAGATATGTGAATATATGTATGTGTGAATCGAAGGGATGAAGCGTCAAATTGCGCAACTGGTGATTGATTCATATGTTACTAACAGAGCAAATACAGCAAACATCGAGTGAGATAGAAAGACGTTAATGATATGTCAGCAGACAGACATTTCGAAACAGGGGGGTCAGCCTCGGCATCCCGCCCCATTATTCTTGTGGAATGAATACGGACGCTCATCAAGTTCTGTGAGCAGAGCTTATATCTGTCCGAACGCAAACAGACGAGTCACCGTTGCTGTGAACTTTCTATGTGAATCATTACCGTCAGCAGTGGAGACTAGACGACCAGGCTTATGGGAACGAAAATCGTTTAAAGAGATGAAGATTGTTATTAGTATCGTTCAACGATATTGTATAAAAATATTTAGCATTATATATAGTTCTTCACTTCAGAAAATCTTACAACCCCATCTACTTCCCAAAATGCAGGTGTCTGTCTATAAAAATGTCCAAGATCTTGTGTTTGTGAACGGGGGTCTCGCAAATGCATAGATGGATGGATGTGGCAGGATGTCCTTACTGTTGTGTTTTGTGTATTGTGTTTTGTTTGAACGTGTTGTCACTTAGTGTAATGTGTGTTACTCGTCTGTTGTGTCCTATTGTGTACTACTGCCACCGGGATAAAACCCAATTGCAGTCTAATAAATAATATATATGTATATATATAAATAGAATACTTGGACATAAGAAGGGTGACGCGATCATGTAATTTCGGATATTACGTAATGAGGAAACTTCTTGATTT
The DNA here is from genome assembly GCF_002891405.2 of Cryptotermes secundus. Lineage (NCBI taxonomy): Eukaryota > Metazoa > Arthropoda > Insecta > Blattodea > Kalotermitidae > Cryptotermes > Cryptotermes secundus. The sequence goes on along the minus strand of NW_019724599.1, from coordinate 797,500 downwards.
ATACAGATCACGTAGTGTTGTTACTATAGTGAATCATCCTTACAATGAGCCGGATTATAGCTCCGACGAGACAGGACACACATATAGAATTGTCGTGGGTAAACCCCTTTGAAGCCGGTCACGGTAGCCGAGCGGTCTAAGGCATGTATTGCCTTCGCTCGCTTGGAAACCGGGATTGTGGTTTCGAATCCCACTCAGGGCATGT
>NW_019724599.1:762450-797278 GCF_002891405.2 Cryptotermes secundus | reverse complement strand
GATGTTTAGTTTGTGTGTGTGCGTTTTTCTGTGTTTGTGTACGGGTAGAGGCCTTGCGACGAGCTGATCATCCGCCCAAGGAGTCCTACCGAATGTGTAAGATCTAGAAAAACCGAAGTGAATGGAGAAGTTCATGCAGGTAGGTCTAGGCCCACTGGGGCTGTAGTGCCAAGGAAAAAACCATCTGAAAACGACTAATTGGAAGACCAAGACAGAGATCGGAAAAAATATTAAGCTATGACTAAGGGAGAGTGAATATAAGGTTAAGATTTGAAGAAACTGATCAGTCCGCAGGTTCAACAGCGACAATGTACCTCCATGTTCCAGTACCGTCCAGATGATTAGTTGATTAATTACTTACTGTTAATTGTTGAAAGGATAAACGTTTATTCTGTAAAAAGTAAAGTTTATATAGAACCTAAAATTGGCAATTTTAATATTGCCCATTGCATTATATGGTGATGAAAATCGAGTCTTCTACACCAGAGGAAGGAAACATCCAGGATGTTAGAGAACAGAGTGCAGAAATGAATATTTCGACATACTCTTCAACACATACGTGTATTAGGAAGTTCTTGTCAAAGAGTATCAGACTGGTGGGGGAATTAGCACGAATAAACTGAGAAGCGCATACTACATTTCAGTCGGAAAGCATGATGAAGAGAGACCACTTGAAGATATAGGTGTAAGTGGAAGATAATATTAAAGTGGATCCTATAGGAACGGGGTGTGAAGCTGTAGACTGGAGTAGTCATATCCGGCTCACGACAGGAACTACTAGCTGGCTTTCGTGAACCTGGAGATGAACACTGTGATTCCATAGCAGGCAGGAAATTTCTTGCTGGCTGAGCGACAAGTAGCGTCTCAAAATGAGATCTATTCCCGACAGTTTCAGGGAAGCTCTCAATAAAGTTCTATATATAAATTCCTCATCTGACCTTCTGACGTCGGTGACTATGAAGCGTACAATATTCTTAGATGTAACACCGTATAGTCCGATAGAAGTTCACCGACGTTTCGGAGGAACATACCGCCTCTACAATGAGGGTCAAATAAGCCAAGCAAGTAGCCAGCAAGAAGCAGGTGGAAAATTACTTGGCTTATTTCTTAGCCCTGAAGATTGATGCAGTATATTTCTCCGAAACGTCGGTGACCTATCGGTTACACGAACTCACACCCCAGATGACAGTAATCTGTATATAAAATCTGTAGCAAATGTTTCGTCGTACATCGAACTGTGCCTTCTGTTACACTTTACTGGTTGCTCAGTTGCTGTGAGGTCCCTGTCCGCGGCACCAGGAGCCCCATCATCCAGACACGTCCGTCGCACTTCGCACACAAAATGGTTTCACGCCAGGACTGCAAGACCCGATAGAAAAGACAGCAACTGTTTCACGAGTCAGCTTGTGTCCGAATCCATTTGTTGCTAGATAGTGATGATGACGTTAATGATCGGTCTGGGGTCCATAGAGCATCTTTTATATGGACCACGATGTATTCTTTGGCTGAGGGCGGTCATACTAGCCATACACCTTCATCTGCCGCAGGCGGTATTGTGTACAGTTTTACCTCCACGCCCCCACTCCGTTTTCAGAATTTGGTGCAAGGAGCCTGGGCCTCCCTGCCTCGACAGCTCTGAATTATATACTGTAAATTTATATTAATATAAATTGAATTTAGGACCCGGGATAGCGTAGCCGGTATAGCGACTGACTATGGGCTTGATGATCGAAGGGTCGGAGTTCGAGTCACGGTAGGGTCAAGAACTTTCACTTCCCCAATCGTCCAGACTGGCTCTGGGGTTCACCCAACCTCCCATAAAATGGGTACCGAAGCCCCTTTCCCGGGGGTAAAGCGGCCCGGGCGTGAAGTAGACCACCACCTCCAACTAGTGCTGAAGTCAAGAAAATATGGATCTATACATCCACTCACCCATACGTCTTCAGGGCATAGTGCTTAATTAGTTAAGCACAAGGACAACTCTACCCTTCCTTACCTTTACCTAAATCGAATTTAATTTAAAAATTGCAAATTCGAATAAAAACATAAATTCAAATAAATCGAATTAACTACTGTACATTTAAATTATCTATCTATGGCTTAACAGCCATTTGTTGGGCCTTGGCCACTTTTTCAGTTTCTTGACTTTTTTTACACTGTCAATAGTACTCCTTGGACGGGAGATTAGCTAGTCGTAATGCCGTTACCTACTCACACAGGACAACACAAACACACAAACATTCATGCCTCGAGTAGGATTCAAACCCACGATGCCGGTTTTCAAGCGAGCGAAGAGAGTACATGCCTTAGACGGCTCGGCTACCGTGACCGGCGTAAATTTAAATTACCTACTGTAAATCCATTCCGTTTTTCTCTATCTATTCCGTAGAGTTGCATGGTTTTCTCCGTGGGTGTCGGTTAAGGGCACCACTTCCGTAACTGTGTAGGTCTGTGACCATCATGCACTTCTGTTTACTGACAGTCCATGCAAAATATGAGATACGGGACAGCTCAGTCAGCGCAACGACGAACTATGGGCTAGACAACGGAGGAATCCGAATTCGATTCCTGGCAGGGGTAATGTTTATTTTCTCCTCTTCAGAGCGTTCAGATCGGCTCTAGGGTTCACCCAGACTCCTGTCCAATGAGTACCATGGCGCTATTTACCCCGGACTAAAGCGGCCAAGGCGTGAAGCTGACCAGCCAGTCCATCTAATCAGAAGATTAAGTCTGCGTCAAGCTATACTTCCACTTACTCATAGAATGGTGCTTTACAAGCACGGGAACAGCTTTGCCTTCACCCTTAGACTTGTGCACAGAACAAGCAGTTTATTGTTTCGCATAATCCTGTCCACCTTTCTCGATACGATCATACAAAGTGCACGGTGAGAATTTTGGAAACTACCAGCTTGCACCCAGTTTCGTTGGCTTCTTGCGTTTTCACCATTGTAGCTCATGTGATATAGTATCAATCGGGAGGGATAGCAACTCTTGACACCGCCTCTTATCCCACTCAATTTGATTTATTTTCATGTACGTGTATATCTGTGAGTGTCTCCTGCTTCAAAACCGGACTTTATCTCTGGTCATTATCCTGTGGGGTTCGTTTGTTTACGAAAAAAGGGTGGAACATTTTGAACCGAATTAAAATTTTCCTACTAAATCGTAGTAACTTTCTTGTTCTACACGATGACTCGTTACTACCCAGTAACGCAGTTTGTAGACTCTGATTTGATGGAATGAATCTACATAGGAAAGTTCTAACTCACTCACTCGCGGAGCTGAGCCCTCCTTGAGAAGCCATCAATTGTGCAGCTACTCAAGAGCTTCCCAGCATTGTATGGAGCCCTGAAGTTCATCACCGTGTTCACAAGAGCCCATCCATAACATCCCGTCTTATCTAACATCCATTTTAATATTGTTCACCCACCTATGTCTTGGTCTTCCCAGCGGTTTCTTTCCTTCTGGCATTCTCACCAGTATCCTATATGCATTCCTCTTCTCCCCATTCGTACTACATGCCCTGCCCACCTCATCCTCCTTGATTTGATCATTCTAATAATACTTGGAGAATAGTGCAAATTATGAAGCTCTTCATTATTCAGTTTTGAACGTTCTAACTCACTGAATAAATTCACTGAGCCCAAACCGGTGCACATGTTAACAGAAACAGACACGTACAAATATCTAATGCATTCCCGCTGTTACCTACCTGAAGACAGTTCATAAAGCGAGATAATGTAATGGGCATATTTTACTAATATAGTGTTCCCAAACGACCAAAATGTATCAAAAAGAATATCACCAATTCTATTGCCAGAAGCGAAGCATCAGTCTGTGCTACACAACTGAACACTCTATTATGACATAAAAATAAAACTAAGATTTTTTTAAGTGGCTCTAATACAGAAACGGGACTTGCGGTAGCGTAACTGATTGAGGCACTAGGTTATATGATGGAAGGTCGCTGGTTCGATTCCCGATGAGGTAAGTGGATTTTTCAATTGACCTAATCCTTCCAGCCGCACTATAGCCCTGTAGTTGATACAACCTCTAGCAGAAATGAGTACCAGAATTCTTCCTGAGGGTAAAGGGCGGCCGGCGCGTAGGCCTGACAAACTCACTGCCATCTGTGAGTCGATTATCTAAGAAGAGGTGTGTGTTCTTTCTATCCTGAAGCAAGCAACAGGTCGGTACTTAATCACCAAGCTACATGGCGCCATACCACCAGAAGATCGCCACCTTAATATATCTTTGATTTGAAGTTCTTGCAATATACATGTGAACACGGGTGCAAATTACACACTCAGATGGAACGGACAAGCATAGCGGTGAGTCTCGAATTTTGAATTCAGGAGGTAAAGGGTTCGAATTTCGGCTGAGACCCATGTATCCCGATCGAGATGTTTTGTTTTATTTCTCAGTCTCTACAGAAAATGCCGGGGTAGTACCTCGCCCAAACCATTGTCGCTTCCTTCCAAATTCGCACCAACCATCAGTACCAGTCAGTTCGCTATTCAGTGTTATTAAAAAAATATATATATCAACAGCATAAAAAGCACAGAAAATAAATACAGACCAAAGAAGCGTGACAAGGACGCACATTTGGAAGCAGCCCTACATAAGTTGGTAATTACTGGAACACGAGGCGAGCTGCAGTTAAACGTAACGGTGATGATGACGAACTGGGGAGCCACCCCAACCGACACAAATCAATTGAAATATCGATACGATTCGAGATTGTTTACCCTACGGAGTAATAATACGAGCCCTGGGATTTTAATTGGCTGGTGGTGGAAAGCATTCCACTTTGTAATGATGGATGAAGCGTCTATCAGGAACAACGCGGTTCTCCTTACACCTGAAGTGGGCGAGAACAGGAGAGATACACATACGCACGACATCTGCACTGCCAGCACGCTCCTTCTGCAGCTGTAATGTCACCGAGAATACACACGCTACTGCTGGCAACACGATCACAGATAACTTGTTTCAAAAAGCACGCACTGCTATAACTCCAGACAGCGTGTGTCCCAAGGCATGGACTGGAGGCAAATACTTAGAGCTGCAGGGTGTCTGGAAAATCCATTCCACTACAGACGCGTTCCAGACAGAAACAACTCTTATTAAAGAAAATCCAAACCAAATCCATTGTCTTATCCTCATTTAGCTTCTTCTCTGTGAAGGTTAATAATGAAAGCTTTGCATATCGGTTAAGATGATCTCTTTCACGACACGAAGTGTTGAGACAAGATGGAAGGAGTATGGACTAACACTAAATTGTAAGAATACATGAGGAGGAGATTCACCGAGATTTGCTAGGCTGAGTAAGTCAAGATACATGAAGTGACAGGGTACATACATATTCTTTTTTTCTGAATATCCACGCGAAAAGGTGTCATTTTGAAAATCCAGATATAAATAAGAAAATGATCTTGAAGGGGATCTTAGGAATTAAATTGTGAGACGAAAATTGAACTAAATTTTCTCAAACTTTTCCGAAGGCGATTTCATGTAACAGTCGATATGAATCTCCAGGATACATACGAGATTTTTGGATGGAGGACATGAATCTTCTGGCGATTCTCCTAGATCCGTGAGAGATTCTGTGATGACGGCTGTGAATCTCTTGGCTCCGTAACAGCTTCTATGTTGGAGAGAGTGGATCTCCTGGTCCCGTAAGAGCTTTGTGATTGTGAATGTAAAACCTCCTGGCCCCGTAAGAGCTTTTGTGATTATGGTGAGTTCTCTGTGCAGCATACAAACAAACACACACACACACACACATATATATATATATACAGGGTGTAAATAAATATACGTTACAGCACTCTGTGGGAGATGGGGTTCAATCTGATCATATTTTGTTGATACATCCATGTCGGGAAATGCTTCCTTTTGGCATTAAGGGTCACAGAATTTTCCGAGAGGATTCATAAGGTTTAGGGGAAATTATCGTTATTTTACATTATAAAAGTTGATCAAAATGGCGGCCGACGACTTCATTGCATGTTCTGCACCGTTATGTTATGTTGAATTCTGAAAGATTCCTGGAATTTTCCTGCTGGTTCCAGCTGCTACCGCAATTCTTGCCACAAGATCTTGTTGTGTCTCCACTGGAGTCTCGTATACCAGGCTTTGCATGTATCCCCAGAGAAAGAAATCCAGTGGAGTCAAATCATAGGAGCGAGGGAGCCAGGTTATTCTCCACATCCAATCCTTCTCTTGCCAAAGGTTTCATCCAAATACTCACGGACGACATTAGTGCAGTGTGCCGTGACGCCATCATGCTAGAACCACATTTCACGACGGGTTTCCAAAGGCACCAATTCCAGAAGCTCGGATAAGGTCTGTTGGAAAAATGTTAGGTAAATGTCACCAAATATCCATTTAGAGATGAAGCCCTTACTTAAATACCAGTGACGTGACAATATTTTGCACAGGGAGAACTATCGCACAGTTCAGGGGACGTTGATAAATGAATGTACAGCAATGGTGGAATGACGATTAGTAGGGGTGTTATTATTTATTATTATTATTATTGGAATGGGTGGGTTTCCCCATGCACCGCGACTAGTAGTCTATTGTACATCCCCCTTTGATGTTCTACCAGTCTCTATATCCTACCGGTACTGGTGCGTACCATCAGCCCCTCCCCGGAGGACTTGTTCCCTGAATTTTTCCGCCCTTAAAAATTCCACGACCTCCGCCGGGTTTGAACCCGCGTACCACGAGTCACGAGGTGGGAACATTACACCTAGACTACGGAGGCCACTATTAGTAGGGGTAAATCGAAGGAACTAGGAGAAAACGTACTCCAGTGTCATTTCGCCCACCATAAATCTCACGTGTCACTCCAAGCACCACCGAACAAGTTAGCCCAAGCTAATACGCTTCTGATTTGTCTTTGGGAGAATTCCCTTTCGAATCTTGCCCAGAAAGCCGACTAACTTGACTGAAGTTTTCGTAGTGTCTTCACACAAATGCCTTCAGTGGGGCCACGACCGTTTCTATCCATATTCCTTCTAATTCATGACTCTTTTTTCATCCAATAATTCGTCGCTGTAAAGTCTGAGTTACTGACAATATCATCAAGCATAATACAATGACACACGCCCAGCTAAACGTAGGCTCCGAATTGCGAAGTTAGAGCATAATGATCTGAGTCTGAGGTGGATCTACATCTTACAGCTTTTCAAGTCATTATTCACCAATCATACTATAATTGGAGCTAAAGAGCTCTTGGTTAAATAAATCAGAAACAAATAATAGAATCCCCACTTTCATTTATTTTAATTTGACTGTCTTCAAAACACAGCGTGGGGCAAACATTACTGTATTAACTGAAAAAGCAGCCCTACGTAATTCTGCTGTTTGTTGGTATCGATAGCACTGCTACCTAAAGTCAGATGTTTGGATGTAGACTGAAAATCTTCAAATGTTGCAAAGGGTTGAGATGGTCGGACGCCAGTCGCGGCTGCCGGGTCTGGATGATAAACGTAATTTATGGGATGTTTATAATGTATCCCATTATGGCATTGGTTTTTGCCATAGCAGAGCTCGATAAACTGTAGCACTCGACGAGGGTCACTCCTTCAATTTGTAAGGTCTGAGTGCTTCCATCGTCATAAAAAAGTAATTGCCTGCTTTCTGTATTGTCGTTAGTACAGTATTTAGTTGTAGATATGAGACAAGTGTCTCATTCCTGTCCTTCTGCAACAGAGACTGCAGAACGCGAAGGTAACGTAGAGAAGCATAAGAATTGAAATATACATTGAGAATTGCAGTAGCTGTTTTTAGATACATTCTCTGCCTCAGACTTACATCATCCACTGTAATAATAATAACAATTTACTTTGCCGTTCAGATACAAAAGGCAACTTAATTATCTAGTGAACTGTTCACATAAAACTGAGATTATGAAAGAAATTCGTGGCAGGAATAAACTGAGGCTTTATATTTGATATAGGCCTACATGAGAATGCAAGTTTAATGGTTCCTACATTGTACGGTGGATCTAAAACAGAACACTGAAAAGAATAATATTGCATTTACCCCATATCGATGTATAAATTATGAGGTAGAGTTTTGGATTTGATTTGAATCGTCATTCATAATTTTATATTTTCACCTACATAGAAGTCATCTTTAGTTGCGTAATTTGACTGACATTCTTTCTTTAAAATTCTACTAAAGAACGACTCCTTTAAATTAATGGTAAAGTAAAAAATATATATAAAAAAAAGAATTCTATTTGTTACAGACTATATGATTCCAGAGAAAGCATTCCTTTTCATAATAAATACATTTGAAACTTTAATTAAGAAAATGTCAGGAAAAATATGTCATTAATTCTATGAAATACAGCATTCATTTCATGCTCAGAGAATAGCACTGCCTACCATTTTAGTTAATATATTCTTAACAGCCTTCACAGACAAATTAAAATAAAAGTATACCCTATTGCTGTAACTTTTTAATATATTTCTTTTCTCCAAATGCCTGCTACAGACTCCGTCTATCTCATGATACTTGATTTGAGCATCCTAATAATAATAATGAGTTATGAAGCTCCTCACCATGCAGTTTTCTCCAGTGTTCTGACACACTACTCATACGTCCGAATATTCTGGTCATAACTCCGTTCCCAAAAACACATATTTTGTGTTTTTCCTTCAACGAAACAACAGGAAATGTTATAGTTTTTGTAAATTTTATAATTATGTTCTTAGCAGACGGGATCATAGAACTGAAGGGCAGCAAACGGTTCCTGAATTCGGTGTCTACTTAATTTCTTCCCGAATACAGTCCTGACACGTTGCTGTTGTGCGTTGTGCGTTCGTTACCACAATCTCAAAGCATCTATTAGCTTCCTTCGTATTAAGATTGAGTGGCGCATTCTGGTGACGAGATATGAGCATACACTTCGTGTCCCTGCTTTTGCTTGTAGACCAGCTTCTTTATCAGCATCTAATAGAGGGCCGGTGTTCTTTTATTTTCTGTACTGCTGTTTTCGTTCAATAAATTAACATCTTCAGTATATGTAGAATTTGAGGTTTTCACGGCAGTGACTATGAAGAATGCCGTCTTCTGGGATGTGGTGTTGTGCAGATATTGTATAAAACGACGTTTCGGAGTAACGTATCATCTACATCTTCAGGGTAGAAGAAATATCCGTGAGGGAGGAACCAGCGTGAGCAGGTGGCTGCACACTTCTACCCTGAAGATAGAGGCGATACGTTCCTCCGAAATATCGGTTTATATAATATCTACAAGACGCCAGATCCAAGAAGACGGCATTCTTCATCTTCAGTATAGACCAGAAGTCTGTATGCCCTATTACTTTTCGATTATATGTGATTATCTTTCGCCTGCATAATGCTGTACTCCAAATGACAATTGAAAAGTAATGACGACAAAGCTTCTCCTCTTTTCAGATTATTCACTATAGGAAAGACCTGTTGTGAGTTTATTACCAACATATGTTTTATTTAAACACGACTTTTAATAGCCTAATTACTTTCATGGGTGTGCCAAACTCATTGAGCATAGTGAATGATACTTTTTTTTTACCTTGACACTACAGCCCCAGTGGGCCTAGGCCTACCTCCATGAACTTCTCCGTTCACTTCGGTTTTTCTAGATCTTACACATTTGGTAGGACTCCTTGGGCGGGTGATCAGTTCGTCGCAAGGCCTCTACCTGTACACAAACACAGAAAAACGCACACACACAAACTAAACATCCATGTCCTGAGTGGGATTCGAACCCACGATCCCGGCTTCCGAGCGAGCGAAGACAGTACATGCCTTAGCCCGCTCGGCTACCGTGACCGGGGAATGATACGTACTTTCCTCCTATGCGGATCTAGGCTTTGTTGAAGTCTACAGGCCGCTATAACTCATGTGCAGTATCATTCAGCACCCACGTAAATGCACGCTCTGAGGAAAATGCAGGTTACGGTTTATTAAACTCTGCGGTGCCGCCACCCCCTCTTCAGTACTCAAATCTACGCAACTCCTCAGCCTTGCCTGTCAGCGGAAAGTGTGTGTGCCCATTGCTGCAGGACCCTGTCATGTCGTACAGTGACAGCAAATACAAAAATGTTACTGTACAGTCACTAAAGGATTATCCAAATATTTCGCCAGCTGCTTATAAGTTTTCCGAAAGCATCTACAATACAACTTACTGACCTACTGATGTTCCAAACTGTATGCGAATACAACTAGGCCTACAAATTCTTCAGAACTGGATGAACCTACTCTGATATAATCGCGACTACCGCCTCTGGGCGTCGCTGCTGTCACGTCTTGGAGGTTTAAATGTCGAGCCCGGAAGCTGGTCCGTGCAACAGCGCTACAAGCGGGCCTGCTGACACGCGTCGCCTCTGGCACTTTGCATCAGGCATTTTTATGGCTAACCAAGCCTGCTTAATGGATATTGGAAAAACGCTTTAATTTCACGTGTAGGAGGCAAGCGAGACTCACGGGGGAAGCATGTACAACGAGGGTTGAGGAAGCGTTTTCTAACTGAATTAGATGGCCGTGATGGGCAGAACACGCAGCGCGCATGGAACGCGAATAGATTAACGAACATTTCGATAAGAATTCAATGGTAGACGTAGTCATAGATGGAAGTATAATATTCTTCTATATTTCAAAACATAAGTTTATGGGAATGTGAACTGGCTCAGGATAGGATTGATTGTCGGGCATTTGTGGTGCCAGGGATGGAGCTTAACTTCCGCGAAATGTACAGACTAGCTGAAACACAGACTTGTAGACAAATTGCTAGAACAATGAGACCGTGGCTTACAGTCCTGCGGATATGAGGTCCTTACGGCCGTGAATACGAAGATTACTGCCATTTCGGGTGTGGCGCCGTGTAGTTTGGTCCAATGTTTTCGGAGAATCCGGCTGTCTGCACTGTCAGAGTAAATGAAAATGGAGACAGCAGGTTGCTCCGAAAATTTGACTATTGTCTTTCAGTCATCATGCGTTCCCATCAAATCAAACAAAAACGAACTCTAAAGCGCATATTGCCTTAGCGAAGGTTAGGAAAGCAAAATCAGTAGAGCAAGTGAAGTGAAGAGAAGTGAAGTGTACTTGTATTAGGTCATTGTACTTGTACTGTACTGCGAAAATTATTTCTTGACACGTATGTTTTTTCTTGAGACGTATGTGATGTATCTTTGTTGAATATATGTCCGCTTGTGTATACACTGCCACCGGGCATAAGCCCAATTGCAGTAAATAATAAATATATATAATATATATATATCTGTGCCTGCAAGCGAAATGTACCGACTGAGCCACCGCCGTTTGCCGGCGAAGTTAGTGCCAACTTTGGCCGCGCCATAGCTCAAGCGGTTAGTCGCTGGCTTCCCAACGCGGCGGCCCGGGTTCGATCCCGGGTCCGGATTTGTGGTGGACAAAGTGGCGCTGTGACAGGTTTTCTCCGAGTACTTCGGTTTCCCCTGCCAATCTTCATTCCACCAATTGCTCCACAATCACCCTCACCTATCATCTGGGGCTGGTACATTAGGCCAGAAGCGGCAGCAGTACAAGGGACTTAGTCCCACCCCACTAGTAATAAAAAAAAAGAATAGTGCCAACTTTAGCGGATACAGGGTGTCACGTGATCAGCGCAACAGATCCCCAAGGTATGGCGTCCCATCTCGAGAAGAAAATTATCTTCCATTATGAGTTTGCATTTATAAGTATCGAGCCTTTCCACTTCCCCCGTCTTCACTCTTCTGTGTTCAAGGGGAAGCTTTTTGTTGGTAAACGACAAAGTTTCCTCTGTGCTTAGCTATTTAAGCACTACTCCATGAAGATATATATGTGGGAGTGGTTTTATAGATCCATATATTCTTGACCTTGGCTCCTAGTGGGTGAAATATTTAAATTCCCACAGTCGCACGCCATGTCCAAGAACTTTCTAGAATGCATGTTCTGTTGGCCGCAGCCGTGGACACGGCGCCTGCAACTCACACTAAACACGAATACACTGTGTGGGACAATTTCCGACCAGTAATCGAGACAGACTTGCTCCACTGGCTGATCTGGAGCCTCCCTTTCAGTATCTCCCGTAACAGCCGCTTCCTATGTAAATCTTATCTCCGAGTTCCATGCTTATTACCATTAGAACTGCCGTGTGAGCTTGTCTGATATAAATACCAATAAAATTGTCGCTCACACAAAATTACGTCTGTCTGTTGACTAAGGGGGCCCTTTTATTTGGATGCAGTTAACCCTAATAACTCTTGCCTTGTCTTGGGGCGCAGCCTTCCGCTAATTGCATGCAGCCATGCTGGTCATAACTCAACATATTGTTGGCGCAGAAGGCCCCTTCACACGATCACCCGCAGCAACGTTATGGGGAACAAATTGCTCGTAAGCAGAGAGGCAGCACAACTTGCCGCTTTGGAAACACGTGCTGTGTGTGGATAAGTAATTTCACGGAGGAGAGTCGTTCTTTTGACCCTAATAATTCCTTAGCTAGTCAAGAAGTCCCCTGTATTATATGGAACCTGAAGGATTACTGTCATTTTCACAAAGGTCCGGTCCTGGCCTCTATGCTTAGAAGAATCTCGTACAAAATTTCTCAATTTATTTCTTTAATTTCTATTTTAATGTTATTCTCCCACATATATATCTAAGTGTTCCAAGAGGCCTTTTTATTTCGCGTTATCCTATGAAAATACTGTATGAAGTTCTCTTCTCTCGCGTGCTTACTATACTCTCCACCCATATAACTGTGATACTTCTGATCACCTTACATTTGCTGTGATTGATCGTGGAGAGTTGGCTTAATTGGCAATCATGCAATATCAATGTCATTTTCAGCTGAAGGATTGTCAACTCCAATGTAAATATTGAGGTGTGTAATCTACCTGAGGCACCCCGTCCTGAAGGGGGCGTTGGTTTAAAGAAGACTTTCCAAGCACTGGATAAGAGGATTTGTTTTGGAGATAATTGTAAGTTTTATATATAAAATGAGGTGTAATTTTGTCCATAATAACTACAGCAAATACTTGTGCGGTACAACAGTTCCTGCAAGCGCTCCCATGTCTATTAATTAAGCCATTGTAGACAGTTTTGTGTGTATATAGAAATTGCGTCTGTTCAGCTTCTTTCCTCTGATACCAGGTAATTGATTAATTACCTTCTTCACTTACTAAAGATTTACCTTCTTTGAAACGTACTTGTGCCAGAAGGGGGCACGCGGTAGTGTAGTTGGTTGAGACACTATGCTACAAGCCGGAAGGTCGCGGAATCAAGTCCCGATGAGGTTGATTTTTTCAGTTGACCTATTTCTTCCAGCAGCACTATGGCCCTGGAGTCGACTCAGTCTCTAACAGAAATGAGTACCAGGAATCTTCCTTGGGAGGTAGAGGGCGGTCGGCGCGTAAGACTGACAACCTTACCGCCATCTGTGAGCCGATTGTCTAGATAATGTGGGATCCTCGACGTCTCACAACCCTATGGGCCTCCACGGACTGTTACAGAGATGGCTTTACCTTTTTTATCTGTGACAGAAAGATGAGCGGGCTCTGCCTGGGAAACTTCAGAGCAGGAAAATTCATCTACCCCACTTCCACCGCGATGTAATGTCGCTCACTTCTCCCACCACTTCCTATTCTTTCCCCTTCCTTTTGCCTTCTGCAGGGTGCGAACACAACGCTCATCACATTAATCCCTGAAGACAGAGAGAGAGAGTCGCTGAAACGTCGGATATGAACTCGATCTTGACGCTCCTGGTCGCCCGAGAACACCCTGTCATTGCACTCTCTCGCCAGGAAAGCTTCAGATTAAGTGTGATTATTCCTGTCCGTTCTGAGAATTGACCTCAGCCAATAGACAGTCGGTTTCTTTCGCCTACATTATTTATCTAAACAAACTATTTGTTCGTAGTTATAACTAAAATTATGGTTATGTGGCTAATTATTGTTAGCCTATCGATTTGTACAAATAATTGCTTTACAGATCCAATAAGAACTGACCTGTAGCTGATCGTTTAGCGGAGCCTCAGATGCGGTTCTCTCCCCCCCACCCCCCAACCAAGAGCAGTCTATCACTAGCGCACAACAAATCAAACGTAAAGTACACAACAATCACCTCTTGATATAACATCACTAAGGCATTTTGTAGGGAAATTTTTCTTGGCGATGGATAATTTATTGGATTCCTCGGAATCAGAGCCGCTGCGAAAGGTAACTTCACAGCCTGAAGGAATGCATGCCAGTTGCATGAGAAGGACTATTAAGATTACTGTCTCTGGGATCGATGCAACGCCATCTAATGTAGTAGAAGTCTACCGCCGTCCCAGAGGAACGTACTGACTCCAACTTCGGTGTCGGGAACTAACATTTGCTTCCTGTCTTCGGGGTTTCCATTTCTGATAAATTTCTACTGGCACAGTCACTCCTGGATCCAGACCACGCAGGACCCGTGACCATATTTCTCTCGCTCTCTCTCTCGCGTCTCGAACTGCATCGTGATACTCCCCGTTTGCATGGAATCGGTTTCGGTTAAATTACTGCTGGCCTTTACCAGCACAGTAAATCTTAGTTCCTCGTCTTTTGGGGTTCTTGACCATATTTGTCACACGAATTTGGGAATCGTGAGTTCGGATCGGGTTGCGGTAAATTGCTGCTGACTATCGCCAGCACAGTCATTCTTGGTCAAGAATCCCATAGGACTCATGACCACGGACATGATAGAGAACATTGAAATACTCGTATATAATAAAATTTACACATTTTCTTACTAATACGTACATTAACCAAAACTCTTAAGGCAGTGTGAAGGTTTTGTTGTCGAGGTTTTGTCTCTACTTCCAATCCTCATTCATATTACATGTAGGGTAAAGGTAAAGATTTCCCTGTGCTTAACTAATTAAGCACTACGCCATGAAGACGTATGGGCAAGTGGACGTATAGAACCATGTATTGTTGACCTCGGCACTAGTTGGAGATGAGGGGTGAGCTTCATGCCCAGGCCAAAGTAAAAGAACCCCCGGTACCCATTGGATAGGAGGCTGGGTGAACTCCAGGGCCTGTCTGGAAGATGAGTAGTAGAGAAAATTCTTGACCCTACTGGGACTCGATCTACGATTCCTCTTTAGTGAAGTCCGTAGCCAGTCGCTATACCGACTGCGCTATCCCGACGACCCATTTATATTACATGACTAAAATTTAATTTCTTAATTTTGACGTTATTCCTTTGATTTTTAACCACTGAACTGCAATATTTACAAGACAAGAAACCAAATTCTGATCGAAGAAATGACACTCCTACTTGTAACATTTCAAAATTTCTCTTGTTGTTTCAAATTATTTATTTCGTTCATAATAAATATGATATTGCAGCAATCGTCAACAATAAGTTTAACATTTGAAAGATAAATACGTTTTAAGAATTGCTGAGATGGAGACCAAAAATAATACTCAGGCTTGTTTTTTCGATCACTTTGCAATACAAACTCGTGGTGAAAGAACTGAAAGCACATCATTAATAAGATTTTCTTTCCGTTTCCTCAGCTTTTCTCTTCGTGGTCATCACGACTATTTTTCATAATTTTCTGCCCAGCACTTCGGGCAGAATATACAATCTTCATACAATACGATGCCATAACTCAGAAGACCACAATATGAATATTCTAAGGCGTGAAAACCTCAAATCTTACACCAGTAATTCTGTTCTATAGAACAAGGTCCTCATAAAACTAGCGGCCCTTAGTTCTTTGGGGTTACGGCTTTGTGGTAAAAAGCTATCGGGGCTGCCACCTATTCTGTACTCACTTGTCGGCAACCATCGCAAGCTTTATTTATGTTACCGCTGGTTTGCAGAAATGATCACTGTCCTCAAAAATTAGTGCGTCCTCTACACGGCACTCGTTTACAACACGCGAATACTTAAATAAAATACGGTGCCCGCTATGTCCTTACAGTGTTGGAGCTGCATAGTTCTCAGTAAGTCTTCAGACGTGCTTCTGGAAATCAGTGAAATTGCATTGGCTTCGTTGACGCATAAGCATTGCAATGTGCCAGCCCACAAGGTCAGACAGATCGTTCTGTTTGCTCTATTTTTCGGTGTCAGCAGGCATGCGCAGACTAATTGCATTTGAGAGTCCGAGCTAAGAAACATTAAGCATTCATATGTTCAGTGTTCTCAAGGCGCGCAAGAAAATTGTTTCTGTCTTGGCTATCTCAAGAATAAAAAAGAAATTCGACTATGAAGATGAAAATGTATGTTCATTGGAAACGTTTAGTGTTCAGTTACAAAACTACGCTGTGTCACAACCTAGATCACACGGTACTTAACATGCTAACGGGCGACATAAGACACTTTAATATTTGCCACCATATTGTCCCATAAATTAGCAATGCTTTTAGATATATATTTAAGAAAACAGACCAAAACCTAATATTTTGAAATCAAAATCCTAATATTTTTAAAGCAAAACAAAAACCTAAGATTATGGACTTCTTCCTAGAGGCAAATTTTAAGGTTACGCTTTGAACAAAGTTCTAAGTCTGGCAACACCAATGTAGTGGCTAAGTCGGTTGTGTACCTTACGTTACGTCTGTCGTCCTTTCATACGTAATATACCGCCCACACACTCTCAGTTGCCTCTTTCCAAATTTCTACTTAGCGAACACAAAAAATTAAATTTCCATTGCTACCATTCATCTCGAGACCAGGAATAGCGCAGTCGGTATTGCGGCTAACTACGGGCTGGACGGCTGAGGGTCCAGAGTTCGAGTCCCTGTAGGGACAGGACATTCCCCATCTCCACGCCTTCCAGGTCGATTCTGGGGCCCACACAGCCTCCTTTCCAATAGGTACAGGAGGATTTATTCCTGGGGGTGAAGCGGTCGAGGCGTGAAGCTGACCACTCACTAACTAGTGTCGAGGTCAAGAATACTTGGATCTCTACATCCGCTCCCCACTACGTCTTCATGGAGTAATGATTAATTGGTAGAGCACAGAGCAAACTTTATCTTTACCTTCTCATGGCACAAGATGCAGCTTCAGTTGCTACCCTTGGTACCGCAGGATGCAATTCCCATTGCTATATTTTATCCCTTAACCTGCAACTTTCATTTCTAAACATCGTTTCACACATAGGTTTATCATTCCACACTTCGTGACAGAAGTTCTGTAAGCCTAAAACTACTTCAGATCAGCATTTCTGCTTCTGTGTTTCCACAGTCAGGGCAGGATTTACATTTGCAGTGGCCCCGGGAAGACCAAAACGAGGAGGCCCCCATCAGTAACAACAAATTTAGGTTATAACAATTCTTCTTTTGTTTTATTTTTTTTTCTTCGCACTACAGCCCCAGTGGGCCTAGGCCTACCTCCATGAACTCTGTTCACTTCGGTTTTTCTAGATCTTACACATACGGTAGGACTCCTTGGGTGAGTGATCAGCTCGTCGCAAGGCCTCTACCTGTAGACAAACACAGAAAAACGCACACAAACATCCATGCCCTGAGTGGGATTCGAACCCACGATCCCGATTTCCAAGCGAGAGAAGACAGTGCATGCCTTAGACCGCTCGGCTACCCTGACCGGCTTTGTTTTCTTTCCTTCTTATAATAACTAAAAATACAATTTAACTTTTCGTTATTTTACAGAAGCAAATGTCGCAATAAAATTGTTATATTATATTTATGTTTTGTGGAGGCCCCAGGGTGACCACCCCGGTGGCAACCCCTTAAATCGGGCCTTGTTCTCAGCAGACTGCGTGAAGTTTTAAGCCTGGGTACACACGTACAACACGCCGGTGTAGATCGGCAATGTTTGTGGCAGATTTTCCTGAAACATTCTTCAAGCTCGCTGTATATATCTCGGCTATAGATGCTAACCATCCCAGTCAATCAGAAAAGGGTAAAGAACTCACTTCTGTGCAGCCCAAAACACGCTTCTCATATTCAGAGCCTGGGCGGTACGGCACAAGACGTGATGAGAATAGCATCCGATAAGAGCCTCAGCCGTCAACTGCCACGCCTCATTTCCATTCCCGCTACACAGACACCCTTGTCCCACTTCAAATGACGAAGCTGGTTCCGTATTTCTTATGCGTGGTTAGGATTCCTCGCGTGTCGCATGGAAAACATCGAAATTACAAAAGACCAACTTAAGCTTGATGAATAGAGGATGATCATGCATTTTGCCCACACAACGGATTTGTGTCTTTCATATAATTCTTAGAATATACAGCGATTATTTCCTTAAGTAGCATCAACCGGTTGGTCTTTGTAATCGAGAAGGAGTGTATATTGAGTGGTAGGAGGAGAATGCCTTAATATTACCGAGATGGATTGCGTGCTCCAAAAGATATTCCTGACAGGCCTTATTTGGTGGCTCTATGTTCTAAATGCCACATGAAGAAAGCCACGTGGCTGCATGTTGGGCTCTTTATGGATAACTGTCGAAACTGACTGTAGAACATTTAGAGCGAGGGAACACCAAGGAAACTGGCAACCACAACGCAACCGCAATTTCGAAATATTGTTATTAGTCTGAGTTTAACGCATGTTACTGAATGGAGCAGCGCAAATTGAGGAAACGGTAACACATTTCGTAGTATTGCTTAGACAAGTGGACGACGCCTCTTATGAGGTGGAATTATGATTTTATATAATTAAAAATTTTAACGATTTTTTAACTGATTTTAAATGAAGTAAATGTAAGATTTAACGCACAAAAGTTGAGTGCAATCGTAACACTTTAATTACGAAAGGTTCAGTCACGCGCGTGTGGAATGGACAATACTCAGTGCAGTGTAACAGGTTTGGCATAATGATACACCTGACGATGGCCTTTTGGGGCCGAAACATGTTATGTTAATAGCGAAAGTAAATGTAAATGAAGAAATAAACAGTTGCATTATTGAGGGAAAATTGTATGTAAACAGGGTTGAACTCACAACATTGATCCATTTCATTATTTTATAATTTGTATCCAATATAATTATAATCGAAATAAATAAATACAGTTTCATTACATACCGGCATAAAGTACGTTGAAATTTCAACAGGATATTGTTAAAAACGAACTATAATAAAAATACCCAACCTCAATAACTTGAAAATTTCTGGAAAGATTTATGAAAAAATATCAAATTTTACAGAAAAACGATCTACATTATGGAGTGCTGATAGCTGGAGTAAATATTTTTGGGAAGTGTTGGCCCAAAACAGAAATTCCTAAGACTCAGAATTCCTAAACTCTCTTTTGGGTGTCATCCTTGTAACTACGGCATTACCAATAACAACTTTAGGTGGATGAATGACTTGGCCTTCGAGCACGAAATAAATGCTGGCGGACATTTTATACATTTCACCAATGCTATTATCTCGATATTGCCCCCACACACGTTTTCTTGACTATGCACTTATATTTGACAGTCTTCCCTGGTTCTAACACTGTATGTATACCTATGGCTCTACAGCCCTTTGTTGGACCTTGGCCGCTTTTTCAGTTTATCTTTTTCTATAGTCGGTAGTACTCACTGGACGGGGAATCAGAGATTTGCAAGGCCACTACCGGCACACAGGACAACACAAACACATAATAAACGCACACAGACATCCATGCCTTGAGTGGGATTCGAACCCACGATCCCAGCGTTCAAGCGAGCTAATACAGTTCATGCCTTATACAGCGCGGCCATCGTGATCGGCGGTTTTAATATGTACCTGCACATTATTCAAAATGGTCATAAATTCGACAAACGGTAGAAACTTACCATCTCAAGCTGCGTTTTCACAGATATACGTTACCTTACTTTACTCACTGATTCACATTTCATCGCCGCTATCAACAGTGAAAATTAGTTTTCGGTGAAGTTGGAGGCTGCAATGCCGACTGAAGCGTAGGATCTCTTCACTGCCGCCTGACTATCCTGTACGTAACTGCCGAGGGTAGCTTCCAATTATCGACAGAATGGCAGTTGTTCGGCTTTTATACAAACAAATTGAAATTTGTACCAGCAGCTAAACGTCAGTTCTGTTGGCTTGGGTCCAGTTATACTATACATAACTTTGCTTTCATCCACTTGCGATTTATTTGTAACTTCTTCACAGCAGTTTTCCACAGGTTTGCATTAAATGTGAATAGCATGTTCCTTCACCGCCATTGTTATCTGATCAGAGAAAACATGCGCGAACAGCAACTGCGGGCATGATGAACCTTCTCTACACAGCGCACAGACCATGGGCGCCGATAAGTTTTCTTTCCGGGAAGGAAGAAGGAACCACAAACTTTCCTTACAAACTATTATTTAACATTTTAAGACTAATTTTGCCGATCGCGCTAGGAAATTCAAAATTCAAGAGTATTTTCAATTATTTTTAATTTTGGAATTAATGCTTAAAATGTTTTCCTTATTATCGATTTTTTACATTTTCCAAAAAAGTCCGGGGGGAAGACAAATCATGGTTTCGACCCCCTTCCCCCTCTGATACCAATGGGACAGGCTAGTTGTGTCCAAGATTCTCCGTTTTCTAGTTTAGTTTGCTTGTTCATGGACAATCAGTAGGCCTCTTTGGGTGGGATGTCAGTCTTGTCGTAAGGTAAATTCTTGCGCAGGACAACAAAAACAAACAAAAAAACTTCATAGCCTGTAGTCCGCAAGCGAACTATACAGACCGAGCGACCGCCGCTTGTCGGAGAAGTTAGTGCCAACTTTTGCGGGATAGAGGTTGTCACGTGGTGAGCGCAACGGATCCCCACGGCCGTTAATCTTAGTTCTCTAGACCGGAGCCGCTATTTCCTTGAAGTAGCTCCTCAATTATTCTCACGAGGCTGAGTGGACCCCGTTCCAGACCCACTATTTCAGAGAGAATATGTTAGTGCCGGAAATCGAAACCGGGACCTCTGGATCCGTAGCCAGGAATGCTGACCGCTAGACCACAGAGGCGATCAACACAGACACAAAATAAGAGCATACTTACGTCCATTCCCCGAAAGCGATTCGAACCTACTCTCCCAGATCTTGAGCTACCGCTTAAATCACGCTGATATTGTGGTCGACCACTACGAGCCGACACAACATTTCATCTCCAGTAACTAGTTACTCAGTTTTAGCAGTGGATGTACCTGGGGACGGGATATAATGAGACTGTAAGGGCGTAGTTTTCATCCCTTTTGTGAGGTTAGGCGGGTGGTCCACACCCTTGCAAAGATTTGTGGTGCCGGTAGGGTAAAGGCGGCGTGGCAAGTTCTTTTTCACCTCCGGGGGGCAAAAGTTCATGAGCAACCTAAAGCAAAGTGTGGGAAAGTAAGGACCGGCAGCCTCGGCTGTCCGGTCTCTGGCGGAAACTGAGCTCTTTTTGTGCAGTATAAACCTGACCTGAACCCGTCGTGTTTTACTTATATGTCAGGAGTATTTAGACTGCCTCTGTGGTCTAGTGTCCAGAGCTCCTGCCAACAGATCTAAATGTCCCGGGTTCGATTCCCGGCGCTAAGAGATTTTCTGAGAAATAGTGAGTCTGGAACGGGGCCCACACAGCCTCGTGAGGATAATTGATGAGCTGTTTCAATGAAATAGCGGCTCCGGTATAGAAAACCGAAATTAACGGCCGTGGGGATCCGTTGCGCTGACCACGTGACACTCTTTATCCGCAAAAAGTTGGCACTAACTTCGCCGACAAGCGGCGGTTTCTCAATCGGTATAGTTCGCTTGTGGACTACAGGCCACGGAGATTCTTCTTTTTGTTTTTCTTATAATGAGTATTTAATCCCCTCAAGCATAAAGTTCACTAAATTTCATTTCCTAACCCGGGATCGAACCCGGACCGCCGCGGTGGGAAGCCAGCGACTAACCGCTGAGCTATGGCACGGCCTACTGAGCAGTGAGTCGAGAGTTGAGCTCTGCGAAGATAAGTGAGAAGGGATGGCAGTTGCAGCAGAGAACTGGATTGAGATTTCCAGAGTTGGTGGCTCGAGAGAGTTCATTTGACAGTTGAAAGTCCAGCAGTGAAGAGAAATCTTTATGTGTGCTGTAGTACAGTGATATTTGGACTGTGCAGTTACAATTAGACTATAATAGTTCCTGTGTTAACATTCGTTATCAGGAAACGACTAGTGGAGAGTATAAGAGAGTGAGGACATTAGTATGAGTGTAACGGTGAACTGTAATGTTCAGCGATAGCGCTGAAATTAAGTGTAGTTCCGAGTGTTCTGTACGAATGGTCAATAAATCAAATCAAGAAGTCCAAACCCTGTCTAATAGTCACGCACATCTACAAGTGACAATATGTTCCTGGAAATTCACTATACGTGTAAGTACAGTGCTGCACAATGCTGCAGGTTTTTGTCAGACCGCACGGTGACAGTAGGAGCACAAATAGTTTTCCAGCCTCTCTACACTTATAGTAAGAAAAAAATATTCCTCTGCAGTCACGAAAATTGCAGTTATGGACATTGTTGCAGGCCCTATTGAGATGTACGGTGTCACGAAAATATTTGCCATGTATTTCGCAGACTGCAGCTAAATTTTCTGAAGGCGTCTACAACATATGGTCACGTATTTAGGAGTTGCTGTAGAAGGGGTATGGATTGATGAACTGATTTATTGACCACTTGTATACATCACTAGGAACTACAAGTAATTACAGCGCCACTATCAGTCTCCACAATTCACAGATTTCCACAGCACCTTCTAAGTTTTTCCAGCCTGTTGTGTTTTGAACAGCCGTTCCATAGCAACGGTTTCTAGCAGTGGAAATTCTTCAGCTTCACCCGTTCACGTCGTTAGTGTCTGACGAATATCCCGCAACTGAACTCCTGTCCACTGTCAACTCACTGTAGCGTCATCTCATCTCAGCCTTCCTTGCAGAGCTCAACTCAATCGTCAACCCTCAAATAACCGAGTCCCAGGCTGGCTGTCATTTCACACCAAACTCCTAGTCCTCTCTTCACAGGCTGACTTCCAACTGGCAACTGACAACTGATATCTCTCACTCACCAACCAGATGCTTCAATTCACTTCACTCAACTGAACTGCCCCCAACTGGTTTGGAGTCCTGGTTATACAGGTTCGGGTCGGGCTCAACATGAAACACAGTTATTCTATTGTTGCACTCTTGTTTGTTTCCGTGGGAACGTGCCTACCGATCCGTTGCTTAGAAACGGGTTGCATAGCACCGTTGTTCTATTGTTGAGGGCGTGTATGTTGCGGGCGTTATCTAGGAACGGCTGCTGTTTACAGTCACCTCTTAGCAACGTGTATATACTCCACAATATTTGAATTGTGAGCAGGTAAAACTATATTTTTAAATAATTCTAAAGAACATGGGACTCATCCCCCCTTAGAGTAGATCGCCCCCAACCGTTTGAGAAACTATTCGCTATAATGTTTTCCATCTGTCTCCACAAACTGGTGCGTTACCATTCGGTTTCCGGACCTGAACTATGTATGAATTTCTCGTTCCCACATGGGTGTCACGTATGTCGCGAGGCCCACCGGTCTGTCTCGTCAATCCATTTCATCCCACCTTCACGGTAAGTACTTCAAACGACAATTCTAGCCACGTTTTTAGTGCCAACCCCACAAAGACAAACTACTAAGACGTTTTCTGAATATTGGAGCAGACATCCCATTATTGTTCTGACTGCAGGCTGTTCGTCTTCTTCAGACAAACGTAAATATGACTGGTTGTCACAATACAGATTTATGCGCCCTAGTTTTGTGACCACAAATCTTGCGTCCCACCAGGCTGGTGTAACTGCACCGCTCTAGCTTTGTGCTACGGAGGTGCTGTGTTCGATTTTCATCTGGGGTTTCTCGTGGTTCTTCTCCGTCCTGCCAATCAAATTCTTTCCACATACCTACCTCTTCATTGTTCAACAAACATCCTACTTTCCATGCTACACTGTAAAGTAAATCACAAAAGGAAGAATCCCAACTTTTTAAATGTTAAAGCACCGAGTACGTGTATATATAAGAGCCGTGACTGCGCAGTCGTTATAGCCACTGGTAAGGGCTGGACGGCCAAGCGCTTGGAGTTCGAGTCCCGGTAGAGGGAAAATTGTTCTCCGCTCCAGGTCGTCAGGAGCCTAGCCAACCTCCTATCCAATGAGAACCGGGGACCCTTTTCCCGGGGGTAACGCGCCTGGGCGTGAAGCTGACCACTCAGCTGCAACTACTGCCGACGTCAGGAATATGTGGATATATACATCCACTTTTCCACAAGTCTTCATGGTGTACTGCTCAATTATTTAGGCTCAGGAACAACTTTAATTACATAGAGATATCGCAGCATGTGCGAGTATACCCGTTACTAGACAGCGACCGCGAAACAAACAGAAAAGGGTCCACGAGCAACAACAGAGGAACTGTTGGAAACGGTGTTTTCTACGCGGTCAGTGGAAAGGGGTTATATAAGAAAGACCCCAGCGGAGCTGTACTCTACCCGTGTGGAGGCGGTGTCGAATACCTCCATCGTGAGCCTGCGAGTCGTAAAAGGCGACGAAGAAGAAAGTCTCAAATCTGAGAGCGTAAAATATGTTCGTGAGTCCCAAGGGACTCGGACCCGAAAATGACTGCGCTGGCAAGGACCAGCAACATATACAGCATATCCTCTCGTCAGAGAGGGTACCCCACAAAAATAAGACCGTAATTGTCAAACGGTAATAAATATTTAGTCATGAGTCCCATATGGGGCTCGACACCAATACTTAATGGCTTACTGACCGTCAGTCGCAATGTGACTTCGAATTTGACTTTGACTTAGAGCTGTAGTCATCCCGTGTGGAGAGGGGTCAAATACTTCCACCGTAACCCTGCGAGTCGTAGGAGGCGACGAAAAGGAAAGTCTCGAATCTGAGACAGTAAATGGTCTCAAGTCCCACGGGACTCGGACTCGAAAATGACTGCGCTGGCGAGGGAAGCAGCAATTGTAAAGTACAGACCCGTCCTCTCGTCAGAGAGACCCGCAAGTGTCTGATAGTACTAAAAATCTGGTCATAAAAGCCCCAAATGGGTAATTTATTTCAAGAAAGACTGGTCGACTACCTTCGGTCGTAACATAAGACTCAGACTCAGACCGAGGTGTTGTCAATTGAAATTAGTCTGTGAAGAGAAGGGTAAGAGGTTGGTGTAAGATGGCCTCTAGCCTGAAGTTAGTCAATTAGAGCGAGAGTTCGAAGTCGTGGAGTGTTAGCCAGCGGACAGTGAAGTGAACGGGGAACCTAAAGACTCTCTACTGTTAGAAGTCGTTACCAGGAAACGATTAGTGGAGAATGTAACAGGCTGAGAACACTAGTGTAACACTGAACTGTAAATTGTATTTACGAGTTGAGTTGAATATGTGTGTAATAAATCGGATTACCAATCGTAACCCCGTCTATAGTCACTCATACACGTGATATTATACAACTCGACGTAACGATATCGAGAGAGCTGGGTCGAGCGGTAATGCTTCTAACTTGTATTCAGGAGATTGCGGTTCAAATCTCAGTCGGAAGACCTATCCAAATAGAGGTTCCTCGTGGTTTTACTCATTCGCTCTTGTAAATGCTACTTCCTTTCACATCCTTTCCAATTAATTATGCACAATTCATCGTACGTACGACGCCATACACCCTGTATGAATCGCGGCCAGCACCGATAAATAAAACATACATAAAAATTGTTTCTCGGTTATTGTAAAACGCTAGGTAGATAGTTAGGTTATAGCGTGTCAGATGGTTGGATGATAGATAACTGATGAATCGGGAAGAATCTGGAAGGAGATCGTGAAGTATTCGAGGATCTATCCTAGCATTTATCTGGAGTACTGATGAACTATGGAAAAATTTAGTAACAACAGCCAGTGTTCCAAACATGGTTCAAGCTAAGTATATCCCGATTACGAACCCAGATCGTTACCGCTATGCTAGACCAACTCTCTTACTTACTTACTTACTCATGGAGCTGAGCCCTTCTCGAGGAGCCGCCAATTCTGCAGCTACTCAAGAATTTCCCAGTATTCTATGGAATCCGAAGGTTCATCACCGTGTTCACAAGAGCCCTCCACTGGTCCCAATCCTGAGCCAGATCTATCCAATCCATATCACCCCATCATATCTCTCTAAGATCCATTCTAATATTGTCCACCCACCTACGCCTTGGTCTTCCCTGTGGTCTCTTTCCTTCTGGCTTTCCCACCAATATCCTATACGCATTCCTCGTCTCCCCCATTCGTACTACACGACCTGCCCACCTCATCCTACTTGAGGATGCTAGACCAACCCTCTCGGTTACAAAGGAGTAACAAAACTGTATTTTTAACGGTACTATATTTTAAAGTGCACTGAATATTGTTTTAGAAATTTTCCATGAACGATGCATTCGAAAGATGTAAATGGAAGTGGATCCACAAATAGAAGGGCTTCTCATCACGTAAATATGTCTAGCCTCCCGCCCCCACCTTCCTCGTCGCGAGGTCTCGTATTACCGTCCGTTGCTAATTTTCAAAGCTAGCTGTGTACATAATATTGTGTTTATTATTTGTAGAAGTGTGACACACCCAGTGAGTGACAATTGGCTTGAGTCTCCCAGGCAACCGAGCCTGTGTTTGTTGTGCCCACTCACTCACATGACTCTCCCTCGCCACTTAGAGGTTCCCAGTTCGTTTCGAATCATAACAAGCATTTCATAAACAGAACTTTTGTTTGTAAAATGTGAGCGTGGGAAAGATAGTGACGAAAGTGCATTCTTCTGAATTGGACTTCTGGCATCTTCAGATTCTGAAAGTCTGTATATTATTTGACACAAGTTACTGTTCCTGGGACGGAGATCGGGTTATCATAAGGCCCAAACAGGAAAACATAAGAGAGAAAAAAGGGGTCATCAAGATTCGAACTGTCAATTCCGGATCGTACATACAGAGACCGAATGGTCGATGTCATCTCACACAATCAAACCAATAACAATATTTGCAATTAATTATACACCTAATGTTATAACATGGATGGACACTAACATCTGGCATCAAGGCCGCGCCATCAGGCGGTTAGTCACCGGGTTCCCACCGCGGCGGCCCGGGTTCGATCCCGCGTCAGGTCATGTAGGATTTGTGGTGGACAAAGTGGCACTGGAGCAGTTTTCTCCGAGAACCTCTGTTTCCCCTGCCAGTTCTCACTAGACCGACTGCTCCACGCTCCGGGGCTGGTACAACAGGCCAAAGAGTCGCCGCAGTGCCAAGTGGACTCAGTCTCATCCCATGAGAAAAGAAAAACGTTTGCGTCATGTTCCGACTTACGGTAGCAAGACACACATAACCAAGAAGACCGATCTTTACGTAGTATTCTATCGTGTTATTGGATATCATAAAAGAGCCCGTTAGCGAGCAGACAGTCCAGCGGTAATGTCTGTATTCGGGAACTTCTGGATTCGAATCTCTGCAGAGATACCTGCTGAGACTGAGACTGAAGAGACTGAATCTGTTCTTGGTTTACATTAGCCCCTGCAAAGAAATGCGGGAACGTTACCTGGATGTGGTCACCTGTCACCAGGCGCTTGATGATAGACTTCAACCTTGGCAAGGCTGTCAGATAAATAATTAAGAAGAACAAAGATTTATTGAAATCAAGGGTACATTAGAAAGATTAATGCATCAATCACAGACTGCAAGTTACAGACCCATAATTTCAACAAAGGCTATCAACTCAGAATGTAATTGTTTAAACGCAAGCGTAAAGTTTAGATGTTTAATAAAAGGCGATTTATCTCATGCATGTTCAGGAAAAGACATCATTGTTATTTCAGAGCAACTTATGAACCCTTCGTTGCTACGTGCGGACAAACTTTGGACACGAGTTTCACATACCAAAACAAGAAAAATGTCCATGTCAACATGTGTTCGGAAACATTTAATTTGCGAGTTATGGCTGAAATATTATTGCACATGCCTAACGGTCTCCGGTACATTTTAGCTGTGCTGTGCGAGATGTTCTCAGTAACACCCATCATGACGGATGGATAGGTGGAGGACACACTCAATAGCCTCCACGCTCGCCAGTTCTGAATTCTCTGGATTTTTACCTCTGGGGACACCTAAGAGCCCTTGTGTATGCTGCTCCAGTTGACAACGAAGAGGCACTTCACCATCGCAATGTGGACGCCTGTCGGACTATTCGAAGCTACCCCCGGCATCTCTGAACGGATGGGGTGCTTCACGATGAGACGTTTCGGCGCTGCATTAAATCTGATGGAAGATATTTTCAGGACTTCTTATAAATTTGCTCTTTCAGTTCTAGCACGGATATTAAATATTTCGGGACACGTGTTCATACAGATAATATTTCCATGCTTTGTACATCTAACTCTTGCCCAAAATTTCTTTGTACCTTCAGTTACATTCTATATATATATATATACACACACACATACACATAAGAAAGTGGTGTTACGATATAATGACAGCTCTGGAATTATGCAAATTCGGATTACTATGTAGCGTAAGATTGTCGCATGAACTTAAAAAGTAAGCAACGAACGGCCGAGCAGTCCTTTACTTCAGTCTATCGCATGTGTTATCATATTATATCATTATTATGTGTATCAGTGTTATTCATGGGGGATAGCTTTAAAAGTCAGCATGATTCGATAACCTGTAGGACTGGAAAGGGGTACCGAAGAAAGTTCGGAAATTTATGATTAATGAAATTAAGTTGTCACTGTGCTTAACTAGCAATACGCTATTGAGGCGTGTGGGAAGTGGATGCATAGATCCACATTTTCGTCACCTCGACACTAGTTAGAGGTGAATTGTCAGCTCGACGCTACGGCCGTTTTATCCCTGAAGAAAGAGCCCCCACTACCCATTGTATAGGAGGTTGGGTGGACCCCAGAGCCGGTCTGGACGACATGGAGAAGTAAAAATTCTTGCCTCACCTGGTCTCGAACTCCGACTGCTCCGTCGTCCAGCCCGTAGCCAGTCGCTATACCGACTGAGCTATCCCGGCTCCTTTAAGTTATGATTGTGCAATTGCTTAAACACATTGTGAGACTTGCCGTTGACTTCTCAATGGATTTTACGTTTATATACTTCTATACCTGTGGTCTAGTAGTCAGAGTTCCTGCCTACAGATCCAGCTGTCCCAGGTTCGATTTCCGGAGATACCAGATTTTCTGAGAAGTAGTGGGTCTGAAACGGGGTCCACTCAGCCTCTGAGGATAATTGAGGAGCTGTTTCAAGGAAATAGCGGCTCCGGTTTGGAAAACCGCGATTAACGGCCGTGAGGATCCGTTGCGCTGACGTGACACTTTCTATCGGCACAAGGTTGGCACTAACTTCGGCGACAAGCGGCGGTCGCTCGGTGGGTATAGTTCGCTTGCGAACTACAGGCCACGGAATATACACAGCAGCAAAACACGTCCGTACGTGTTAGCGTTCGACAATCAGGTTGTATAATAACCTGTGGTAGCGAAATTTTGCAGCTTTCTTAAATCTGATCGAAAAACCTTCATCTTTCACACAACAGGACGACGTAGTTTTCGAATGAATATCAGTACACCCTGGTGGGTCCACCGTACAATCACGAGTGCAGTAAGCTGGTGACACCTACACAAGTATGTGTATGGATACAGGACACGTGGCTGAGACATGTTGCGTTCTTGCACTGCTCCAGAGAACATGTTACCTGTCTTCCCCTCCGCTGAGTCCAATGCCACGCTGAGAAAGTACTGTGGACCACATGGCACTCATACGGCAATTTCGACAGGTTTAACTTTGCAAATTTGCATGAAACAAGTCCCTAGTTGTGATCAGTTTGAAGAATTTCACATTGCCATCAATACGAAGTTTGTGTGGTCAGACTATAGAACCTTCAGTGGCGAAACACCTTGACATCTAGAGAGCAGAGTTAAATGGGTGGCCCTACCAGCGGTTACTGACCTAAAAATTACTCCATAGAAGAAAATATCTAAGTCTCGAGCCATCTTTAAATTAAAGTTTGATCACAAAATAAGAATTGGCCAAAGAGTCTATAATATTATTTATGTCAAGCCGGGGACAAAGCCATAGCTCAAGCGGTTAGTCTCTGGCTTCCCACCGCGGTTGCCCGGGTTCGATCCCGGGTCTGGTCAAGTGGGATTTGTGGTGGACAAAGTGGCGCTGGGGCAGGTTTTCTCCGAGCACTTCGGTTTCTCCTGGTAATTTTCATTCCACCAATTGCTCCACAGACACCCTCACCTATCATCTGGGGCTGGTACAATAGGCCAGAAGTGGCCGCAGTACAAGGGACTTAGTCCCACCGCCCTAGCAATAAAAAAATATGTGAAGCCGGAAGTTGAAAGTGCCCAACATGGATTCTTTTCTACTTTCCGTTCTTCTCTCTCTCGATTTCTTGTGGGTTATTTTACGAAGCTTTTAGCTTCTGAAGTGTGGAGCGCCAAAGGGTAGTATCCCGATGAAGAGTGAATTTGAGAGGATTCGACATGAAATTATAGCGTTTTAATCTATGTTCTGTTTTACAATTTGCCTGAAGAGACTGAAGAACCCCATGAAAACCCATAGTCAGGATAGTCGATACCCGGCTGACACACAACTCGAACACCTCCCCAATTAAAGTCTAGAGCGTCACAGCCACACTAGCCTGATAGACCATTCTTTCAATAGTTATTCTTTCCTTTGGGTTCTCCATTTCTATCGGGTGCCTCGTAATTAATAGGCTGGTTCGTCGAGCCTTCCACGTGTGCTGCACAGCGAGCCGTTGAGTTTGTAACTGATTTCCGACTTTCGTCTGCATTACCTGCAGTGCTAATTGAAAGGCTGTCTACAGACTATCGTGAGCGTGGTCGCGGTAGGGGCCAGGCTTCCAGGCTTCTGGCTCAGTCGCTCTATTTTTGGGGTACAAAATTCGATATTGATATAGAACAATGAAATACAGCAAATATGAAGAACAAAAATTAAAAACTTTTTCGACTGTTTCTATATGTAATAATACAAATCCGCCGTGAATGCAACAATTTATTTCGTTGTATATCCTTGTCATTTCTTCCTCTACACTACATGTTTCGGCCGTAACTGGCCATCATCAGGTGTATTTTTCAGTACGTAGCTGTCACACTGCACACAGTCCAAAATCTAAAACATAATTCTGTCAGTTTTGTTTTAAAATCTCCCCAAAACACGCTCGTCAATTTGATTTTAGAATTACAATTTAAAATTTAAAATTTCTAAAATTAAAATTTTAAATACCAGGGACACTTGCTCTTTTCTACATGTGCTGCAGCGGTTATTTCTTGTTTTCAGCACCGTTCACGTATTGTTCTGTGCAGGTTCCCTGTGTGCGTGTGTCGCTGCTCATCTTTAATACTTTTGTATTAAAGTATTAAAGATGAGCAGAGAATTTTAGAAATATAAAATTTTTAACTTTAATTCTAAAATCAAATTGACGAGCGTGTGTTGGCGAGATTTTAAAACAAAACTGACAAGCTGATGTTTTAGATTTTGACTGTGTGCAGTGTGACAGCTACGTAGTGAAAAATACACCTGAAGATGGCCAATAAGGCCGAAACATGTAGTGTAGAGGAAGACAAGACAAAGGTCTACAACCAAATAAAGTGTTGCATTCACGACAGCATTTATATTATTACATATAGAAGTGTATAGTGCAACAGGATGCTTAAATATATTTTTCAACTGTGTTTCAACTTCGACGTCACATTCACATCAAGTAAGTTTGCACAAGTAAATTGATATGTGTTTATTAGTTCTGTGGACTCTTTTCTTCAATGAATTCAACAATTCGTTTAAATTGTCAGTCACGTGAAGGGGTACTGTGTCTCTCCCTCAAATTCAGAAGAGATGCCTCACTAAGAAATCCCTGCATTTTTAAATCACGTATTCTTGTAGTCACTCTACAGAAACATGGCCTTCAGACGACAGATGCCGTGAAGTGTCACTCAGACACCAAAGGAAAGAAGAGGTCAATCGGGGAGGAAATGCCTCTGAAGAGACTCCACAGGAAGCAGAAGAAAAAACAAGCTGAGGAAATCGGAAAGAGAGAGGCAGAATTATATTATGGGGCCTATGTGAGAATTTCGTATCATCGAATTACAACCGTGAACTTAAGAAACTAGAAATGGTCTTGGCCCCCAGGTCGTTCTTATGAAAACGGAAAACGACATGTCAAGTTTATTGTCATATATTTGTGACTCCGCTACTAATAAAAACGGGATCTGGATTGGATGACTCGATTCATTGACGCTTTCTTTTACAGTCACTTCTAATCACACTCAATTAGAGCGCTATCGTTAATCTATCCACTTCGTAAATCACTAGGACGCGATAGTTCTTCTCAGACTTCACTAGTCGTATCCTGACAACAGATTTATGACAACATCTTTGTAACTACAGCTCACATCAAGTTTTCTTTTCACATGCAGACCGCAGACCAAACACGACAGGTAAAAATTCCGTTGTACTCCTTTGTGCTCTCCCAATTCTCATTTTCGTACTGTTGTACTGATTGGATTGATCTGGTTCAGCATAGGAACCAGTGGAGGACTCTTGTGAATACGGTAATGAACATTCAGGTTTCATAAAATGCTGGGAAGTTCATGAGTAGCTGCAGAATTGACGGCTTCCCAAGACGGGCTCAGCTCCATGAGAGAGTGAGAGCTGTGAAAACTGATTCGAGACAGCATTCAGAGAGGAAAATGCAGGAAATATGTATTTTCCTGAATCCTGTACCATATATGGGCTGTTTTGTTGAGAACAGAGAAGATAACGGGGGAAAAAATACAGAAAATTGAAGAGGCCTGATGCGGCTTCTGTCTCACGCCGTAGGGATAGACGTCACAGCAGCAGTCCTTTCTTTACTTTGCATTTGTAATCACAATTCTTTGGATTCAACTCTTGTAGATTTTGTGCTTACAGTAGAACGACTGTTCAGCCAACACATAATTTTGTTTTCTCTAAATATACAAAATTTCAATATTTATGAACTTCTTTCTAAAAACCGCCGTATCTATCGCTCCCCCCCCCTCCATAAATCTCATGTGTACAGATTTGTATCGAGAGCGCCTTCTTCACTGACCCATGCGCCCCTATAGTTTGCTATTGATTAAAAGGGACAAATTTTCGAAAGTTGGCTCTGTCCAGGGATAGGGTTACCTCCATTAAATGATCTGTTTCATACTTTCACCTGATCACAGAAAGTACAGTCAACTTCTGAAACGTTGTGTTTCTCTAACAAGAACGAAAAGATATAAAACTCCTGTACATACGTGTATTTCAGTTAACACAGTCAATTAGAAGGTCAGTGAGTAATTTTGTTACTCAGTTAATGACTAAGATAATACATGTCACGCATAATGCAAGCGGAATGATTCTACTGCGTGTTGAACCCATCCCAGGATTGTGTGTAAGTTGTATTGTAGTAGTGGGCGCATGGGAAAACCTCCAGGCTGAGGATAACATGATGGTAAGTAGGACTGTCCGACCTGAGGTGGCCAGATGTTGAAATCTTACAGCTGAGATTCGGTTTAATCCTGGGAACTTAATGTAAAATTTGTGGTGGACAAGCTGCGTTAGAAGAGGCATTCTCCGAGTTAGTTTTTGTTTTGTCCTGTAATATTCATCGGGGGCACGCGGTAGCGTAGTTGATTGAGGCACTATGCTACAAGCCGAAAGGTCATTGGATTATTTCAATTTACCTAATCCTTCCAGCCACAATATGGCCCTGGGGTCGACTCAGCCTCTAACAGAAATGAGTACTAGGAATATTCTACAAATATTCTTGGGGGTAAAGGCCGGCTGGCGTGTAAGGTTGACAAACTTACCGCCATCTATGAGCCGATTGTCTACAAAATATGGGAAACTCAGCATCTCACAACCCCATGGGCCTTCACGACCACGTTACAGGGATAGATTTACTTTTTACTTACATTTTACCCCTAATATTCATCACCGTCGCTCCATATTCAACATTTTCCGCCCTCTGAGGTTTCTGGTTACCCCGATCAGGCAGTACATTATCATATCTTCGTTTTTAACACTAGGTTTTATCTCTGACCCGGAATTTAGTTGGTCGTAGAGTTTAGAAGCTAAGTTTAAGTTTTAAGGCTATAAGTTTGAAGGTTTGGAATGATGACATCCAGTGACACTCTAGCGTGCATGTACGTATTAATACTGAGAGTCTGGGTCCAATTTCAGATTTCACGACAGGAGGAGGAAGAAAACTGAATTCCACTGGGGCGTCAACATTTGTTCTGCGTCACCTTACAAAGCTCCTGGCGCTACAAACACTAAAGTGCCGTCGAAAATTCTATTATTCTACGTGTTTCGTTAAGGATTCACATGCTCCAAACATAAGTTGTAGATCCGAAAAAGGTAGCCATTATGTTGTATTTATCAGTGTAGTTACCATGAGCGTTTTGAGAAAATTGAAAGAACAAAATCAGATTTAATTTTAAACCAAAGTTGATCTTGTATTATACTGATAAGTGTCAGAATTAAAGTGATGACACAATGTCCAATGTACAGTACACGCTCCCAAATTTGATCGGAAACCTTCAGTAGTGTTAAACTTGAAAAACTCTTGAAAAAACTTGCAATAGACGGAAACAAAATACCTTCCCATAGTGCCTCAATTTTATTCAATTTGTACAAAAAAAAATTGAAGTTGGTAAGTATATGTACCAATTAAATTAAAATTGAAAAAATCTGATTTTTACCCACAGAATGTGTTCATGTAGTATTTCATGTAACTCGCATATTAACCGGTTCGTCTTTGTAATGCGGACGTAGTCAGTTTTCTACAAGGCAGGGACTTGACTTTTAAATATTGTAGAGATGATCTTCATGTTCAAATTTGTT
>NW_019724599.1:675949-762369 GCF_002891405.2 Cryptotermes secundus | reverse complement strand
AAATTGCTCGAATGCTCAGTCGACGATCTCTTCGAACAATTCTAGCGACCTTCTCCACATTCTCTGGAGTTTTCGCAGTGGGAGGACGGCCCGATTTTGGATCGTTCCCGACGTTTTTCCTACCCTCCATAAACTTCTTAAACCACTCGAAAACTTGCGTGCGAGATAGACACTGATCACCATATACTTCTGTCAACAAATTGTAAGTTTCAGTGGCAGATTTTCCAAGTTTTGTGAGGAATTTGATGTTAGCACGTTGTTCTGCATTAGCACTCAGCATTATTCCGACGGAGCTCAGAAACACGATCCGCTTCTAACAATGGTCGCGGCCAGACTAACCGATGCACGTGAATGAAACTTTGTGTGACGGTAGAGGGAAGTCCAAGGGTCAATGCCCTACCCTCCTCTTCGTCAATGACGTGGTCGGAAATGAGTCATAAAAGTAATCCGGGTTCTTTATTGCCACACCTTGTATTAACCGGTTCGTCTTTGTAATGCGGACGTAGTCAGTTTTCTACAAGGCAGGGACTTGACTTTTAAATATTGTAGAGATGATCTTCATGTTCAAATTTGTTAAAAACATGTGACCGGCCAGGACTGTGTATTCTTAATGGTGTGATACATGCTTAAATTCAACAGTGTTTGGATTAGGCAGTTCAGGATCAATGCCACCGGCTGTCTTTTCGGCTTCTTAATGGGCTAAGCTGCATTACAAATTAATATAATCGAATATCCTTCTGCGTTAGTGAAAGGGACATGTTTGAATCGATCTGTTCAAGCAAACACGAATGTCATTAACTAGAAATCTTTCATCGGGCTACGCGGTGTTTTGTTGTGGGCCCTTGTACACTTCCCGATGCATGGTTAGAGAGAAGAGTTATATATTTAACGGGCTCAGTATAATGTACAATGTCACCAAATAAACATACAAGACTAGACAGGGTAAGAGCCAGCAGCCATGCCTCGTATTTTAGCAGTAGCTATCCTCACATTAATCTGTTTATATTTATTAGTGTTCCGTGAAAATTACACAATACAGTAGCTAAGCTATATATACGTGTATATATATATTTCTTTTGTGGGGTATTCGACGATTCTGTCGCTATGTAAAGTATATACTCGTAAAGTATATGATAGGATTTTTGATCCTGTCTATAAAACCGAGATTAACGGCTGTGGGGAACCGTTGCGCTGACCACACGACACCCTCTATCCGCAGAATTTGGCACTAACTTCGCTGACATGCGAGGTCGCTCGGTCGGTATAGTTCGCTTGCGGACTACAAGCCACGGAGTTTGTTTCTGATACATGATGAAATGGAAATGGTTTTGAAAAAAGAATTTGCGGTATGATCGAGATACTGTCCCGGACAACACTTTCTTGAAGTACTGAGGAAAATTACTAAAAGCTCAGGATAGCCGATATCTCGGTCCGGATTACAAGCTATCTTTCCTTTCTCATTCGATGTTACAAATGCCCCACGCCGCTGAAGGGACATTGCTCACATATGAACCAGACGACCGTTTTGTCTCTCAGCAAGCTGTCTGTCTGTGGACGTAGAGCGGTTCCTGCAGTGATGAATGTTGTGAACCTGTAAAATGGTTATCATGAGGTCGCTACATGATACATCACCTCCACTGACGTCATATTTAAACTAAACTTAATTGTGTAGAGGAATATATATCACACTGCCATCCGAGGACCGAGCATTGTATTAATTTGTTCCTCTTCTTAAAGAATGGAAGATAAGGACGCAGGGTGAACGCTGCAAATTCAGATGATGACTCTGGTTTCAAAATGGATACTTGAAATTTATGAAGCTACGGTATAATAGATGTAAGTTTCAGTTACATATGCAAATCTTGTCTCTCCAGAAAGAGGGAGGTGTCCGATGTAATATTATACATGGCTTTAGTCACGAAACAATGATACGTCATGACAACTGGCCTGTTCTATATTTCACTTTGGTCTCGATGGATCATCTGTGGCAGTGACAACTGGACCCAGTGTGCAGGGACTTCTTCAGCAGTCGACACTTGCTCTGCCGGTCACGAAATTCCCAACATTTGTGCAGCCCGAAGGTGTATTACCAGATTCACAAGATCCTGGCATTTGACCCTAAGCTGAGCAGCATCAGTTTATCCAACCCCTTCACATAAAACTCCACTAGTATCCCTTATCTTCCCGCAAACATGTAGATGCCCAAGCGGCATATTCCCTTCAGATTTTACGACAAATGTCTTACAAGTTCATCTTATTCCATACCTTATGTGTGCTACATGCCTTGCACATCTCGTACTTCCTTTACTTGTCTCCAACAAAAATAAAAAATATTAGTTTCCTCATTGTGTTGTTTAATGTATGTGTCGGTGAGTCAGAAACGATAAGTTGCAAAAATATCTATCAATCTGTTTGTCAACATGTAACAATTCTAGAACTGATTTTTATAATAATATTAGAGTTACTAGATTCTGACAATATATACCAGTTTTTGTTACAGCTGTAACAAATATTTTATATGAATATTGTGGCGTATAAAACCGTTGCTAAGCAGTGACTCTTCAAAGAGACGCCGTGCTAGGTAACGTCCGCAACATGTACGTAACCATAAAAGAACGGTGTTTTCAATGTGGTCTGAACCGCGATCGTTACCATTCAACGGCGCGGTAAACATGCCTTTACAACAACAGAGGAACTGTGTTTCCTTCGTGGTCCTCGCCGAGAAATAATTTTGAAGACATTGGGGTGACCCAGACAGTTGTTAGTTGACAGTCCGGTTCTGTACGGAGGCTGTGAAGATAAAACGTTATGTGTGATATTTGGAATGTGTAATTCAGCGTGACTGTACAGTTACTATGTTAAAATCCGTTGCCAGGAAACGGCTAGTGGAGACTGTAATAGATTGTCACTAGTCTCTGTATCAGTGATTTGTAAAGTGTGATTACGAGTCGTGTGTTTACGTGGTCAATAAATCCAATCTGCAATCTTTACACTATAATCGTGACAATAGGCTTACCAATATGCCCTTCTTCCCGAACGTGCAGCAAAACTGGTTAAATATTTATAGGAGCGAAAAAAACTTCGAGCAACAGTTGTAGAGAAGAACATGACACACATAAAATACAATTTTCGGTGTGTTTCACGGCTCTCGAAATCTCTGACAAATTTACTCTTACGCTTTTTGGGGCTATTTAATGACGCATTCATCATAGAGACTATATAGCACTGGATTATAAAGTGATAGATGAATTAGAAAGAATTTTAAGGGAAGTGGTCGTAGCCACTTAATGTAATATTCCGAGGGACTGAGGAAAACCAGGAAAATCTCAGTAATGGTAGCTGGTGTCCCGGCCGAATTCGAACCTAGAACCTCCCGAACACTAGTCTAGAGCGTTACCTTTACGTCAGTCCGTCCTGTCTGGTCTGACAATAAAGTTCACGCAGTCATCGCGGATATGCTCACTGTTGGTTTTGCGAACTGTCCACGAAAGTAATCATGATAATTAGAAGGAAGTACTTAAGAATAGTTAGATACTGCAGGAAACTAAACCATATTAAGAATAAAGATATCTGAAAAGAACTGAAATAGAACCAACAGAAAATAAAATACTCGAACACAGACAAAATGAAATAAACTATCCTCAAAGAATGACCGATGGAAAATACGGAAACATTTTCTTCAGGACGTCGAAGTCGAGGAAGACCTTGGCAGAAGTGGAAAGAGTATATAAAGCCGAACACGCTTGAGTTCTTATGTCATTGAATGATGAAGATGATGATTTGAAAGCCGATTAAAAACACACATAAATATCCCCATAGAAAACAATTTGTCTGGTTCTGTCTCCTGTTCAGATCTGAAGTAAATACAAGCTTCCTAACCACTGATTTACATTATTTTATTTGGGAGATGCAAGAAAATCAAGAGATACAGACACTGAAAGTGCATATCAGCTTTCTGTTTATATTCATAATTTTGATTCCTAATCTCTGGTGCGCCGGTCACGGTAGCCGAGCGGTCTAAGGCATGTACTGTCTTCGCTCGCTTGGAAACCGGGATCGTGGGTTCGAATCCTACTCAGGACATGGATGTTTAGTTTGTGTGTGTGCGTTTTTCTGTTTTTGTGTACAGGTAGAGGCCTTGCAACGAGCTGATCACCCGCCCAAGGAGTCCTACCGAATGTGTAAGATCTAGAAGAACCGAAGTGAACGGAGAAGTTCGTGGAGGTAGGCCTAGGCCCACTGGGGCTGTAGTGCCAAGGAAAAAATTCCATATAACTGGAAAGATGACAACTGCATGTGCTGTGCTCGAACGTTTTCTTGTTGCAGATTTGTTAAGGATACGAACACAAAAATCAGTCTTCTGGGAATGTGAAACCATGCGTCTGGTAAACAGTTATAAACGTTTCGGTTGTACCTACTCCTTCTGTCTTCAGGGCATAAAAATAAAGAGTACGGAAAAACGAGGGTACAGAAATAGAGAAATTTGGAAAAGAATCGAGGCTCCGAGAGGGCCAATGGGAGACGGTAGCCCTTAAAACGGGTGTGACAAGCATTAGGGAGAAAAGAAATGAAAAAAAAACGCATTGAGAAGAAAAAGAAGAAAGAAACGACGAAAGGAGGATGGGCAAGGGGAAGATGGGTGGTGCACGACTGCGGAAATGGGGATCGAGACAGGAAATCTCACAGCCCAAGCTCCAGTTTGACACGTGGTCCAGTACGTCATCACGGGCGGCAATATGACGTATGGGTAGGCCTATATTTTCAGATTCATCTTCCTGTAACAATGCACAGGGACCCTCCCTTAGTAGTACGCCATCCACCAACGCAATCTCACATCTGGAATCGAAGTCTAGTACCCCCATAAATGGCTTGTGGAACTCCACCCCGAAACAGTGACCCGACAAATTCAACTGCCTCCCATTTCCGAAACAAAGGGCTGTCCCTGTACAATCAAGTGCCGATACCCACGGCTAATAATTTGAAGTTTCTGAGTCAATTGCATCAGTGGCGGAAAATTGGAAAAGCTATATTTCTTCAAAGATATTGATGTCAAAATAATAATAACGATTACTATACCGGATATGAAGTTCTCACAGCCGTGGTTATGAGGAATTTTGTCTTCTGGGATATAAAAGAGCGTAGTCCGTTGAAAGTTAACCCACGTTTCGGAAGAACATATCGCTTGGTTCTTGTTTCGCCCTGCGTTGGTTTCTTGCTGAAAATTGAAGCGACACATTTTCCGAAACGTCGGCTGCCTTTCAGGGGACTACACGACATCATATCCCAGAAGACAGACCCGTTCATTTATTATGCCGCTCTCTTCATACGGGTAGGACATAATTCAGAGAAATCAAATTCCTTTGTCTGTCCGTCCAAATATTTCGCTTCCATAGTCACTTATTGCATTTCGATTAAACTAAGCATTTCCATCCATGTATTTAGCATCCGTCAGTATTGTAACACTTGTTTATTCACTACTTANAACGTCGGTTAACACCACATATACACGGTGCCAAACCCCAGAAGACTGCTTTCTTCATTTCCAGTTAAGTTTGTAGGAAGATTTTTTGTACCCGCAAATCCACAGTAGGGCCTATGATTTATGAAAATCAATCGAATCGCATGAAATGTGTTAGGAACGGGCTTTAATAACACGTCATTGAATGATACGTCGAGGCAATTTGACGATTAACGGCATATAACAGACATTGAAAGGAACTACGTTCTCTTACAGACCTTCCCCTCCTCCGAAATACTATGTCATTTCCGGTTTTAGATATTCTGTTGT
Organism: Cryptotermes secundus; assembly: GCF_002891405.2. Taxonomy (NCBI): domain Eukaryota; kingdom Metazoa; phylum Arthropoda; class Insecta; order Blattodea; family Kalotermitidae; genus Cryptotermes; species Cryptotermes secundus. Next base: position 756,581 of record NW_019724599.1, on the reverse strand, counting down.
AAGACGTTTCAATAGCAGTGGTAGCAGCAGGGTCCAAACGTATGCTGAATAGTGGAGTGGGGTGTAATGAATCAACCAGTGACGGAAATCCTTGCACCAACTCACTCGATGCTACACGTCCACTCCACAGCAGCTGATGCAATTCCGATAAGTAACAGGCCAAGGCTCCTGACCTGTCGTACTCAGCGCCGGTAGCCTATACTGCATCTGTGATTTGTGTCTGAGAGAAGGTGAAGGTCGAGTCATGTGTCTACAGTTCTTCAATCNAGAGTCTGGTCTCGGCCCAAAATTATTTTTTGGAATTGTGGTTTACTAAATTAACGGCGGAGTTGGGGGACGCTTGTACGTTGTGCCGTCCTTATCTGGGGCAGTTTGTATTTTTTTTTAATCAATTATATTATTGTATTCATTTCTNAGAGCCCTCCACTAGTCCCTATCCTGAGCCACATCTATCCAATCCAAACCATACCCTCCCATCCTATCTCTCTAAGATTTNCTATCTCTCTAAGATTAATTTTAATATTGTCCACCCACATATGCCTTGGTCTTTCCATCTGGCTTTCCCACCAATATTCTATACGCATTCCTCGTCTCCCCCATTCGTGCTACATGACCTGCCCACCTCATCCTCCTTGACTTTATCATTCTAATTATACTTGGAGAAGAGTACAAGTTATGAAGTTCCTCATTATGCAGTTTTCTCCAACCTCCTGTCACTTCATCTCTCTTCGGTCCAAATATTCTCTTCAATACCCTGTTCTCAAACACCCTCAGTCTATGTTCCTCCCTTAATGTCAGAGACCAAGTTCACACCCATTCAGAACCATAAGCAAAACTACTTTTGTATATTCTAATTTCTATGTTTTTGGACAAAAGCGAGAAGACAGAAGGTTCTAGACTGAATGGTAGCAAGCATTATCCGAGTTCAATCGCCTCTTAATTTCCTCCTGAATCAGGTTGCGATCTGTTATCGTTGTTCCAAGATATCCGAACTGTGCCACATTTTCAAAACATCTGTCTCCTATCTTTATGTCATGATTTTGCCCTGCATTTTGCTGACGAGACAGTAACATATACTTAGTTTTCTCTGTGTTTACTTCTAGACCAACCTCTTTACTTGCGTCAATTGAAGTTCGTGTGTTTTTCTTTATGGTATCTACATTATCACCCAGTAGATTCACATCATCGCCTGATGTGTCCCGTTTAATTTCAGTCCCACCTGGTTTCACTGGACCTTCCTAATTGCATATTCTAAGGCAAAGTTGAAAAGGAGTGGCGATAAAGCATCCCCTTGTTTTTCTTCAATCACATTCATTATACATATTATTATATTTATTGTACATAATCTGCAGTGAGTGCAGTAAATGTGTATGGGCTCAATGAACAGACGCGTCAGTGAGTTATGCTCAGGGGCGTAACTCTTCTACTCTTGTATTCTTAACTTATTTATCATTTTCAGGTTCTTGTTAGTTCCTCTAAGAACCAGGATAGCGCAGATGAATATAGTGACTGGGTACGGGATGGACGACCTAGGTATCAGAGTTCTAGTCCCAACAGGGTAAAGAATTTTCACTTCTCCATGTCGTCCAGACCAGCTCTGGGCTCACCTATCCAATGGATACCAGGATCTTTCCTCCGGAGGAAAGCAGCCGGGGCGTATAGCTGACCACTCGCCTCCGGATAGTGCTTAGGAAAAAAAAAAACCTGGGTCTATATATCTACTCCCTTATATTTGTAAAATTTGTACTTGCTATTGGTTGAGGTATAGGATAGGATTAAGAAACCGAAAAATCGGCCAAGGTCCAGCAAAAGAGTGTTCAGCCATAGATAGATAACAAAATCATAAACTTCTACTAATTTCATTCTGCGCATATTTCATGGAGCGTTGTTGCATGAAATGTCAGCTGTATTTTGTACAGGACTCACTTCCTCCTTACTACAAGAGACAGGAATTTCTTAGAGTACGAATCCAGATAATCCATATTCTACTGTGATATTCATGACGACTGGCCTTTCTTTAAACGCGGAGGCTGTGGGCTCGAAATATGTAGCCCCGCGATGGAATCTTGTGAACACAGTAATGGCATTTTGCTTTCAATAAAAGGCAGGGCATATACTGAGCATTTGGGCGACTACTAAAGAAAAAAAAGATAAAGCTATCCCTGTAACAGGTTATGGAGGCCGATGGTTTTCTGAGATTTGAAACTCCCACATTTTCTAGAAAATCGGTCCACACCTGGCTGTGAGGTTGCCAGCCTTACGCTCCGGCCGCCCTTTATCCACAGGAAGATTCCTGGTACTCATTTCTCTTAGAGGCTGAGTTAAATCTAGGCCACAGTGCGGTTGGAAGGAATAGGTAATTTGAAAAATTCATTGACTGAATCAGGGAACGAAGGATAGGGCTTCAACCAACTACACTACCGCGTGCCTCTAGCTGAGCAACTATTAGCTTCTCAAAACGGGTCAACTCCATTGAGTTTTCTCATTTAGTTTTGATAGTTAGGGACAAGTTTACGTGTAATTTTCAACTAAGGTAAGCCAGGTCACACTGATCGTCTTCAGACCCTACACCTGCCTACTGCAACGCGCTTCCTAAGTGAAGAATGGTGTTCAGATAAAGACTAATTAATTTGGCAAGGCTTCCCCTTCCAAATTGTCTCGCCCTCCTGCAACGGATAAGATCACGGCACAGTCCGCCCGCTTTCGAAATACGGTAGAGAGACCGGCGAAGCTGCTTCATTCTTCAGTTTCTGAAAATGTCTATAGCTCAGATCGCACAGCATTGAATGAGAGGGCAATTTGTGAATAATGAATTGGAAAGGATGCAAGCAGGAGCAATCATGGTCTACTCTGAGGTACTATTCTGAGTTTTGCCTGGAGGTGCTGAAGGAAACCATGCAAATTATCAGTCTGCATAGGCGGTGTTGCGGCATCTCTATCTCCAGAGCACATGACAGGAGCCTCAGAATTTGAGACAACACGCTCGGTGCCAGAGGAACTGTATTGCTGACGAATTTGCATTCTAGTCTGCATAGATGAGATACGTCACTCAACCATCAAACTGAGAACATTATCTCACCGTTACCGTCTACGACAGTAAGTCGACTCAACTCCATGACAAAGGTCCATCCGGTTGGTATAAGTTCGCGATGTATCTCGATGCATTTACACTACTGCAGGCTTGTAAAATCAGCTGACTCCTCTCTAAGAGTACCCGTTTCAAATCCCGGTTGTCTCTGTAAGACGTTGCTGCAGTTTCATTGTGGCAGCAGGTGGTCAATTAGGAGTCGACCCACGCACCGCGGAAGGATGTGAATGGAAGCAGCAGTGGCCTAATTTAAGCTGCTGTCCCAGAATCTGCCTGGGGTAAATAGGGGAAAGATTAGGAGTCGACCCACGCACCGTGGAAGGATGTGAATGGAAGCAGCAGTGGCTTAATTTAAGCTGCTGTTCCAGAATCTGCCTGGGGTAAGTAGAAGAAACAACGGAATGTATCAGTCAGGACAGCCCGTGTTCCGACCGACGTTGGACCCAGGCACCTCCGGACAGCGAGGCTGAAATATTACAGCTTGAGTCAACTTCTTCGGTAGTTGTGAGCGTGTATAGAGTATGAAAACTGAATACAGAAAACAACACGTTGAAATAATAATTAACAGAACATCGCATCTAAGTTGGTAGGACTCCTGTTTCGTATTTGAGAGGTCTCTAGTTAAAACCTCGGCTCCAAAATCGGAAATTTGGCAGCGGGTTTTGGTGTTTTTCCTCGGGCTTCCCAAGTAAATCTCAAGATGGTGCTATAAATTAGGCCAAGAGCGTTTCCTTCTATTTTCCTCAACACATAATTCAGCTGATCATTCACCACTCCCCCTTCCATTTTCTTCCTTATTTTGGTTTATTTAACTTCATCAACGATGTCCAGAAGTGTCAAGAACTATTCTCCATGGCTAATAGAGCAGGCGGGAGATTTCTACGCGCTGGAATAAGAAAACTCCTTCCCAGGTTTAGTAAGTGCATTGCGATAAATGGTGACTAGGTCGAAAAGTAAATAAAGGTGTGTTGTAAAAGTGCTACAAGTGAATCCCCCCAAATATTCTTTACAAATATTTTCTTTATATCTTTATGTCATTACTTTCGGGATATCCCCGTATTTTCAATGGCATATATTACAGGCTCAAGAGTGGAATAATAAGATTATAAGTGAGTAACAAATTGGAAAGGATGAGGTATGAACTGGGTGTGATCTAATTTTACGTATTATCGATTGATTTTTCTGGATGAACAGAGGAAACCACAAAAATCCTCTGTCAGATCAGCCGATCTCTGGACCAAGGTTTGAAGCGCGAAGTTTTGTTTTTCCTCTTAATGATCTCTCTCTTGAAACAGATTCTTGTTCGTTATCATCTGACGCCGTTACATTTGTATCCTCCGTTATACGTGTAGTGTTCTTAGAACATATATCACTAGAGAATCTCGTGAGCCCGAGGCAATATCAGTCTGCCTGCTTGGAGAGGCGGTGTTCTGCCGCCTTCGGAAGCCAGTGTCAAGAAGCGGCAATTCACAGCTACACGAACGCTTTACTTCTAGAGACCCTAGACATGTTTCACAGAGTCTGTCAGAACGTAAAGTGTTTGCGTAATATCCGAAACACTAGACGTTCCACAATAATGTACACATAATAATCATTTTAAATTATTTTCGGGTTCTATATTTCAGGATCCTGTTACAAATCTCACGTACTCGTATGTATCCACAGTCGGTCATTAATGCATANAATAAGTCATGAAAATACGATGTAACCCGTGTACGCAAGCAGTTTCACAATTTACTGACTGGTTGATACAAAGTCACGTATATGTGGCAGACTGCTTTACCGTTTCTCACGGTGTTGTCGCTTGCAGATTTCTTATACTTTTTCTTCTACCCTGAAGATGGGGGCGATACGTTCCTCCGAAACGTCGGTTAGCACCACATATACACGGTGCCAAATCCCAGAAGACTGCTTTCTTCATCAAACACAATNTTTCAGGATCCTGTTACAAATCTCACGTACTCGTATGTATCCACAGTCGGTCATTAATGCATAAATTGTTTATTCACCATTTAACATCTAACACAACATGTTTCGGCCATAGATGGCCATCTTCAGGTGTCTTAATGCACACCACACGTTGCTAGAGGGAACAACACACAAGCAAGGAGCAGAGTACAGATTGCAGACATAGAAAAACAACGGGCTAAGGAACAGGAGAACAATCTGCAGAAACGAATGTGCTGAGAATCATATGAAACACATAAACAAATTGCATGTACAAAATGCAAAGCACTTTGTAGTTAAAGCAGGTGTCATACACAACATACACTGTCGTTGAAATGGTTGGGATATTGAGTTCTACTGAAGACCGTTGTCATGCCGTGAGGAAGATATCTTTCTAATGATTTCGGAGACAGAGCCGCGTGCCGATGAAATGGTGTGAGATCGGGGTCCGGTGATTATGTAAAGTAGGAGACACGCTGCTACGATTGGTGGGTGTGATTCCTCTACACCCTGTTTCAGAAACTTATCGCTACCAAGTTGTCTCGCTCTCATACGCTGACTTTCTGAAAGAGGATGTTGCACATTCATCCGAAACGCTGATGTCCCTATAAGATTACACGATATAATATTGCAAATGGTCACACATGGATAACTCCATAATATAGAATTTTCAGTGGGCAATTCAGAATTTTTTATCAATTAAGAAATGTTCTAGAACCCGAGATCCTATCGCCTGCACCTCGAGTTCTACACTAGGTCAGTCCATATACCGTATTTACACATGTACAGGCCGCACATTTTTTGCAAAAATTCAAGAGGAAAACTGGGGTGCGGCTTATATTCGAAATATTCGAAATCACACTTCATTTAAAAAAAAATATATATTCATAATTAGTAATATAGGGTGTCCTACTCCTGAAAACACTTCATTTAAAAATTATTTTTCCTATAATTTCTGTCTGAAAATTGTGCTGCGGCCTATACACGCACGCGGCCTATACATGCGTAAATACGGTATTTATGAAGTGGTCCAAATATACATTTTCATATTATTTCTCTATTTACTAACCTGGTCTCTCATGAAGTCGTACAGAATTCCCTCTAGTTCATTCTGTAAACGTATTTGGCCAATTAAAATCTTGCGTGAACGGGAACTGCTACAGACAGTCCATTCATGAGCTAACACCTCTTCGATGATGAAAAAATAACTTTTATGATTAGATTTAAAACACCTGCGAAACTGCGCTTTAAATCTAACCTTGCAATAATAGAAAAAACTCGGCCAATCTTATGCCCACCTTTGTTTAGAGAAGCTTAAATATATCTGTTTCAGACTCCACATTAAACACATCTGTGGAGAACTCCTAAAACTATTAGTATAACAAATACGAATTTTCGTGGCGAATCCACAGTGCAGTATCATGAACTAAAATTTCCCACAGAATTCAGTATGTTTACCTCTTATACATGTATGCAATGCTTAACCGCGGAGACTTGTATTTTATCACTTCCTGTCCGTCTGCATATTAGTGTAACAGGACTACGTTGTTTGAAATCTGAGAAGTTCTAGTTCAGTGGATATGACTGGTGACGCTATTTGTGTCGTCTCAACTCCTCCTAGTCCTAGTTTGAACCCTGAAAACACGATGTACTCACAAGACAAGTATCCCGTTCCTCTAACCCAAGTGTTCCGAACCCGGGACCCCGAAATATAGCATAAACTACTTCGAGATGACACGCAACAGGACACAATATAGAAAATTTGTGGTGACAGTGATGAAACTTCGGATTCCATAATTCCATAAAATTTCTTGCACAACTGAATATACGCGGGGTCTTCAGAGAATGTGATGTTACAGAGTTATTAGTCAGGCCTTCAAACAGGCAAAACGAGGCGTCAAATTATTTTATTGCTCATCGATTGTAACTGTTAAGTACTAATATTGATGCAAGAGAATTATAAAATCTACTATTGGGATTATATTAAATTATGTTGTATACATTTTGAAGCAGCACCGTGTACTTCATAAAGAAATTGATTTTGGGCGGGTTCAGTTGCTTTAATTCATAACATTCCTTCGTATTATCGCAGCCATGCGCACACGTGTGGATAGGAGTTTTCTGGGCCTGTCTATGTTGCTCCCTCACAGATCACTGATCAGGGTAAAATTATAGGGGCGTTTCTTGGTTTGACCAAGACAGAGTTACTGTTGAGAGGGTTTCCTTGTTCCTGTGGGGGTATGGAGCAAAGCTGCCCATCCCTCTGCCATATACACCTGAGAGCTCTCTTACTGCTAGACTATGTTCCACATAAAGATAATGGAGGAACATGTCGATTTCTCTACAAAAAGTTGTTACGATTGTACACCCCTATAAATGCCGGCTCTTACAGATACGCATCGCTTAATGGCCCCAAGTGTGAAAATAAACGTCAAGTTCTAAACTAATCTACTTCAATATAAAATCAATGATGCACTGTCTATTAACGTCTAGCGTTCTCTGTATAGAATAGCTTTATTTATTTGGATAGATGTTCCTTATGTATAGATAAGTTTCCGAAAGGCGTTGCCGACGTCCACTTTGGATACCTGAAGAATTTATCCTTACACACATACTTAAACGCTTAATTTTCTCTCGTTAAATAGCAGCCAAGTTAAACAGATATTATGAATATAATCAAGAAAAATCGGGAAAAATGCAGTGTACAGTGTACTTGAGCCGTTATTACAGTGATTCTACGGTGTTTTCCGGAAAAAGCAGTAGCTTACCTAAATATTATTTCAGTATTTTGGAAGAAGTGTGTCGTCTTCCTAGAAATTGTCAAATTATTAATGTTAGGTATTTCTGACGATGTTTGATTTTAGAGGACAGTAATACACGTGCACGGAAGTTGTTCTCCAGGCAGACGTTCTACTCTGAATGCGATAATGGTGCTGACAACCGGAACAAATCCCCCGTCAGTGGAGTGATGTTTATGCAATGACTGGCATGTGTTATGTCCACTGGTTCTACACAGCAAAGAGGCTGTCCATGGTTTAGAGGAACGAGGTTTTATACCCGATGGAGTCAGATTATTTTCTCTTGGCCACCAAGTCCAAATCGGCTCTGGGATATATCCTCTTATCCAGTAGCACCAGGGGTAAAGTAGCCGAAGCATGCAGCTGACAACTCGCCCCAGTCTACGAATGATAATAAGAATAAGAATAAGAAGATAATTATAATTAATTCTATGTCAACGGACATTATTTTAGGCGTTGTGCTTGAACACAGGCTACATGGCCTTTCTTTTTTAAATTTCTGCCTTTGCAATTAAGATTTACCTATTAAACTCGTATTTTTAAAGTCTGAAAGTATAACGAACCTTACTGAAACATAAAGCAATGGGTGTAATCGAAATAGTTCCGCAATTATGAAGAATGCTGTCTTCTGGGATGTGGCGCCATGTAGATGTTGTGTTAACCGACGTTTCAGAGGAACATATGGCCTTCATCTTCATGGTATAAGAAATCCGCGAGAGAGGAACCAGCGTCAGCAGGTGGCGGATTCCTTATACAATGAGGATGGAGTCGATACATTCCTCCGAAACGTCGATTAACACAATATCTACACGATGTCACATCCCAGAAGACGGCATTCTTCATAGTCACCACCGAGAAGACCTCAGATGTTACACAGTTCCTCAATTAGTCTCGCTATCAACTAAGAAACAAATCTAACATAGAAAAGTACACGGAGATACTGGGTTTTCGGACTTTGTCCATCGTCCGGATTCTAAATAAGAAAAAACACAACGTTTCGGAAACTGGATCTGTTTCCGTCCTCAGATGAGGGAAGACACCTACTCTGTTGGGTCCCTCAATCACAGGGATTCATATCGTTTCCTCTATTATTCAACTAAAAAGTTTAGGAAAGTAAGCAATTATGTCGCGTCATCTGAATTTTGTTCACCAATAAATCCGTAATATTATTGTGCCATATATATAAACATATACAGTTTATTATTGAACAACGACGAACTCACATTTTATATCATTTTATAAATGGACACTTGATGGCAGGCAGTGCAATGGTTTAACGTGATTTATACACCTGAGGATGGCAGAATGATGCCGAAACATGTAGTGTGAAGTGACAAATGAAATTGTAGGCACTAAAAGACGGTAAATATATACACATTATGGATACGAATCAGTGCAACAGGACGCTAAAATACAATATCAAGTATGGATATTGTAACGTGTTTTTCTACTGAAGAGGCCGTTCATATTGTTAATTGGTTTATTTAACAACCTACAAGTCGTAGCTACAAATACTTATAAGACTGTTACAGATTTACACACTTTACAAACCCTACACAATATCTCTTCACACTATCTCCAGTATAATACACGTTCCAGTCGTCTTCCCGCGACTGCTTCTATGTATCAACAGTCGTCTATCTAGCTTCACAATCCACACTCGCTAGAACTGAACTCGGCGACTGCTACATTTTAACTCTCTCCTTACAAGTCAAAGTCAAAGTCACATTGCAATTGACGGTCGGTCAGTCAGCGAGTCTTTGTGTCGAGCCCCATCTGGGGCTCATGACCAGATATTAATTACTACCGTTTGACAGTTACGGTCTTGCTTCTGTGGGGCGCCCTCTCTGACGAGAGGACGGGTCTGTCTTGGTCCTTGCCAGTGCAGTCTTTCTTGGGTCGAAGTCCCTTGGGACTTGCGACCATATTTTACTGTCTCAGATTTGAGACTTCCCTTTTCGTCGCCTCCTACGACTCGCAGGATCACGGTGGAGGTATTCGACCGTAGTTCTCTTACAAACCCTCGGCCAGACAACCTCTCTCCTTACGCATTCCAATCTCCCTTATAAATCCTCAGTCGGACAGCGGGAAATTCACATAGCCTCACTGTTGCGTAAACGCCGTGTTTACAGGCGTTGCTGAGCAACGCTGTCGAGAGTTGTTTATTGCTGCGTAGCAACCAGTGTGCCTCGGCTCGGCTCGGCACGGTACGGAGAAACACAGCTGTCCTTACTATTGCGTAACTTTGCAACAGACCGTTTATCAAGGGTCTGTCTTCGTGGTAACTCGTTCCACCTCCCGTTGCCCAGCAACGGTTAGACATGTCACAACATTTATTGTGCCCCCAAGGGAGCCCACACCTAAATTTATTGAGAAAGATATATACGCAGAAAAAAAAACTTTGATAGTTTCCCTTTGAAATGATGTAACCCATTAATGTGTATAATAAATTATTTCTGAGATATAATGATTTTGTTTTGGATACCCTTCATCCGGGCACTCTGTATTATGCAAAGGAGTCACTGGATAGCAATTCTGTCGCCTGAAAACTCTTGGACAGTCAATAACCTATCAGGGGGAATTTACCATTCTCTTCAGTTCTCAAGGACGACAACTGAGGAGACAATTTCAGTTTAGTGTACGCGAAGTTTCCATTTAGGTAAGGAAATATATTTGTATCAGTAATCGATATAAATAACAGACCAACATCAAGCCCATTATGATTCCAATTTCGAAAAAATATTTTCACTCTAACTTGAACTATGGCTTTCCTTTTTATTCTCCTGTCAGGAACGAACCGTTTTTCTGGATTAACAACGTGAAGCCAGCGCAGCAGTATAGCGATGGTCTTGAAATCACGATAATAGTTCCTTGCTTCGAGTCCGGCTAAGAATCAGTTAGAATTCCAGAGGATCAAGTATATAGGCAGCACGAAGACTATTCCCTCCACGGGACAAAATCCAGAGAATGTACAATAACCTGCGACTGCCATGACAGCGGATGAAACTGTTGACATAATTAGATGGAAACAAACGTACTGTTGTACTATTAATACGTGATTCAATCTGTCAGTCACCAATGCATTGTTATGCTAGATATGTAATTCATATTATTAACAAAGCAACAACACACTCATTAGGGAAACTTCAGGAACTCCTTTTTTTAAATCTGGCTGGCTAGAAGTTTGTATATCTTCAGAAGATTCTGCGTCCGGGCATCTCAGCGCCTTCTTCTGTCGCCAAGTAAATGCTTAGATTGTTCCCAAGTTCCAAGGTGCTAGATTATACTTCTCGAGCAGCCCTCCTAAGTCAAGCCATTAAAATCAAACCACCCTACTGTAAATACTATCAGTTTTTTTCTAAATTACGCATTCCTTCATTAATTCAGGTGATCAAAATTCCGCAGTCCCTTGTCCCAAGCCTCTACTTTTAACAATTTTAGCGTCTTTTCTTTATCATCCATTATTCTATTATCTTTCCTTGCCTCTCTCTCAGGCTGAAGAGTTAATGACATCATTGTTCTGTGACATATGTATTATTATAAGGTCCAAGAAACGAGTGTAATTCTGAGTGTCACGTGCAGCACGGATTACAATGAATCTTCAGGAATAAGGAAAGTCGTGCAACTTCTAAATTTTAATTGTTTCCGTATATATTCGTGGGGATAGAAATATAAACATGGCCTTCTCCTTATGCGTTTTCGTTGTGAATTCACTGGTAAGAACACATAGAAAACAGTCGCACTTCTGTAAGTTTAAATATCAAAGCCAAATGAAAGGACAGATATATGGACCCGTGTTCAGTCATGTAGTCGGCTCTATAGCCGTAAAGTTTTCAGCCTGACAGGAAGCTGTACCGCGTGAAGTGAATGCCCGCTGTGGTCAATAACAGCCAGTTCTCTGTTTCGGGGCACATTTAACACCGACCGGCTTACCATTGGTCGCAGCTTGTTACATAATTCTTTTTAATGGGTTAAGGTATTACAACAGCCTTTAACATATTAATTCTCATTGTTTCATCTCCAGTAATTTTTCAAGTAAGTACAGAAACGTAAGCATAGATTTTACTCACATTTGATTCAATCTTTACAACTGCAAATCTGCAGTAGAGTTACAAAATATGAGTTTAATATTACATTACTTTTTGCAGATTTCTCCAAAATAGATTTCGGTCGGAGAAATATTAGAGATGCATGCAAGGACACATGTTGGTCTCCATGAAAGTTGTTCATTATTGTTGTCTGAGTTACAGAAGAAGTGGAAGTGGTTGATATATTTTAGTAAAACTTCTCAACATACTTGTACAATTTCATAAAAGTCAATCCAAAATCTCTAGAAATATCGCATGCCGGTATATAGGCAGGATATATTTTTCCAATATCCGGGTTTGAACATCAACAAATAGCAACGCTGTAAGGACCATGAATCATAAATGTTGTATATTCTTTCGACATTCATTCTAACCTGGGTTACCCTGCCACAACAATCGTCTCCATATATCCTGACGATATAATAATTCTACTTTCTGTATCCTGCTACTGTAGTAATGTTCAGATAATGCGTCTTGTCGTGTTCACATAAGGATCATGTTACTACATACAAGCGAGGCTGCGAAAACTGAAATATTTTTGTACTAATTAATGAAACCCAGTCATAATTATATTCTAGTCTCAGGTTTAGGTCTGGTGAGACTTGTCTGTAGTGGGCAGCATAAATTAGCGCGAACTGAAGGGGAAACGGCTCAGTTCTTGTCTGCAACTTAACGTCCAATGTGACGATACACGCTGTGCTATAGGAGCGGCGAGAAATGAAATGTGCTGGCTATTATCGACGTTGCGCCTCATGAACTGCAAACAGAACACCATCTAGACCGTTGTATGATTGTTGGCGAAATGTCAGTACCAAAATTGAATCTGATTGTCTGATTGTAGGGCTATTTATACATAACGCGTTTCTTCGATATGCATATTGCCATCCAAGTCACAATATGTTTAATTAATATGACGCTTCATTGATGAAGGAAGGTAACCAAATTCCCAACTTATAATTATCAACATATATTCACTAAGAAACTGACTACTGAATAAATATATTAGACCGAAAGCTCGAAATTAAATTTAAAGTATAACCAAAAATAGTACGTATTATGTTACAAACGACTTAAAATGCCGACACTTGATAGTATTTCAGTTTGGCTGTCGAAATCTGTAATTTTTAACAATTAAATTCTGTATACACTAACAACAGAAGATTTCTTACGGCTACCGAAGCAGTTAACTTGTCGAAAACAGTGAAAAAATCATAGGGTAATTTAATGACGTTACATTTCTCTAAGACAGATTGTTACAACAATTAATATAGTAGAATATACCACTGTCACACTGACCTGATGTCCTCGATCACTCTCCACAGCTTGGAAACCTCTGTCGTAAAGAAAGTAATGATTATAGCCAATCCGCATGCTGCTTGCTCGGAGTGGCTCTTACCTGAAAGCAATATAAATATGACATGTGAAGTGATGCCGTACCTGTTGTATTTGTGGATAACAAAATGATGCAAGCCAATGTTCCCAAACAGAAAGTTGGTAAATAAATTGAACTTTGTATTATACAGATTTCTTTAGAGTCTTGTGCGATTTTAACGTTGACTTGTATCCTCTAATTCTGTCGTAAAATAGTCCGTTCTCTATGAGCAGAAGAAAAGATTACCTCAATGCCTTGAATTTCATAGAAGACATAGAAACGTGAACAAAGACTTGGGAGGAATTAAAACACGTGACTCCTGTATCCGAGCAAATGTTACTGAGTATAGTGACAACACCACTAGCACTAAGGCTTAACGTTAGAGAACACCGCTAGCACTTATTCTGCCATCGAACTGTGAGAACGTCAGAGATAACGGCTCATTTTCATAAAACCAGTCACTAATAATTGCCCCCTTATGATTTCCCCTTTCATCGCCAACTTAACTTTTGGGAACAACCAGAAATCTGCTGGAACCAAATCTGGCGAATACGGAAGATGATCTAGGACTGTGATCCGTCTTCTGGCCAAAAAATCGTTCTCGATCTTCGATTTGTGGGGTGGGGCATTGTCGTGTAGCAGCGACCAGGAATCTTGCCCTCCATATTCAGGTCGAATTTGAAGAATTCTCGCCCCCAAACGATTGAGAACTCCGAGATAATAATCAGAATTCACTGTATGACCTTCTGGCAGAAATTCTTTGTGAATGATTCCTTTGGAATCGAAGAGAACAGTTAGCAGAGTCTTTACTCGACCCTTTTGCATGCGCACTTTCCTTGGTTTCTGCTTCTTTGGGCTCAATCACGCTGCACGCTGCACTCTGCCGCTTTGTGAGAGGCTCATATGAAAACACCATGTCTCGATGTCCCATCACCAGTAAAAATCGATTTTGTAAATTTTATATCGCTTTGGGCCGACTGTAACGTATCTTTGGAGAGTTCCACTCTGACATGTTTTTCATCGCCAGACAGCGCGTACAGTACAAACTGCGCACAGACCTTCCATTTGCCCATATCCTCTGCCAAAATTTGATGCACAGTACTTTTTGGTATTCCCAAAAGTTCCTCGATGAGTCTTGCAGAAACACATCTGTCTGATGCAAGGATTTCGGTCACTTCAGTGCAACTTGTTCTCAGGTTTGATGCACGTGGAGCGTCTTCAATGTCCTCCCTGCCGTCACGAAATACAGTATACCATCGAAAAATGTTCGAGCGACTCAAACAATCACTACCCTACACACTTTTCAGCATTTCGTACGCTTCTCCAGCTGTTTTGCCTAACTTCAAACAAAATTTGATGTTGGTTCTCTGTTCAACCACCATTTTCCGACGAGCGTCAGAACAGTACTGTTACATTCAAGATCAGAACACATGAAGCAGCAATGCTTGCACTTTGAAATTATAGAAAGCCACAGCTGAAACTTCAAAAATCTTAACGTCACAACTCGCCAACAGATGGCATTGCAGGGCAAAATAAAAAAAAAGTCCTAACGGATCCTGGACATAGCGTTTATATATATTTATTGTCGTTGCTTTGTAGCGGCTTTCAAGGGTGAAATACCCCTTCCTCGGGCTTCCCTGGCTTCAGCTACCAGCTTCTCACAGCAACAGCTCACAACAACTGAACCCCAGCTGTTATCTACCTAACTGCAACCCTTCAGGGGCATTCATCTCTTTTCAGCAAGCCCTCATTTCTTCTAGCCAGGCTTCTACATTTTCTTTATTTTACATAAATGCGGGAGGCGAAACAGCCTATATGGGTTTTCAGGTCGGCCTTTTTTTTTTGTCCTGATAATTCGAAGATTTATAATTTTTAAAAACAGCATGCATTGCTGTCACACGAAATTACCGGGATTTACATATTATCACGTGTATCGTGACTAAAGACGGGATATGGATTGGTAATGGATTTATTAATCACCTACAATTCGTAACTATAATTAATTATTCCACTATTACTGATTTTCACACTACAAAACACTCCACGCTAATCTCTTCAGCCTATTTGCACTAGTCTTCACGGATTTATGACACAGGAACTATAACAGTCTCACTGATTTACACGTTCCAAAGATTACACATAAATAATTCTTCTAATCACAAGTTAAGTCTTCACAGGCTGATTTCTAATTCTTCTTCTACTACGAACTTCCTGTTGCTATCTCCTACCAAGAACTGACTGACTCGTAGCGCCGATTCTCTTCAAGATAACTCCTCTGCATGGACCCCACAGCAAACTCCATCTCTATTTTTGATGATGTCACAGCTTCACTTTCACTTTCACTTTTTTATTTGTTCCATAAATCGTTATTGACAAACATGCCACAGGATGTAGAACATGTCAAAGATAATTATAAAAGAAAAAACAGTTCCTATGCAGAGCTTTGTCAACAATAAAATAGGTACAATAAAATAAGAATAGCCTAAACATATAATGGATTTATCACATTTCTGCACAGTATGCTAAAATCAAGATATAAATATAATAGTATCAAAAATATAAACATTATAAATATAAAATCAAAATAAAATTATAAAGTATATTATTGTATTATATTAAAATATTCCTCTAGTGAATAAAAGGAATAAAGATACAGAAATTCCCTCAGTGCGCTTTTAAATTGTTTTATATCATTTGACAATAGTTTTATAGGGGCAGGCAGTCTATTAAAAACCTTAATCCCTGTATAATGTAAGCCTTTTTGGTACAGTGACAGATGAGACCGTGGGTAATGCATATTGAGACTGTCTCTATTATGTCTCTGGGAGTTTCTTTTAAAGTGTTCACTGTTATTAATCACAAATATCAAAAGTAAGTATATATATTGTGGTTGTAAAGGTAATATATTTAGTTTTTCAAAATATTCTCCACACAATTTCCTATTTCCAATCCCTACCATAATTCTAATAATTCTCTTTTGGAGTTTAAATATTGTGTTACTATAATAACAGTTCCCCCCAAATATCAATCCATAGGTCATTATGGAATGGAAGTATGAGAAATATACTGACTTAAGCGATTCGAGGGACAGGAATGGCTTAATAGCTCTAACTGCAAAGCAGGCTGAGCATAATTTAGGAATAATTGCATCTATATGGTTTTTCCAAGAAAAAGTGCTATCTAATGTCAATCCAAGAAACTTTACATTACTAGTATTTGCTATTTCTCTACTCTCATACATTACATGTAAGTCTACTAGGGAGCTTCTTTTGGTTACAAATTGCATATACTGTGTTTTATCCTCATTCAGGGATAACAAATTTGTAGTAAACCAGTTTTTCATATCTTGAAGAATTTTGTTAGCACAATTAGTAAAATCTGTTAGGTTGAGACTCTTAACAATTATACTAGTATCATCCGCATAAAGAACCATTTCAGCCTTATTATTACCTATCTTTGGTAAGTCATTCACATAAAGCAAGAAAAGCAATGGTCCAAGTATTGAACCCTGGGGGACACCGTGCTTTATTTCTCCCCAATTTGAACTTGCCTCAGGGGAATTATTATCTAGGACCACTTTTTGGTGTCTACCTTCCAAGTAAGATTTCATTAGTTTGAGGAATATTCCTCTTATTCCATAGAATTCTAACTTTGTTAATAGGATATCATGGTTAACGCAATCAAATGCCTTCTGCAGATCACAAAAAATGCCCCCAACCACTTTTTTTTCATTCATTGCCTTCATAATTTCATTTATCAATTTGTAAGATGCATTGTCTGTTGATGTGGTTGGTCTAAACCCAAATTGCTCATTTACTAAAATATTATTACCTTCAATATGTTGCAGGAGTCTTTGATAGATAATTTTTTCGAACACCTTTGAGAATGTGGTCAATAGAGAAATTGGCCTATAATTAGCTATATTTCTCTTGTCACCCTTTTTGAATAGTGGTTTCATAATGGAGTATTTTAAACGAGTAGGAAAAATTCCTAACGTTATAGATTTATTACAGATATAGTTTAAAGGAGAACTTATAAAGGGGGTACTAACTTTTAGCATTTTTGTGGTGATTCCATCATATCCATGAGAATTCTTTGTTCTAATAGAGTTGATAATTCTTTCTATCTCTATAGTTGTTGTATTTTTAAATTTGATATCAGGAAAAGGAATTTCTGACATCCTAGATAGATAATGGCTTATATTTTTGGTGCCCATTGAGCTTCCTGTATCTCTGTTTTTAATTTTCTGTGCAATATGTTCAGCTATAGTTAGAAAATAATCATTGAAGGCATCAGGGGAGTTTTCATGTTTACTAGCAGTATGATCTTCCTTTCTGTTTGTTACTGATCTTATAATGTTCCATGCTGTTTTCATTTTATTTGAAGAGTTGTTTATTTGCTTATTATACCAAGTCTTTTTAGCTTCAATGATTACTCTAGTTAATATTTTACAGTATTGTTTATAATGTCTCTTTAAAGTGACATCATTGCTATTCTTACATAGTAAATATAGCTGTCTTTTATGGTTACAGGAAGTTTTTATACCAATTGTTATCCACTGTCTATTGTTATTCCTTCTACTTACTTTTCGGAGGGGAAAGCTTGTGTGGACTATTCTTAAATAGTTATTCATGAATGTGTTAAATAAGACGTCTACATCATTGCCATTGTCATTAAATATACTGTCCCAGGATTCGTAACTCAGTCTATTTTTAAATTCCTCCACAGAATATTTATTTATGCTTCTAGTATAATATTCACTGTGATTATCTATTTGAGTGTCTATATCTTTTATAAATAACAATTGAGCATCATGGTCAGATAATCCGTTATATAAAGGGGAAACACTGTATTTTATAAATTTTTGCTTATCTATAAATATATTATCTATTGCTGTACTTGTGTAATTATGAACTCTGGTAGGGAAATTCACTGTTGCCCTTAGGTTATATGATAATAATAGAGCATCTAATTGCCTTCTCCTATCACTGACTATGAGATAGTCAGTGTTTATATCCCCACATATAACCAAATTCATTTCAGCTTTATAGATTGACTTAATAATGTTATCTAGTCCTTTAAGAAATGAAATAAAGTTGCCACATGGTGCTCTGTAAACTGTGATTATATATATGTTAACTGTGGATAGTTTTAGTTTTAGTGCACAAGCCTCGATCTCTTGTTCATTACAATGTTTGTTTACATCCAACGTTAGGTAATTGTAGTCTTTATGTACAAAAATACACACCCCTCCCTTGAGTAAAGATTTCCTGCAGTATGCAGCACCAAGTTTATAACCTTCAAGATTAATCTGTTCTAGTTCTAGTTGTTTAAGGTGATGTTCTGATATACACAATACCTGAGGCAGCCTAGGAAGCAAAGAAAATATCATCTCATCTGTTTTATTTCTAATTCCACAAATATTCTGATGAAATATTATGAGTGTATTGCTATCTATTACACCCTTTCCTTTTCCCCTAAAAAATCATTTTTCTTTGTTACTGTTGTTGTTTTCTTCAGTCTTTTAGATGACCTAACTACCTTGACTGAAGGGTATTCTAAATTTTCTGTGCTTCCTATTTGTATCCCCTTTTCAGAGCTTTCTTTTGTTTCTTCTGTTGAAACATCCTGCCTTATAACATTACAAGTAACTATCTCTTTATCAGATACTATTTTTTTAAGACTATTTATACTTATACTATATTCTCCTAAAGCTTGGGTTTTCTCATCCTCTAAATTATTTTTCCAGTGTAAACAAATCGGTACAGTTCTTTGTTCCTGCAGTATAGTGGTTATCAACATAGCCAACTGTGATGCTACTTTTCTTTTGCCTTTCTTATTCATATGCTGACCATGTTTAGTGTAGCATTCCCTTTCCATGACTAAATTTACTACATTAACATGCTCGAAGGGCTTCATCAGTTTCATTAGTTTTCTGTTAAAGGATTGCACTTCACAGTTAACACAAGACCACTCTGGTAGGTCATATCGGTGAGGAGCACTCATTAAGATGATGTTCGTATGTCTATTTAATTTCACAAAGTTTGTGATATGTTTTAATCCCTCCGAAGTGTTGTTACTACTAATATCATTGGCTCCACCCCAGAGTACTATTATGTCTTTATTTGTTGACTCTTTAATAACACCAGTCCCAGATGTCGTTAATGTACTCATGAAAGCTCCTGGTTTTACAATACCTTCAGTCCTAAAATTGTCACTGAGGTTACTTTTCACATTATTCGCGCAGCCACGAGCATGACTGTCGCCGATGATAACAATTTTATGGTCGAATTTCTGTTGAGAGTCCTTTGTGAGCTTATGACCTATGAAATTATTATGATTTGCTGAAATAACACCGTTAATAATAGTTGGAATCCCCTTTGTTAATTTTGGTAAAGCTGTCTGTTGATCCTTTTCCTCCGAATTGTATATATCGGGCTGTAACATGCTTCCCTTAGGCTTTTCAGTTATATCGTCATCGTTGAGGTTATGTAAGATTTCAAAACGATTTGACATTTTTGTAGTTGTTGGAGCATGTACTTCTGGAGTATATGATGTCTCTTTATAAGAGTAAGTCTTAGCTTTCTTTTTTACTATTTTAGACCAATCTTTACCTTGATCTGATGTGAGCAGTCCTTCTTTGTGCTCACGATCAGCCATGGGATGCAAGTAAAGTTCCTTACGCAGACCATTCACTTCATCTTGTAAAATATCAATAACTCCCTGTAAGGATTTCACTTCTTGTGATACACTATGGAGTTTTAATTTCATTAAAGCACAATTCACACACCGTATATCCTTTCCATCATGCGAGTAATCAAACTTTTCAACTTCACTTTCCACATAACACTTCGTCACATCCGCCATATTGGATTCCGTATTCCTTATTCATAGCATGATCCGCTACGCGGAAATATGTTAAGGGAGCCGAGGCCTAGAAGCGGGTTGCATAACCCCGTTGTTCCACCGCTTCTCGCCGCGTACTACATAAAAGACACAACCTCATGTATTGTTGGGTGTTGGACCGTATTTACAGAGCTGTTGCCTGGCAACGCATTGATCAAATCTATTACAATATGAACTGTTCTACAGTTTTAAATATAACCGTTGAGAATCGGACCTATGTTTACATGAAATTTTTAGGTGGGGATGACCTCAGTCAGGAGCTCCTTAAGTCTTCATCACCCTGGTTACATGGCTGGTGTAGTTGATAGAAACTCAAATAATGTAAAAGCCACTTCGTTATTAAATACGGTTGTAACAAGCCGTGTGAGCCTTACACAAATTTCGTGGCCCACGGGAACCTTACCCCTGGGTATAGGGTTACAGCACATCAACGTGCAATTGGAATTTGAAATGAAGTCAGTGTTATCTAGAAGCTTGCGTGAAGAAACCTCTTGAAATGCATTAAACCAGTGGCTCACCACAAGTGGCACGCACTTAAAGAGCTGGTTTCGTGACTGCAATTAATTGAATACTATCGCAACGAGGCTAATTAACATAAGAGTCTGTAGTGTTTACTACAAGGAAGTTATATGAAAACCTTTCCTCAATCCGAATAGATTCTGGCCAGAAGTAAGTACATTTTGTTTTTTCTGTCTCTCTGTGACATTAACGCTCAGCACCTGGATTAGAGCATATCCTCTCCTTCTCTCATTCTCATTAATTTCCTCTAGTAACTTCTATTTCTTTTGCATTTATTCGTTTTCACTATTTCATTCTTTTATTGTTGTCTATTTTAGTCTCTTCTCTCATTTGACTTTTATTCCTTGTCTTGAACCTTCTTCAATTTCTCCATTTTCCTTTCTTTCGTTTAATGCTCTATTGCCTATGTTCTTTTTATATTTTCGTCTTGTTTTCCTGATTCCTTCGTCTTTATTACTTCCGTCTTTGAAACCAGTGAGTTTTCTTTCTCCTATTCCTTCTATTATTTTTTCTCATCCTTTTTTTTCATCTCCTCCTTTTTACTGACCTTTTAGTTCTTCGGCTTTCTTTTTTCATATTTATTTTTTACCCCTGTAATTTTTTGTTCTTGTTTTCTTTTCTTTTTTCTCGTTTTGATCCCGATTTCCGACATAACAATCATCTCACAATTCTAATATCTCAGTGCTGCTACAATGGCTTTGGCAAGGTTTTACCGCACAACTGTTGTACAAACAATTTCTGTAGCCTGTCGCCTGGTTTGAATTGTTCCCATTATGACGTAAGAGTGATTTCTGTTCCCGTCCCCTGCACCACGCGGAAGTCTGATTCAGTGTTAAATTGAGTAATCATTGAACGCTGCCAGTCGAGATGAGAAGCCTTTCTTCAACAGATGATCTCGTATAAATTTATGACAAGTTAAAGCTACATCTACGGGACCTGCATAAAAGAAAATGTGATTGCTTATATGTGTTTAGGTGTTATGTGTGTATATACATAGTGTGTCCAGGATCCGTTGGGACTCATTTTTTTAAATTTTGTCCTGCAATGCCATCCGTTGGCGAGTTGTGGCGTTAAGATTTTTGAAGTTTCAGCTGTGGCCTTCTATAATTTCAAAGCTCAAGCATCGCTGCTTCATGTGTTCTGACCTTGAATGTAACAGTATTGTTCTGACGATCGTCGGAAAATGGCGGTTGAACAGGGAACCAACATCAAATTTTGTAAGTTTTGAGGTTTTCACGACGATGACTATGAAGAAAGTCGTTTTCTGGGATCTAGCGCCGTGTATTCTTGGTTTCAACCGACGTTTCGGAAGAACATATCGCTTCCATCTTCAGGGTAGTTGAGTTGCGTGCGAATACAGATAGCTGTAGCTGCAATGATTGGGAAGGGAAAAGTGCTGGTTTATATATGCAGTAGGCATGGGGGGTTTGGGAGGGGGAACCAATGGAAAGAGTGAACAACGATAAAGGCCATATATGGTCTGGGGTGCGAAAGGGGGGGATACCGGCCAGTGAATCCAGCAACATGGAGGTCAATGGCACGGAGGTGGCGGTTAAACAAAAAGAACCGGTTGGCTGGGGACAGGCTATTGACGCCAATGATATGAACTGGGGACAAGCTACTGACGTCAATGCGTTCTACCGAAAAGTCGGTCAAAACCAAGAATACACGGCGTCAGATCCCAGAAAACGACTTTCTTCAACATCAAATTTTGTTTAAAATTAGGCAAAACAGCTGGAGAAGCGTACGAAATGATGAAAAGTGTGTACGGTAGTAATTGTTTGAGTCGCTCGAAAATTTTTCGATGGTATGGTGTATTTCGTGAAGGCAGGGAGGACATTGAAGACGCTCCACGTGCATCAAAGCCGAGAACAAGTTTCACTGAAGTGACCGAAATCCTTGCATCAGACAGGTGTGTTTCTGCATGACTCATCGAGGTACTTTTGGGAATACCAAAAAGTACTGTGCATCAAATTTTGGCAGAGGATATGGGCAAATGGAAGGTCTGTGCGCGGTTTGTACCGCACGCGCTGTTAGGCGATGAAAAACATGCCAGAGTGGAACTCTGCAAAGACATGTTACGGTCGGCCCAAAGCGATATAAAATTTACAAAATCGATTGTTACTGGTGACGGGACATCGAGACATGGTGTTTTCAATATGAGCCTCTCACAAAGCGGCAGAGTGCAGCGTGGTTGAGCTCAAAGAAGCAGAAACCATAGAAAGTGCGCATGCAAAAGAGTCGAGTAAAGACTCTGCTAACCTTTCTCTTCGATTCCAAAGGAATCATTCACAAGGAATTTCTGCCAGAAGATCATACAGTGAATTCTGATTATTATCTCGGAGTCCCCAATCGTTTGTGGGCGAGAATTCTTCGAATTCGACCTGAATATGGAGGACAAGATTCCTGGTCGCTCCTACACGACAATGCCCCACCCCCTAAATCGAAGATCGAGAACGATTTTTTGGCCAGAAAACGGATCACAGTCCTAGATCATCTTCCGTATTCGCCAGATTTGGCTCCAGCAGATTTTTGGTTGTTCTCAAAAGTTAAGTTGGCGATGAAAGGAGGCCCTCACGACACCACCCAGGACATCCAAAGGGAATGTACCGCAGTTTTAAATGCGATTCCACAAAAGGAGTACAGTGACTGTTTTCGAAAACTTTTCAATCGTTTCCAGCTATGTATTGATTCAGAAGGAGACTATTTTGAATAAAAAGAGTGAAATTTTGAAAAGAATTCACGTCTTATATTTTTAATGAACACAGTCCTAACAGAACCTGGACACACTGTGTATGTGCGTGTAACAGTGTACTGTAAAATGTAGTCGCGTGCTGTATAAAAGAGTCCAATATATACGGTCATCAGCCCAAAACCCGTCTATAGTCACACTCATAAACGTGACAATATATTTTGTAAATTCTCATTTTGCATAAAACATAGGAATCAGTCAATCGTTTTAACTCTAGTGAAAGAATCTGAGTGACTTAAAGGAATTTAAATTTTCCACCAACAGACTGGGCACAAGTTACGTCACTACGCAGATTTAATATATTTTTACTCTCTAATGAACATGCCATCTTACTTATTCGATCAAGAGGGTCTGTCATGGGGAAGTCAGGGGCATAGAAATAGAGGGACACGAAGTGTAAATAGGGCAAGTAGCTAACACACATAGCCACGTACGAGTATATTGGCCTATGATACCGCACACATGCGGGATGTTGTTTTCTCAGTCGAAAAGAACCACGCATTTATAACTTATTGTTACACTCATAATCACCCGCCATATCAGATATGACTGTTGGTTAACTGTCTTCTTAAGCCAACTAAGCATTTTACACCTTCATCGCCATGTTCATTTTTCTGAACACACAAATATATCTGACATAAATTTTTGTTTCCAGTTCCCCGTCCTACTAACCACAAAGAACACTGCTGGAACTATATGTACCACTTTACTTGACGTTTAAAAGCTTTTTAAAGTGGTAATTACATACATCACATGTTTTGACATTAAATGCTCTTAATATTTCTAACTGATTTTTTTGGTCTGTCAGTTTCCCACAATAAAGATCTATTATTCCCTTAAATTATGTTAAGTTCCTGGTCTTCATAATGGAGACAAGATATGGTTTCTGTAAGCTAGCAAGGTAAAGTCTAAATAATATTTAGACGAATTTCAGACTTCAAAGGATTCAGTTACAGACCTGAGTGGTCAACAAAACCAACTCCGTAATTTTAGTCCGCAAGCGAACTATACCGACTGAGCGACCGCCGCTTGTCGGCGAAGTTAGTGCCAACTTTAGCGGATAGGTGGTGCTGCGTGGTCAACGCAACCCATGCCCACGGCCGTTAATTTCGGTTTTCTTGACCAGAGCCGCTATTTACTTGAAATAGCTCCTCAATTATCATCAGGAGGCTGAGTGGACCCTGTTCCATAACCATTACTTATCGGAAAAAAATCTGGTAGCGCCGGGAATCGAACCGGGACCTCTGGATCTGTAGTCAGGAACGCTGACCACTAGACCACAGAGGCGGTCAAGTGAGTAAAATTTTAATGACTCGTCCTCTTCGCTCTCTCTTCGTCCTTTTCTCGTTATCATAATCCCCGAAATGTAACCTTGATAGTTGTTATGGGTCGTTAAGTATAACATGAGACATTTATGAAACTGTGTTTCCTGAGAGAATTATATGAATAATTTGAAAACACCATAAATATGTTTTTGACAACGTCGTGGACGGATGTTTTAAACCGTGCTTTGGAAATTCCGGTGCCTGCAAGGAAAACATGAGAACTATGAACAGAGGTGTTCCGCCTGTCAGTTCAATGACATTACTGATCGAGAGAGGAATATTTATTGTATCGTAAAATTGTGAGACTCAAACCCTTCACCCAATTAACTCCGAACTGGAAGAAAATGTCCACATCACTTAGTTTCGACTCTGCTTATATGAATAAAATCTAAATTCATATTTTTGTCCAGAGCAACAATTTAAACTCAACGGAGAAGATTATGTTGAATTACAGAGCAGTTTATAGTTGAGATAAAGGCAGAAACGTGAACTATTTTTACTCTTATACCTCGAATATATAGTATAAGCAAAATACGTTGCTTGAAAGACAACCGGAAAAAATATTGCACGAAGGAAATAAAAACTAAAGCAATGAGATCATTAACATTTTCGCCTAAACTTAATTTCAATGATATTTATCAGTTCAGTTTCTACCTCACATAAACATAATGCATGTCTGTTACAAAGAACAGTCAGTTCATATTATTCATGAATATAATCGCGGCATATTCTGAGAATAATAGAAACAAAATCAGTCTAAATTATGTGGGTAAAATTTAGGGTTCATTAATGTTAGTTGTCTCTGTGTTCCTCTATTGACTCCACATTCCTGTCTAAGCTCCATCTTCTTTCAATGGCTCTGATTCCCTGGTTTCTGTTCAAACTGATGGACAGTTCCAAGGAAGGAGGATCAGAATGGTTGAGAATTCTACCATCAAATTACAATACAAGAAAACAGGTACACACGCATACAAACCTGAGAAATTATTATATTGTTATTATAATACCAATGATAATGATAATAACCTCAGAAGCAAATAGGACATCTTCATGATACACGAATTTATAACTGAAATAATATTGACAACAATGATGCAGTGAGATATGTACCCAGTTGGTAGTGGGTTAATTAGTCGAGACTTTCAGGCAGTAATTTTGTTTGTATAAAATGTACAAATTCAGTTCTCACCTCACAGGAAACACAATGCTTCTCCAACATAAAGACCAGCCAGTTGACCCTCTTATGGAAATGATCACTCTTTATTCTTAGGATCATATGAAACACAATAATACGCTCTGTTTGCAGAATTAATTTTATAACGTATGGTATGCATACCTACCACATTAACAGATAAGATAAAGTCCCTGTGCTTAACTGATTAAGCACTACGCCATGAAATATATGGGTGAGTGGATGTATAAATTCACATTTCCTTGAACTCGGTACTAGCTGGAGGTGAGTGATCAGCTTCACGACCCGGTCGCTTTACCACCGGAGGAAGAAAGCTCCCTATACTCATTGGCTAGGAGGCTAGGTGGGCCCCAGAACAGGTCTGAACAACTTGGAGAAGAGAAATTTCTTGACCATAACAGGACTCGAACTCCAACCACTAGGTCGTCCAGCCCGTAGCCAGTACCACATTGATATAACTTTAATTTTATCGTTATAATTTAATTGATCTGTTATAAATACAAATGTACTTTATTTCTGATTTAAAATCATTTATATTGCAAAGGTCTCTTGTTTCGTATTTATGAGCAATTGGGTCTTCGAGAACTTCCAGCTGTTATTCTTGCACGCCTCTGAGCTGCAACAACTCGAGGACTTTCTTGAAATTCATCTTCACGAGGGTAATTCAGCACGATGGGCTGGGAAGAGCGGGGAAGGAACATTTAAGTAATATTCTGAGATGCTATGCATATCGATATTCTTCTGAAGGGTCTGAGAAAATTATCAGAATTTATAATTGGTTCCCTAATCGAGGTATGAATTGGGCTTCTCGCGAGATACAAGTCACTTCTCAGTTAACATATCCAGGGACAAAAACACGTACGCCTGTTTAGCAATAGATATTATACAAAATATTTATATATTTATGGACTATTTAGTCACGATAGCAGTATTCAGAGTAAATAGCGTCAAATATTAGGATCATTAGTGATTAACAAATTTAAACGTGTAAGATTTGAGGCTTTCACGGCGGTGACTATGAAGAAAGCAGTCTTCTGGGATTTGGCACCGTGTATATGTGGTGTTTACCGACGTTTCGGAGGAACGTCGGTTAACACCACATATACACGGTGCCAAATCCCAGAAGACTGCTTTCTTCAAATTTAAACGTGTACAAAGTATTCGGCCATATCATAATTTGAGGCAATATTCGAACATTCTGAAATGGCCGAGTAAAACCACGCAAAACCTCAGTCAGAATAGTCTATGAACCGGCCCTAGATTCGAACCTCGTATGTCATGCATGCAAGCCAGAATCGTAACTGCCTGAGTTAACTTACTCAGCTCCGTTATGGTGGTAGGTTACAATGTATCTAAAACAAAAGTAATTCTGTTGAGAATTTAAACAGATGATTTAGGTGGATCTCGCTTTTTGCACAAATGTTAATACATGGTTTCTACTTGACATTGTGTACAAGGGGAATTGTTTACCTCTTTGGAGCCAAGTGTTCGTCCGATATCCGGGAAATCACGTTGAGTTCAATGCTGGAGGAAACCCATCATCCTATAAATAGTGTTGTTCTTAACGTTGTGCTGAGTCCGGTAGTCAAGATATATCATTTTCTCCATTGTCAGACCGAAACCTACAGACGGGATATCACGATGGGTAAAATGCATGTCGGGCTGAACAGAATAATTCTAAACCTGAAGCAAAGTTGAAAGAGGGTTTGTCACAAATTGAAGCGCTAATGAGACTTACTCAATCTATTCCAATACGTTAATTCTAATATCACATTTTAATCCAGCATGGACAATTTCAAATTTAACGACGAACAGTACTTTCAAATATAAAATCTTATTTATTTATAGTATCTGTAACAACGCTTTCTTTAGCTCAGGCGACATACCAGACGTGGTCGAATTGTGGTTCATGAGCATCATGAGGCACCGATACATCAGTAATGGCGCTAGCGAAAAATAATATTAGTCAACCTCGTTTTTAGAAGTAGATTAAGTATAAAATACATCTGCGTTGAAACATGTCAGTTTGCAGCTTCCAAACTTCTGAAAATTATATGCGGCTCCAATTTTCAACAATATTTGCCGTCCCTGTCATATGATGTAGAATGATGACTTGTACAACATGTGGAAGAATTAGATCTTCAGTTAATTTGTACCGTCCCGGAATTTGCCTGGCCGCTCTAAGGAATACCACTAAAAACCTCAGTCAAAAATAATTGGACTGTGGACATAGATTTCAACCCTGGACCTGCCTGATCACTCGCTTGCTGCATTCGGTGTGGGAAGGCATGTGATAATATAAGCGGATCTCAAGAGTGTAATTGATGAGAGAGCCATAATTTGTTCCCTGAATGTAATGTGGAAAAAGCTGCCACCTAATTGTATGGCCCCTCCCGCATTACGGGCCTTCAGCTCCTCTTGTATGCATCATTTTGAATACAAGCTCACGTTCCACTGTCACTCCACGTCTACACCTAAACGAGATCGCATCAGCAGCCACAATCTCTATTAACCTTTCCTAAAGGTACTGAATTGCTACACAATGTATGTATAATTGTAAGGTCACTGACATCAAAGTGGCTGGAGTCGTCATCACAGACCGTAACTAAATGTCAGCTGTCACAAAGAATGACGCTGTTGTGACCAGGTATTATTACGTTGCTCTGTCTCCAACTGTTGAGACTTGAATGCACGTGTCAGGCAGTAACCTACATTCTTGCGTAGGCAAGACACAATTCATGGCTCACGTGCGGCCGAAAGCTAATTATGTGTGATATTATTTCAACCAAAAGTCCGTAACCCAAGCGATGGAAAAGGGTAATTCAGGAATGGTGTCCTGTAGTAATATAAAACTCAAAATTCAATTCTAGCATCCTAACTTATTCAAAAATTTATCTATTTAATTTATAGAATTCATTTGAGGACTTCAGTCAGCTCAACTAAACTATTAAACAAATCTGCCTACATCTGAAACCAGAAAGATATTAAGTCTAAAATCAACTGCCCGAAAGGTATTTTTAATTTTTTGCATTTTACTTCATTTACACCAGTTGAACTGCTGAAGGAATAAGCAGATATTTTAGGCTAGCAGACATAATCTGAGGGTCACATAAGTGAAATTAATGCAAAAACAACAAAATTAATAAGAGATTATATCTTAATATACGAAAAATTGTAACCGAAAGAATAAAAATATGAAGAAATGAAATTAATACAATTAATATAGAAATAAAAAAGTAACTGTTTTTCGGTTTTTGTTCCGTCAGCAGGAATCAATATTTTTTCAAAGAAAAGTGTTAGAAAAATTATATTTCCTAAACAATACAACTAGGTTTCATTTCCAGGAGGCTCTGTGATGCGCCACGTGTGAAACTTCATAATCAGTAATTGATCATTCGTATGGCTGAGTGGAAAGAGCTCCATTTAAATAAATGATTCGCTAATACGCGCCATAAAGAAGAAGCAGAAGTGACTAAAACCAAAAAGTAATCTTCAACAGTCATCTGCTCATCCAGTCATCGCTAACTAACTAATTTAGCAACAAAACCCCTCTATATCTTGGAACGATTCGTAAGAGATGTAAAATGGCATTATGCAATGCAGGGTCCCACAGAAATAAAACAAAAAACTCTGTGGCCTTAGTCCGCAAGCGAACAATACCGCTCTGTTGGTCCGAAAGGAATTACAGGAAAAGAAGAAAAAAATGGAGACGACGACGATGATGATTATGATGATGATGATGATGATGATGATTTGGAAGGACAGGAGGAAGAGCAGAGCCTAAATTAAACTATATTTATAGAGTTGTCAAATCTCAAGCACCTTAGAATAATCATACTAATTAGGAATATACTGTAGCATGTAGACCCGTTGCTAAGTAACAACTCTGTAAAGAACACCAGTTGCTTGGCAACAGATTTCTAACACGTACCAATGGATAGCTGGGAAGAGGTGTTCTCTATGCGGCCCGTGCGAAAGCTACGTAAAGCAACAGTAGAACTGTTGGAAGCGGTGTTTTGTATGCGGTCCGTGCCGAGGTGTTATAAGCAGGGCAGCTCTAGAGTTCAGTTAGTTCGGTAAGAGTCGCCGGCCAATAAAGGCGTTAACACGGACGCTGAGGAAGTTAAGGTTTAGGAAGCCTTTACAAAACAACGGCTAGTGAAGAGACAGCAGACTGAAAAGTCTTGGTGCGTGCTATAATGAATCGTAGAGTGTGTTAATTAAGGTTCGGCCACACAGAGCGTTAGGCTATGTTCGCTACGTACGCTGTGTACACTCTGCGACGCAGGTACTATAGGGAACATAGCGTACGTAGCGTACGGAAGTCTGTGTGGCCAGTCACATTGGCAAAAAAGGGAGATATTTTTCTGTTCGTATAGCTAACATAGCGTACGTAGCGCTCTGTGTGGCCGAACCTTCAGCGTTAGATTTATAGCTACTTGCTGCTACGTTCTATAAGAGTTAATAAATTGAATTACTAATCGAAAACCCGTCTATAGTTGCTGAATCAGATGACAATGTATGGAAAGCAGTTGCAATTAGGACAAATAACTGAAGCTGCATGAATAAACACACCTGGGGCTTCAGCAGTGCGATTAATGAAAAATCGTCCTAAGGCTGGGTCAGGTAGCAACACGACACCCTATTCTTCCTATTCTAAGAAACATAAGGATTGTATGAGAAGGAAAAGAAGAAGAGAAAACTTTGATACAGAAAGAACTGTTACAGCTTTAAGTTCCCTTCTTTTCAAACGGCCTGTATCTGGCGAGTCTCTCCAATTAAGCGCTTCAGAAATATATAATTCCTTACATCTTCGAGTGGCAGATATAGATAGGAACACGATAGTGTGCACTGCCTCAGCCAAGAAAATGAATCAAGGAGGAGGAATCATTTTCGTGACAGCTGCAGAAACAAGGGGTGTCCACCTTGGGCGACATTGAGCGCAGTTCTGCAACAAGAAGCAGCTGCTTTACAACATGTTGAATGATCACTACTCAGCAAAACTAACTATAATTTTGCCTGCTGCTTTGTATGGGTCTCTAAATTGGTTCCTCATGTTAAAGTGAGCACACAAACCAAGGTGTTTAAGAACAGATTACTGAGGAGAATATTTGGATCTAAGAGAGGGAAAACAACAGGAAAGAGGAGAAAATTACATAAGGAACATTTTCGTAATATGTACCAAGATATGTTATTAAGAAGGCCAAATAAAGAAGAAGATGGGTAAGGCACATAGCATGCAGAAGAACCAAGAGAAATTCTTACAAATTTCACTCTGAATACCTGAAGAAATAGTCACTCAAAATGCCTAGGCTTAGATAAAACTATCGTATTAAAGTGGAAACTAGAGAAGTAGGAATTTGGGCCGTATGGATCAGATTCAATTGGGGCTGGTGGCTGACTCCTTTGGATATCGTAAAGCACATTCGGATTTCATAAAATATGGGTAATTTCTTGACTAGCTGAGCAGTTCCTGGCCTATAAACAAGACTCTATTTTATGGAATTGATAGTTCTTTGGTGAGTTACTTGGTTAGTTACTAATCTCAGAGCACTGTTGCAGCAACTGGTTAAAGTTATTAACCCGGAAAATAGGTTCAGCAGAAGAAAGAAGAAGCAAAAATTTATACTAATTTTCAGTCTGTAGAAAATATGAATAAAACACCGGAGTCGGTTAGCTTTCTACAGTGTCACGTGCAACACTATGTTATATAAAATTTATTAAAAGTTATTCACTTTATATTTTAGAAGCCCATCACTACATGTTTTGAGCAATGTGGTCATAATCAGGTGTCAAATTTGTTAGCGAGGAAACTGCTGTTTTCTGTTGTTGCTTACGTTGTTAAATATGTAGCATCTCTCGATGTGCATATGGGTTTGAGTTGGTGGGTTGTGTTCCCTCTTGTTCTATTTTGTGCGGCTTGTCTTCTTCTCGAATAATATATCGAGTTTTAAACACAGTGACTGAAGAAAGTATAAATCATTTAATAACATTAAACATAATCTTGTACATTATCATTTCTAAGCAATTTTAAAGCACTTCCTTGTAGTATATGACTCATATATGACTCCTATGACTGAATATGACTCATAAGGGGCGAAAAATTTAAAGGCAATAAAATTAATTACCTCGTATTATGTTACATTGGATGATACCCTCATTAAGATTAATACTTGATTAAGAATTCTAAATGAAACAGGAAATAAGGTAATGAGTATGCAAATGGCGATGTGGAGGATATATGCAAATATATTGGATAAGTAATTACTAACACCCAAAGGATAGCCCTCCAAACTTGGGTTTTAGCAAGGGGTTAACAGCTCACTGCAAAAATGTCAGCTTACTATAAAGTGTTTTACACAGGACCTCGGACTTGGTCGAAAGTTTTGGAAAGATATAAGAAACGGGAAACGGATGTAGGGCCTGGAACGTGGAATGTGAGGAATTTATATGGGATGGGTTCATTGAATAGGACAGAGCTAAAAAGCTTTCGTAAGCCATAGGCACAGAGAGGTGGATACTAAAATGGTTCTTTAAATAACCGGGTGAGAGGGTGTGATCTGGATTCATCTGGCTAAGAACTGGGTAGAGTGGCTGGTTCTTATGAACATGGTAAAAACTTTCGAGTTCCATGAAAGGCGGATATATCTAGAGGAGTTGACGGGCAACTAGTAGCTTCTCAAGACGAACTCTGCTCCATGCATTTAGTCCTGTGGGATATTCATGGCGTGTTAATGACAGAAGATCGCACCGATTGGCCAGACAACACATGACCGCAACAGCACGTGCCGGAAAGTAGCACACTTACACCCACGGGTGGCTGCGCCTCTCCTTCACCAAGCTACAATGCGCTGTTCTTGGAAACTTTAAGACGGGCTGGTTGTTCTAGTGTCCCAATAAGCTGACGGAGGCGTCTCTTTGTCTTTGTTGTGCTCAGTAACAGCAGAGCCACGAGTGTGTAACACGTCTTTTCTGCGAGTGGTAAACTCTTTATGCGGTGTACGGCTCCTATATTGACTAAATTACTCACTCATGTATTCAAACACCTTTTTCCTACCAAATTATTTACATGTTAGCCTTTCTCTTTCCCACTGCACTGTATCTAGTAGTCAGTGGCGGTTCGTNTTTTTTTTTTTTTTTTTTTTACGTTTTAAAAGCTGCAGTTGTTGCAAGCCAGTGAGATCGCGGCCGACTGGTTGTATTTCCTGCTCCATTTTCAGGTGTTCTTAGGTTCAAATCTCGGCCTGACTGAGGTTTCTCGTCGTTGTCCTCAATCCCTTTAAGAAAATGTAAGGATATTATTTCAAATTAGATCACAAACACTTTCACGTCCTTTCCAATGTGTTATTCCCTAATCATTCTACCTTCGGACACTACAGAATTTGAACTATTGAGAATGTTTCGGAATGAACCACAAATAAAACAAGTGCATTCCTTGTAAGTTTTGAGGTTTTCACAGCGGTGACTATGAAGAAAGTCGTCTTCTGGGTTTAGGGGCCGTGTATTCTTTGTTTTGGCAGACGTTTCGGAGGAACGACGGCCAAAACGAAGAATACACGGCGCCTAAACCCAGAAGACGACTTTCTTCAAGTGCATCCTTTATTTCAAGATGCTCACTCAGCTGATCTATGGGAAAAATGACCATCACGGAAGAAGTGCAGCGGTGTGAATGAGAACCCTCGAAAGCAGGCTCAACTTCACCGTCCCTAGTCTCGCGGTACTCAGTGACAATAATGAAACTACTCAGGCAGGGCAGACAGACTCCACATCAGAAGCCGATGTCAATAGCTCCTGGGATTCCTAATCATACAGCTGAATGTTGGGACGCGTAATAGAAGCAGTCGTGACATTTTTATGGAATTATTAACTTGTCCGAAACATCTCAATAAACCTACTAAAAATTAAGAATAGCAACATCTGAGCCCCCAACTTTCGGAACATGATGCAGGAACAAATTTCTAACGCATGGTACAAGAGTAAGCTCAATTAATCAAAATTAATTGCGCCTTTTCCCCCATTCTTACAGAGAAAACCAAATAATATCAGTTCTAAAGGGTTATTAATATTATATTTGCGGTTTTCTCAGCAGTGCTTATGAAGAATGCGATCTAATGCTGTAATGTCACGTAGTTCTGAGAACCAGACGTCTGCTTTTGCTGTTTTTTTACATGGCTTATTCTTCGAACCTGAAGATGGAGTCGATATGCTCCTCAGAAACGTCGAGTTCTCTAAACTACACGGCGTTACAATCCAGGCCTTACCCATTTTGAGAGAACAAAAACAGACCCAGTTTTCCGAACTTAATGTCCTTTCGGGACACTAGGTGATGGGAAATTCCAAAAACTCGGTTATCACAAACAAATTTGTTTTCGCACGATCACTTTGCGAATAAAAGAGACTGCCCCCTATAACCAAATAGTGAATGCACGCTGTATGGGGTTAGAGGTTTTTTAATTAGTTCTGAAATTATAGACTAGAAAACTAAGCTTAAAGAATCATAAAAACAATGTAAGGGGCTTGTTCAAATGAAACCTGTTTTCAGAAATTTCTGGGCAAAGGTGTACAGGCCATTAAATGTAGTACTATGATCGCTGAGAGAGGTACCCCAATGGATCTCTTCCGCAAAGAATTCCCGAAATGTCCCCGGCAAAGCTTCACTACAGAGGTCTCACATATTGTCCTCTTCTGAGATATGAAACCTGTAATATTACGCTCCAGAGGAGCAGACTGCCTTCACCTCCAGAATCATGGGATGCGCTATGCTCCTCAGAAAAGCTGGTACCAATGTACGGGCATATACAGCGCTATTCCCCAGAAAACTTCCACGTCTACGTATCTTCATTTTTAGTGAAAACTTGACGTCTTGTATGAAATTTTGGTAATTTATTTAAAAATGCCACATAATTAACTCTATGAAAGAAAACTCCCTTCTATAAGTTGGCAGCTGCTCAGCAGGTCAAGATGTGGTCCATTTTCCCTGTGTTCACAAGAACCTATTCTGAGCCTGATGAATTCGGTACGTAGTTAACACCTTGTTTCTAGAGACAATATTCTTCGTAATATTAATATCATTTCACATATATTTCTGTGACTCGTTATTTTCTGACTAAAAATTTTGTATACTTACTTACTCATTGATCTGAGCCCTTCTTGAGGAGCCGCCAGTTCTACAGATACTAAAAAATTTTCCAGCATTTTATGGAATCCGAAGGTTTATTACAGTGTTCACAAGAGCCCTCCATTGGTCCCTATCCTGAGCGAGATCAATCCAATCCATGCCATCTCATTCTATCTATTTTAATATTGTCCACCCAACTGCGCCTTGGTCTTCCCAGCGGTTTCTTTTCTTCTGGCTTCCCACCAATATCATACATGCATTCCTCTTCTCCCCCATTCGTGCTACATGCCCTGCCAACCTTATTCTCCTTGACTTGGTCATTCTAATTGTACTTGGAGAAGAGAACAAGTAAAATCTTTTATGCTTTTCACATAACACGGGAGCGTGCTAAATGTCTCGCCCATCTAATATTCCTTGTGATTATTTAAATATAATACGCAATGACGAGTATGAATTAATAAGGTGTATGCAGCAGTAAATTTCCTCTCTCCTCCATTGAGCCCAGTCTCCTCAAGTGTCATAGAATGTGTACATGAAACAGGGCGGGAATATCAAAACTTCATAAGAAATGAGGTGTAGTCTATGTGTTACTGATTACTTTCAGGAATGTTGATTTGTTCTACTCAAAACGGGCTTGTTATCGTAGTCGTTTCTATTTGCATTAACATTCGTAAAGGTAAAGTTGTCCCTGTGCTTAACTAATTAAGCACTACGCCATGAAGGAGTATGAGGGAGTGGATGTACAGATCCACATTTTCTTAACCTGGGCACTAGTTGGAGATGAGTGCATTAACATTCGTACAACCTAAAATCTAGTGCTCTGATAGATTGTCTCCGCTTCGAAGGAATACGCTGCCTCCACTTTCAAGGTCGAAGAGCTAGCTGAGTAAAGAAATAGGCAGGTTAAGCCAGTACGTTCTTCTGAAAAGCCGGTGAATTTGTACCAGACAAAATGGCGTCAAAGCCGGGAAGGCAGTGCTCTTCACAGCCACCGCCGTGGGAACATCAAACCTCGAAACCGAGAAAGAAAAATACTTGGCGAATTGTGAACTAGAGTCACGATGTTTGAGCGTCCTCCTGAGGAATGTAATTTCTGTGGAGTGTGAAATACGGTCTCTGGCCGTTATGGAAGAACAAATATTGAAAGTTGAAACAGAAGAGAATATTTGGATATAAGAAACAGGAACTAACAGGGAATTGTGAAGACCTACATAAAAGCACCTTCATGATATTTGCCGCTCGCCTGGTGACCTCACGCTTGCTATAACGAGAAGCGGACAGGGCATGAAGGCTTGTGGTATTACGTCTGATAATCGCTTGTAACGTAAAGATGCAAGCAAGAGGAAGATGGCAGATACCAAGTAAGGTGTGAGGATATTATTCGAGAAAGGGTCTGGTGGAGATATCACGGCGTTACGGCAATGTGTTCAACAGAAAATTCTCAAAAGTTACTTTCAGGGAAAAAATCAGGCCTTAATAGATGTAATATCACAGCCACCACATGAAAGTCGACTTTCACTGCATGTTAGAAATAAGTACAGCCTTCAGTGTCATTCAAAAACTTTGTATTTTTCTTTGTAATTTATAGGCGTATAAATATTTGCTCTGTTTCTCAGAATGGATAGCGATTTTTTCCACAATATTGACTTATTTTTTCTAAAGTTGAGGCAGAGGTGATGACTGATGTATGAATTTAATGAAAATATTATTTGGATTAACTTCAGACTTCAAAAGTTTACACTTGCTGTACCCAATCTTATTTACATGTGTTAGTAAAATGACTGGCTACAGATAAGTGTGGTTCGATTCCTGGAAATGTATCTTTCCCATCACGTCGGAATGACTAATCTTACTTCTCAGTTGGTGGCCAGATAAAAAGCTGACCATTCAACTTCATCAACTGCAGAGGTCTGCAAGTCGCGGAGCTGTATATATCAGTGCCCTCTTTACCAGTTCAGATAGTGGCTGACATCTGGAGGGAGTTAATGCATTCGGAAATGGAAACGGGTCCCGTTGAGCCAGGCCGCCCCTGTCTGCGCAGACTCAAGCAGTTGCCAACAAGACTCCGTACAAGGCAGCCAGTCGCCAGTGTACACAGTGGCCCTCGTATTCCCGCCAAATCAAACGAACTGGGCTCGTCCTCTCGTCAGAAGAAGTCACTCTGTAAACAGGCGCACTTCGGGTCACCATATGTCGACTCACGCTGACCTCAAGGCCGAGGCTAGTGAAATGACCGTTGAAAGTTTAACACGAATATTTGCCAGTTGGCATCTGTAGCTACGGTTTCCACAGAAAACCTTTCCATTGAATCAGTTTCATACACTGCAGCCCTTGAGACCACTTTGAAATCGCCACTGCACTGAACATGCACACTACTGTGGGTCTTATCGGCAAAGGTCGAGACTGCAAAACATTCTTGAAGCAAAGTAACATTCAGTACCATTTATTGTTACTATCTTCTCGTCCTACCAACGATCCATATTCCTGCATAAAGCACATATATACACATGCATACATAACATAGTGTATGTTCAGAAGAAGGTTGTAGCCTGTAAGTCTATCGCATGTGCGAGGGTCCCAAATCTCACCCTACAAGAAGATGATAATTTTAGAGTTGTTTTATCGTCATTAAACATGAAAATCTTAAAAGATGATTCTTATAATTGTGGCAATAATCTTTCACTCATCTTCAATCGCCCCGTCTAGCGTATCCAACTGCTTGTCTGAGGAGTTTCATTTCAGGGGTATGTACGAGTGTATTGTTTACATCTCTTCCAGTAAGAGCAGCTGAACGGCTGTATCCTTCACTGTTGCTGATGGTTATACTGAAATTTATTGATCTCTCATATCACAGCACCCTCTTTGAAGGCGTATACAAAGATTGACATGGAGGTGAGGGATCCGGTCGCCTTTATTCCCAACAGAGAATTATCTTGAAACGTTCAATTATCGGATTCTAGGCAGGACGAAACACAGAGCTCTTCTGGGCTCCGTAATGATGAAGTGAGCATAAGTTTCAACCGAAAGTCGAAGCATAATCAGCACAAGATGGTAGTAAATATCGCCAAAGTAGAAAATTCAATGAACACATAGGAATTCTACTCAACTACTCGAAGGTATGAAGTGTCTTCGAAGTTTCGCAGCAATGCTTCGCCTTCTGAAGGTCCAGGTCGGCTAGGGCACTGACTGCCCTTACTGGCCTTTTTGAGATGCTGAAGGAAATGGGAAAATATTCCAGTTCCTTATTACTTCCTCCCACTTCGATCTAAATAATTTCTTTAAAAACTTTTTCTCGTGCACACTCACCCCGTTCGTCCTTGAACACGAGAGATCTGAACATTGCATCAAAAAGTGTCTTACAGTTCAGTACCTCTCGCTTGAGAGGCCCAGTATTTCCTACACGTGTTATCCTGTTCTCCATGAACACCATCGTTTCCTTCCAAGACCTTCCGAATTAATCCGTCAATATTTGTCCTATGTTCGGTGCTTTCGGGCTAGGTGAGTTCACCAAACGTAGCAAAATTTGATTCCAGCAGAGTTTCGTGAAAAGAGCTTAATTGGAACTAAAATTAATACAGGCCAACATGAATGGAACTGTAAGAAATATGAACAATTCAGGCTTAAATTTAGTCTGAATTATACGGTATATATGCCTAAATATTCAGTTCCTACCTCGCAGAAAGTATTGAGTCACCAATACAGAGAATAAGTCGTTAATATTGTTTAGAGAATCAATTATTGCTTATCGTAAGCATAATATATGAAACATATGAAATGCATTGTGCTGGAAAAGTGCAGTATTTTAATGTTAAAGAAAGTGTCACGTACTGTTATCACTGTGTTTAAAGGCTTGAAATCCCCATTTAGGGGACATAATTTACAAGAC
This sequence comes from Cryptotermes secundus, assembly GCF_002891405.2. Classification (NCBI taxonomy): domain Eukaryota; kingdom Metazoa; phylum Arthropoda; class Insecta; order Blattodea; family Kalotermitidae; genus Cryptotermes; species Cryptotermes secundus. Next base: position 717,590 of record NW_019724599.1, on the reverse strand, counting down.
TTTCCACAAAGATACATTAGGAACCCTTGATAAACCTTGCAAAATACTCCACCTGGAAGTGGCGCGTCATAAATGAGAGACATTCAAATGCAGAATGTTACTGAACAAAACACATTCCTTGAAGAAAGTGGGAAGAACGCTGCTCGCAGAACAAACACTAATCTCATAAAAGTACCGAATGTCAATAAAAGGCAATCACAGGAACAAACAACTAAATTAACAAGCAAACAGAACTAAGAGCTGTGTCACAAAGGGGATTTCCCCCTTTTTGGCCTAGGACATGACACCGATCACGGAGAACGGGATAACACGTGTGGGAATTGTTGGGTCTCTCATGCGAGAGGCACTGAACTTCAAGACAATTTGATGCGATATCCCGATCTGTCCTGTTCAAGGACAAGCACACTGAGGGTGTAAGGGGGTTACTTAGATAGAAGTGGGAGGAAGTAAAAAGGAACTGGAGAAAACTACATCATTTCAATTCTTCAACCTTCTTATTAAAATCATCAAATCGAGGAGGGTGAGATAGGTGGGACATTTAGCATATACAAGATTTTGTTGGGAAAGATATATCTTGGATAACATAAGGAAAGATTTGAGAATATGGGATGATGTAGACTTGGTTCTTTCGGTTCATGCCAAGGATATGACGGGCTCTTATCAGCGTGGATATGAACATTTGGGTTCTAAAAAAGCAGAGAATTTCATGAATACGTGAATAACTTCTTAAGGACTAGGTTGCATCAAGTTAGTTACTTAGATCGTGAAGGGTACATTGTTATGGGTCTTACTCCATAGTTCGGAGACAATCTGAAATTTCGGAGGAACATATCGCCTGTATCTTCAGGCTGTTTCTGCTGGCTTCTTGTTTAGCTTACAGATGGATTTGATATGTTCCCTCGAAACGTCGAGTTCTCTCCGACCTGCACTGAGTTGGGAACCAGAAGACCGTACTCTACAGAGCCCCCGCTTGTGAGATCTCTACAACACCACAGTTCATATTTCCGTCTACTGTTGAGATCTGCCGTTGTGCAATGACATGTAAATACTCTGTAGACAAACTGAATTTGTTTGTCTTCTGACAAAGAGAGAAGATAGACAAGAGAAGTAGTGAGTTCTATTTTTCTTCCTGTGGTTTCAGAAATTAATATATAAACAGCCATTTAATAATTTTTAAAAGAGTAGTAGTCCACAGGAAATCAGTAGTGATTACGTCGACTCCACAAGTTATGTCCCTACCTCTGTTTGCAGCGGCTTAAAAGAGACCTAAGTCGCCTACGCAGACGTGGAGAGATCAAACAGATTAGCCTCGGAATGGTACTTAGACCAGACCTTGGCCGGAAGAGTGTCTCTAACAGCGCAAGTGTGCGACCTTTCGCTTTACGTAACTGAAAGGACTATAGCCCACTGAAATGTTGTGTGACGTGTTGCACGGACGAAGGTTGAAAAAACACACTTAGGGTTTTGTTGGGAAGACATGTCTTCCATTCTCCTCCTTATTCTTCTTCTCCTCTATTTACCTTTTCTTCATATTTGTCAATTCTTTCTCCTATATATTGTTCTGCTGCTCCTCCTCCTAGTTCTTTCTCTCTTCTATGTCACCTACTCTTTCCTTCTTCCACCATATAATTATTCTTCTCATATACTATTATTTCTTTCTCTCGTGTTTCTCCTCAGCATCCACCTTTGCCTTCGTTCCCTCCAGTTCGACCCCTTCGTCCTTCCGTCTCCTTCACTGGAATCTCACACAATTGTATATTATAGGTCAGAAAGGTTAACCTGTATCTTAGGGAAGTGGACTGTGGGATGGTGAACAGGGTCGTATTGCTTCGGGTTCTGACAAGTGAAAGTCTTCTGGGTTGTGACACCTTGTAGTATTGCACATGAATACCGACGTTTCGTAGGAACCTGATACTGCCATCTTCACTTGCATCCTAATGATATAGACAGTGCGTCCCTCCGAAACTTTCGTAAATATCTACAAGAGCACTATTCAACATTCCAGTCTGTCTAATGGCTTCCGCGATAACTTCAAGCCTTGTAACTGGCAGCCAATCATGACGAATAAAAAGACACGGTTCTGAAAAAATTACGAAGCACGCTTTAGGATTTCAGATTTCGCCTACCTCGACACATATGGGCTGCCTGTGTAGACTGCGGTGTTTACAGAGCTTCATTCAACTGCGTCGTTGAAGAGCCGGTTGGGGTTCATATCAACAAAAACAATTAAATAATGTATATCCCCCCCCCCTTGGCACTACAGCCCCAGTGGGCCTAGGCCTACCTCTATGAACTTCTCCGTTTCACTTCGGTTTTTCTAGATCTTACATATTCGGTAGGACTCCGTGGGCGGGTGATGAGCTCGTCGCAAGGCCTCTACCTGTACATAAACACAGAAAAACGCGCATACACAAACTAAACATCCGTGCCCTGAGTGGTATTCGAACCAACGATCCCGGTTTCCAAGAGAGCGAAGACAGTACATGCCTTAGACCGCTCGGCTACCGTGACCGGCAAATACTGTATATAGTATGGGCCAATCTGAGAAGACAGATACAATACAGACACATATGTGCCTGCGTATTTAAACTGTTGCTACGGCGAGGTAAAATCTTTGTGTGTAATAATATTCAGAAATAAAATTGGAGACATCAGTGATAGATGAAACACGACAGAGTATGGAAAACTTTCGAGGAAAGGGGAGCATTATCGCAGTTTACAGTGTGTTCGAATAAGCATATTAATCATTGAAGCCTAAGTTCAGCTAAATAATATATGAAAATTCAATTCTTACTTCACAGAAAATTAACAGCATCTCCGTTACCAGCCCAGCTGGTTCATTGTGTTTAGGATAATAATCGCTAAGTTAGAGTTCTGCCTTCCCGGATATAATGGCGTGTTGTCTGTTGAAATTCAGCTGACGGTACGCAGGAACATGTCTCCTCAGTCTTAAATGTTCAAGAGTAAAGAAAGCAAAACCTAACATGAAGCTGGCAGCAAGAAAACAGCCGTGCGTACCGCTATGAGAACCCCGGATCTTTCATACGTTTAAAAATATCTGGCGGTCACGTGAGTAATGGTTGTGGCTACTTATCTTGACTTTGACTATTGTCCCTTTAGAATCTACTATATTGAACCCCCCCTCGTTGGTGTCTCCACCTTATCGTGGTGAGGGGGTTTGAGTATGCCAAGGACCCTGAGAGCTATACCAGCGGTAGCGTAGCTACTGGCAGGGCCTCCCTTGCTGGACAGGTCAAAGGGTAGGCATCAGACGAAGAGAGACACCAAAAACTGATGCCGGAAGCAGCGTCATCAGCAGCGACTTGAAGCACAGAGCAAATGATGCTCGAGATGGTTCAAGTTCGTATAGCAACAGGCGTGACCAGAGTGGTTTGAACGGCTGCTGTACTGCGATGTGGAAAGCAAATGGAAAAACTACCACATTATCACTTTTCCTGGATAGTCTCTTTCCAAAAACAGAAGATCGCATTAAGTGGAGGAACTGTTTTGGAAGAGACTGTGGACCTGTCGTCTGACAGATTACTGATGAATGAATGAATATTGAACCATCTTTCACGTGTAACACTTTCACTTGTCCCTCCATATACGTATTTAAAGAGGAAGGGTAACATAAGAAGAAAGCAGTCTTCTGGGATTTGGCACTGTGTATATGTGGTGTTAACCGACGTTTCGGAGGAACGTATCGCCTCCATCTTCAGGGTAGAAGAAAAAATATAAAAATCTGCAAGCGAAGAGACCGTGATAACCGGTAAAAGCAGACAGTCTAATTTTACCGGTTCTCACGGTCTCTTCGCTTGCAGATTTCTTATATTTTTTCTTCTACCCTGAAGATGGAGGCGATACGTTCCTCCGAAACGTCGGTTAACACCACATATACACGGTGCCAAATCCCAGAAGACTGCTTTCTTCATAGTCACCGCCGTGAAAGCCTCAACTCTTACAAGGGTAACATAACTTCCGCTTGTCGCCAGTTGCAATGAGTTCGTGGGAACGTCGACAGGCGCGCCACGGCTTGGATGTGCAAATTTGCGAGCTAACGTATTTATATTTCAGCGTGCCGATACCCGAAACATCTTTTGGCGATAGGCAGACGCATCGATCGCGGATAATGCTAATTATTAATAATTAATCGCAAATTTATTCTCACCATGCATTAGGCGCAAAGTAATTAGTCGAGGAATCGACATGTTTCCAGACTCCTATAAGTATTAATATTTCTCCTAATGAAAGCCAAATGATAATGTGGATGACAGTGTGACAACACGTGTAGCGAAACGTGCAATATGATTACATAGAGGCGGAAACATATTGCTTCATTAGCGAATTATTTTGACGTTAATTTCATAGTTAAATGTGATTTTGCGTTTTTTGCGACCGGTCACCAAGGCAAAGCACAGTACATAGAGACTGCACACAGCAAAATCAATTGGCAGCCATATGTAATTCACGTATGTATGTGTCAGAATAGAATCAGAAGTTATCAACAAGCAAGAACAAGGTCATACCTCATATTTTCTTAATGTATATAATTTTATAATAATACACAAAACTGTAAATATTATAATCGCTAAACAATTTTAGAGTCGGTCAGGTAGCCGAGCGGTCTAAGGCATGCACTGTCTTCGCTCGCTCGGAAGCCGGGATCGTGGGTTCGAATCTCACTCAGGGCATGGATGTTTGTGTGCGTTTTTCTGTGTTTGTCTACAGGTAGAGGCCTTGCGACGAGCTGATCATTCGCCCAAGGAGTCCTACCGTATGTGTAAGATCTAGAAAACCGAAGTGAACGGAGTTCATGGAGGTAGGCCTAGGCCCACTGGGGCTGTAGTGCCAAGGAAAAAAACAATTTTAGAATGCTTCCTTTTAATGTATGTCTTCTGAAGATAACCCATATGGGCCGAAACATGTAAAGGTAGTAAATAAAATTACCTCACACGTGCTACACTACATGGTAATCTTATTACCTCAACGCCGTCTGTGAGCCGATTGTCTAGAGAAAATGTGGGAGCCTCGACATGTCACAAACTTACGTTCCTATTACAGAGATGGCTTTACCTATAGTACTCTTATTAAGATCATTACTAATGCGAATGTAATGGTTAAGATTTCACGTATCAAAATTCCATTTTCTTCTTCAGGTGGACACGATGTGAGGAACTTACTCTGTTTAATGCCTATGTGCAGCTATTTCTACACGTGCTATTCCCCCGAGGATAAAGCGGCCACGATGTTAAGCTGGCCACTCACGACCATATAGTACTGAAGTTAAGGCTGTGTGTGGCTACACTTCCACTGCTTAATATATCTTCATGAGGCTAGGTTTAATTACGCGAATGGGGTTTATGAAGTAAAATTAATCTTGCTAAATGAATTTTACGTAGATTCCAAGAATAACTGTGAACGGCATCGGCCCAGTAGTTTTTGGGGTGACTCACGCGACAGATGTACCTCTCCTTTATGTCTTCACTGTCTGAACTTCGAACACAGAAGAAGCAAAGAACTTGGCCGTACTTAATTAATATCTGAACGTACTGTGGCAGTACTGTCTGGGTTCATGTAGAAGTGTCTCAGAAACAATAAAAAGATCAAATATGAGATGGTATAAGGCTTTATGGGACATTCCAGCCAGTTCCTCGTACCACGTGAGAACGACCAGTCCAGCTGACCGCGGTGGTCTCTCCGGACAACGCCCGTCCCAAGAACAAGCAACACTGGCCAGAGTTCGGCCCACCCGCTAGTGCTGACCTCACCCCGCAGTGCAACAACGGACTAACTCCCGCCGTGGGAAAATAAGGCAACAGCAGCAATACTCGGTTAATGAAAGTGTTCTAATGAAAATAGAATATTTATAAAATAAAGTATAAAAAAGTAAAGCTGTCCCTGTAACAGGCCGTGAAGGCCCATAGGGTTGTGAGACGTTGAGGGTCCCACATTATCCAGACAATTGGCTCAAAGATGGCGGTAAGGTTGTCAGTCTTACGCGCCGGCCGCGCTTTATTCCCCAGGAAAGTTATTTAATTAATTCCTGGCACTCATTTCTGTTAGAGGCTGAGTCGATCCCAGGGCCATAGTGCGGCCGGAAGGATTAGGTCAATTGAAAACAATCGAATGACCTCATCAGGACTTGAACCCGCGACCTTCCGGCCTGTAGCATAGTGCCTCAACCAACTATGCCACCGCGTTATTATTATAAACATAATTATCTCTGTAGTGTCATTACACATGGCGCTATAACAGCGCATCCTATGTACAGTCAACTCCACAAAACAGTCCCAATATGTAATTACTACACGACACATGACATGAGTGTCATTACTCCATGCCATGGAGATGTCTGTACCGCAGTCTCAGTAAAATCAGCTTACAATATATACAATCGTTTACACACACACGCCAACACGCGTGTTTCTAAACGTTTAATGTGCAGGACTTCAAGTATCTAAGGTCCACCACTAAAATGGGCAGTAGAATAAGTTAATATTGTGGTGTTATTACTATTATTATTATTTATTTATGTGTTTTTCCTCCAGTGCTTGCCTTTAATTTGTCTTTGACTTTATACTGTGTTCGTCCATAACGCAATTATTTGTATCTACACTGTGCTCTCCCTGTAATTGGCCTTGTGACTGTTGACTCGGCACATAAATAATAAAAGATTGAAATGAATTGAATTTGTACATTCGATTGAACTAGCAAATGCACACAAGAACTCAAATGTGTATTACAGTGGACTAATTAAGTCAGGTTATGTTCTTAATATTAACTCAATTCTGAATCGTTGTGCTTGAGGCTCTCACGGCCATGAGTATGGAGAGGATCTAACTTCTTGCATGTGACTCTGTGTGGTCCCACAGAAGTCTGAAGATGCTTCAGAGGAATGCACTGGCTACAACTTCTGTGCTCATACCTGTAAGTAAGCCAAGCTGTAGAACAGAGCTGCCAAGCAACCACCAGCAAGGCGCAAGTCCCAGGCAGAGTTCTGTAATTTTCTGAAAATTTCGGTACTTTAAATTTCTGAACACTTTCTTCCAGATGACATCTGGATGCTTTATTTCTTACTGAAGTATTCTAACACAAAATTTGTCATTCTGCTACGGATACTGTTGGCCTCTATGTAAACAGAAGGAAAATTAGGGTCTTTTCGATATTGGATGTTGAATGAATGTATAAGGAATGTTTCTAACTCAGTCCTCCATCAAGACGTTCCATCAGTGCAAAAGCATCTGCCACTTTCTGGATGTTCTCATTTGAATCATTGTTTCCCTTCAGGATGTATTTTTCTTCGATGGTATTTGTGAATTTGAGAGATATGTTGTCTCTTTTGTATGTAACGATACATTATAAAAGATTATTAACGCCGTCCAGTATGATTTATAAATGTTCTGTCTTTTCTATCTTTCAACCTTTATATGTTTCGGTAGAAGCGACCGTCTTCAGTAGGACATTATCAGTATATAAGGAAACTACTCTTACAATGTCATACATATAAAATATTATCCTTTAACAATTACTACGATATGAGTGGTTTTATTAAAACATTTATAAATTATTATAATTACTCTATGGGTTAAAAATTTTTGTTAAAATCTAGAACCAATTTGGTTTGTGTCCTTTATACTTCTCCTACTTAAAGGCAGATGAGTGAAAACTACGTTGTGGTTCCCTTGTTTGAAGAATAGGACTCTGCAAATATATTATGGGTATTGTGCAGTATTTCCATAATCCCGATTTTATTTAAATGTCAGTTTTTTTATTTAATCCCACCTTTAGTGTTGTACAGTTGTGCAGGCCACGCTGTGTTGTTATAGTGTTCAAACGTGTGTTGAGTCGCGTATTTATACCCCTTGTGCCTCATGAAGTTTGTGTGGGAGTGTGCTTGTGTTATATCATAATGTCGAACAGAGTATTCTGGTTGTACCTCTCCTTTTTAAGTTTTTGCTCTTCTATCAATGTATTAATTTTATTAAAGTGATAAATGTGGACGTTTTCTTTTATATTCATAAGGTTCCTTTTTTTAGCATGATCAACCATTTCCATGATTACCGCCATAGGTCCATACTGGTTGTATTTATTTATTATGTATGTGTTCTTTATATCTTGTTGTTAGGTTTCTACCAGTTTGGCCAATGAAATTTTTGGCAGCTTGTTTTGTATATCGTACTTTGATCGTAAGGATATGTTTCTAGCTTCTCATTTAAGAATTTACCTACGGTGTAATTTGTTTTGAAGGCTATCTTTATATTAGTGTCTTTGAATTAGTTTTGTGATTTTCCTATATTGTATAATTTCCTGTGTAGGTAAATGTGATCCATTTTTTGTTCTTTTTTCGGATGGATTTTCCAGATTATTTTTCCGTTGTTTGAAATTGTTATATAAATGTAAGATGTCTCCTTTCCTATAATCATTATTTAGTGATATATTAATAATACTGCTTAATTCTTTGTTTCTGATGCTTTCTTTAGGGGGTAATGTGAGAACTATGTGTATTCAGTGTTTATATGCTGCTAATTTTTGGTCTTTGGAGTGACATGAGTTATTATTTATTGTGATATATGTCGTTTTAGGTTTTCTGTATAGTTCCATTTTTATTTGTCCTTGCTTATTAATTAGGTTTATATCCAAGTAAGCTATTTGGTTGCCGGTTACGGTAGCCGAGCGCTCTAAGGCATGCACTGTCTTCGCTGGCTTGGAAACCGGGTTCGTGGGTTCGAATCCCACTGTGGGCATGGATGTTTAGTTTATGTGTGTGCGTTTTTCTGTATTTGTGTACAGGTAGAGTCCTTGCGACGAGCTGATCACCCCCAATGAGTCATACCGAATGTGTAAGATCTAGAAAAACCGAAGTGAACGGAGAAGTTCATGGAGGTAGGACTAGGCCCACTGGGGCTATAGTACCAAGGAAAAAAAACTATTTGATTTACTTCCTCATTTATTGTAAGCTGTGGGTCCTTATGTTGTGCACTGAATTGTTCGCATAGGCTTTGGGGAATTAGTTTTGTTTGATTATATAGTACGAAAATGTCTTCTAAGCATCTGTTATAAGATATGGTTTGTCCATCTTCCAGCAAATGTTTTATTCCATTTTGTTCTAGATCTTGTGGGAAAATTTCAGCCATAGTACTTGATAGGAGTGAACTCATGGCTACTCCCGAATTGGCTTTGTAAAATTTGTCATCGTATTGGAAATAGTTTCGATTCATGATCATCCAAATATGGACATGATTTCTTTTATAACGCATTTGTCCACGCGGTTGTTTTTAAGTAATTTATTAGCTTTAATGAGTGTATAGTTAATCGGAATATTGACATACATGTCCTTAATATACATCGTTAATAGTTTATGATCCAGATTTAATTTTCTTATATTTTCCGCGAATTATGTTGTGTTAATGTTTTAATTTTAGAAAGTCGCTTAGTTTCTTATGCATGTATTTAACTATTTTATACGCAGGTGCGTAAATGATGTTTATAACCGGCATGATTAGGCCTCTGTTTTGTGGATTTTCATTTTTGCTTTCATGTGGGTTCATCTGAATTACGTATTGATAATGTCTTTCTGAAGAGGGTCACCCCGACCGAAACATGTAAAGGATGAAAGATTAAAGAAACACTATATTTATCAATCACACTGGACGGCGTTAATGAAATTTCAGACAGACCGGAATGGACCCAGTCAAATTTAACGATACGCCTTGTGACCTTACGCCTCTCTTGCTCTTCACGTGGAAGCGACCTCATCTTACACACGAGAGAGAGGAGCAGAGAATGTGACTCCACCCAAAGTAAGACAGCTATAGGCTTAATGTAAGCCAACACGTAGATACAATGTACATCGGAAATGCCGACACGGGTCGGCAAAACAGAACGGTGCATTACCTCACTTTTCCTGGACAATGGAACAACTAACGGACACCCAACGTATTTTTCAAGTGCTTCTGTTCTTTCAGTACTCTCCCCCTGTTTACAGAAGCCAGCAAAAAGCAAGTTAAACATATTTAGAAAACTGACAGTTATGTTGAAATTTTTCCATCTTTCGTTTTTGGTTAAAAACACACCACAGTTCAGAAACTGACTTTCCTATGGATGCAGAGAAGATGTGTCTAATCGACCAACAGAACGGACATGATGCTTCTACCTGATGACGGAAGGAAAGACATTTATCTAAAGTGTGTTTCCTTAACCAAAATTTAATCAATGACAAATGTGCAACATATAAGCCTGGCTATGGCTCCGTGTAGTTTGGTAGTTCGTTAGCTCTAACGTTTCGAAGGGACCTGATAACTTATAGTTTTGTTTTCCGTATATAATGCAACAATAGTAATTAAACGATAATAATTCATACTTAATTCACTAAATATTTGTTAAATGTTTAAAATGTCAGATGAAACATGTAGCAAAAACACCGAATGTACATATATTTTAATAATTTTAATGGAATTTTAAACATTTAACAAACATTTAGTGAATTAAATGTGAATTAATATTGTTAAATTAATATTGATGCATTATAGATGAAAACAAAACTTAGGTTATAGCTCAATATCACAGAATGCTGAAATACAATAGAAGGAACCTGATGTCTCCATCTTCAATGTATTATTCCTACAGTGAAACTCCGAAACATTTTTAACTATCTACCAGATTTATCATAAGCCAGAATACCATTAATATTAACAGTTTAAAGCCCAGTAGTTGTATGCAAACCACCTGCCTTAATATTCCGAAACGCTGCATTGTTCCTACAGAACACTATATTTGTCTGTTTCGCATAGTCTCACAGTAAACTTCGGGTATTTCCTTAAACAGGATTAACCATTTGATTTACGTATCGTAGATGTAATGAGTTTACTGTGAGGTACGAACTGAATTTTTATGTATTCGTTAGAAATAATTCGGCCTTTAAAGGTTAATATAGAGTACAAAATCCACTGGCTGGAATTTTTCTCTCGATACTTCAATGTCCAACGGATTTCTGGCAGAAACAAGAATGGATTTTGATTTTTGGAGTAAAATTAACGAATCTCACTCTTTTGGCAACTGATGGATCAGGAAATGCTGTCATACGTTAAAATTAACAGTATGAGGTTTGTAAATTAAAATTTGATATTTGAACCCGGGACCTCCTGAATACCGAGCATCTCTGCTAGCCATTCAACAGCGATGTTCCGTTAGAGTAATTAAGGATATATAATTAGCGTGTTTTAAAGAGGACTAAGGGTGCCAAATCATATGTCTTGGATGCTTGACATATATTTGTTGAAGTAAAGTCAGTTTTCTTGTGAGTGAAAGTATACTGTCACGTTTTGGGTGTATAACGCGACAAATAACTTTACTCCTTCTTCAATGTAGAGAATTTATTGAACACTCGCTCTCACAATTACACCACTACTGCCATCTGCAGTATCACAATTACTTCTCCTGCTGGAGTCACTGCCATTCACTCGATACAACTCAATAACAATGGACTTCAACTCACTCCTGCGAATGCTAGACTGCAAATGACTGGTTACTCCCTCTCAAGTCAAGACTGAAGGTCAGTCAGTCGATAAGTCTTGGTGTCGAGCCCCACCTTGGGCTCATGACCAGATATTTATTACTGTTTGACAGTTACGGTCTTGTTTTTGTGGGGTGCCCTCTCTGATGAGAGGACGGATCTGTCTTTTGTATATGCTGCTGGTTCTTGCCAGCGCAGTCTTTCTCGGGTCTGAGTCCCTTGGGACTTTTAACCATATTTTACTGCCTCAGATTTGAGATTGCCCTTTTCGTCGCCTCCTACGACTCTCAGGGTCACGGTGGAGGTGTTCGACCCCGCCTCCACATGGGTTTATTCCCTCTCACTGACGAATACTCTTGTTATGTAGCTTCAGCACTGACAACACAGAAAACAGTTACGTGATAGCTTTCACTGTTGCGTGACGTCGTGTTTACCGATTGCCTAGCAACAGCCGCTGCACGGGCTCCCTTCTTGGGTGACTCAATGTTTACAAAGGCGTTTCTGGGCAATGCTGTGTAGCAACCAGCATCCTTCGGCTCGGCTCGGAAAAACATCGCTTTCCTTACTGTTGGGTAACCTCGTTTCTACGGTTGCGTAACTTGACAACCGACCGTTTATCAGGGGTCTGTCTTCGTGGTACTCCGTTCCACCTCCCGTTGGCCAGCAACGGTTATACATGTCACAATACGTATTAATTTCATTTCATGAGACATTCAAACTGTTGATGGAAGCATGGAAAATATATGAGAGCGAAGAGCGCGGTCATGCATAAGCCAATACATTTAAATCGTGAGCTTCTTCTGATGCTGCAATATTCAGTAATTCTCCGAGGTATTCATCGGTCAGTGCAGCTCCAAGTTCCGATTTTTTAATTGTAATCAGAGGAAATGTCAGTTCACATATACATATATTGTACATTTAACCAAGAACACAAACATCCCTTGAGCAAGAGATTTTACTTTTGGAAATGAAGAGCCATTAAGAAGCGCTTAACAACTTTGAAGTGTCAATGACTTGAATACGCAATCTTATCAATGGACACCGGAGGCTCTTTCCTCGGGGGTAAAGCGGTCGGGGCGTGAAACTGACCACTCACCTCCAACTAATGCCAAGGTCAAGAACTGTGGATCTATACATTAATTCCCCCACACACCCTCAAGGCGTAGTGCTTAATTACTTAAACACAAGGACAACTTTACCTTTGCCAGTGACTTCAATTGTTCTGAAAACAAAGAATCGCTTTACAGATCAAAAGCTAAATTTTTGGGCCATTTCAATCTAATGGGTTGCATTTTCACAGGGATGTGAATTAACCTCACAGACGTCTAATTTTACTGCAAGGTCTTTTACCATCACACGGCAGTGACTGTATTTCCTAAATACGAGGTCATTACATTGCAAAGTCTTATAAATTCACAGGATAATGAAGGAAGTTTCTAGTAGGAAAGCCGTACCATTTTAATGTCTTACATTATCACATGAGAGTGACAACATTTTAGACACGAGGTCAATGCATTGTGAGATCCTGTACTTTTGCTTAACTGATTGGACTTCTTAGACTGAGGTAACTGCATTGTCAGGTCCTGTAGGACCTTCATAGGACAGCGAATGGACTCTCCAGAAGGGCTATCATCCGATTCAAATACCTTATATTTTCACAGGACTCTGGCTAGATTTTGTGGGCGGAAGGTAATTCCATAGTCAGATTTACAGAAGAGCGGCCTGCCGGGCTTTGTAAATAATTCAGTTGTGAGGTTCTGCACATCCACAGGCCAGTGAATGGACTTTCTAAAAGAAGGTCATACCATTTTTATATCTTATAATTTCACAGGACTGATACTAGAAGTGATGACATTATAACTTAACTGAAAAATATGGATGATAATCTTTCCCCTTTTTGGTTTCCCTTGCGGTTAGCCTTAGGCTTGCACGTGTCAGAACATGTGGTTGCAGTGCAGTGGACCTATCTTATTTCATGTAATTCATTTTCAGTATCGGTTCTCGGTTTCCTCCCATCAACATAACCTGCCTTCACCCGCTCTAGGAACATTTAATTAAAGCGCAAGATAAAACGATCAGATTACACCATATAGAGATGTCTGCTTCACACTATATCGTTGTGTTATAGACGCTAAACTGTAAAGCTGTGACTTGTGAGAAGTCTGTAGACACGCAGAGAGGCGTGGCAAGGCGTTACATAAACCCATCACTTTACGCGATATGTGTAATATGAGTTTATTTTATGGTTTAGTCTTTCAGAATTTGCTGTCATTAAATGGCATCTCATTTAAAACTGTGGCTTGATCCTATAAAGTCTCAGACTCATCTAATGTTTCATCTTATCCTTGTTCTACTCTTCTAGACCTCATACTAGCCAGATGAATCCAGTCCTCATTCTCACAACCTACATCGTTAATATTCACTGTCCTCCCGTCTCATCAGGATTCTTTCTACAAATTTGTGTGCATTTTCATTATCCTCATGCGTGACACATGACCAGCCCATCTCATTATTCTTTATTTGATAAATATGATAGTAATAGTTATAACAACAGAAATAATTATAATAAAAATAGCATCATAATTTTTACGTATTATGCTGACCAGATGATTGAAAATTCTTCATGTAAATGCTCTTGAATTTCTAGCAGACAGGTTGGATAGGCTACCACAGCGGTACATGCAGTGACTGTATTTACTGCTAGACTTCTCACTACTGACACAATGCATTTAATTTAAAAGAGTCGCTTGCATGAAACATGGGACAGAAGCGGTCACTAATATCCAGTTTGGTAGCCAGAGGCAATTGTGTTCGGGTTACACGAAGGTGTTGAAGATTTATACTGCATCACACTATATAATCCTTCTGTCAGTCCCGATATTAGCTCTGGCATACGTGGGCTATTTAAAAAGCCAACATCCTGTGCAGCTTCTGCTTATGAGTCAAAGTTTCAGCAAACATAGTCATGAGGATCATAAAATGGTAAAAACAATAATTTATCACATCTGTATATTATATTGCTCTAACGTCGCTTTAACACGATGTAATCTGGCGTAGCAGTTTTCGCTGTAACCATAAAAGTCTTAAAAGATCTCGTGCAGCGAAGAGACAGATTGCAACCCGAGATTTCGAGGATTCGAATTCCGACCGGAATTCAAGGCACCATGGAAATTGTATGTAGGCTTTCCACCTGTTTAACAATAAAAACATTGCATTTTTAAACGGCGTTTGCACCTGCTTTTAGGCAGATTAATACAGTTACACTTTTGAAACAAAGTGCAGACATATTTATGTTTCAGGATCTTGCCGTTTATGGCGCTAGTGTTAGTAAATAGAAGGTAAAGCTATTCCTGCAACTGGCCGTGGAGGCCCATAGAGTTTCGAGACGTCGAGGCTTCCACATTTTCTAGACAATTAGTTCACAGTTGGCGGTAAAGTTGTCAGCCTTACGCAAAGGCTGCCCTTTACCCCCAGGAAGATTCCTGGTACTCATTTCCGTTAGAGGCTGAGCCGACCACAGGGCCATATTGCGGCTGGAAGGATAAGATCAATTGAAAAATCCAATGATATTATCGGGACTCGAACCCGCGACCTTCCTGCTTGTAGCATAGTGCCCCAACCAATTTAGTGACGGGCCGCGCCATAGCTCAAGCGGTTAGTCGCTGGCTTCCCACCGCGGCGGCCCGGGTTCGATCCCGGGGGTCTTGTCAAGTGGGATTTGTGGTGGACAAAGTGGCGCTGGGGGCAGGTTTTCTCCAAGTACTTCGGTTTCCCCTGCCAATCTTCATTCCACCAATTGTTCCACAATCACCCCCCCACCTATCATCTGGGGCTGGTACAATAGGCCAGAAGTGGCCGCAGTACAAGGGACTTAGTCCCACCCCACTAGCAATAAAAACAATTAGTGAGAAATGCATATTATGATCCATATTACTCGTACTGATCATTCTTCAGTAATAATTGAAATAGGCCTTGAGGTCAACATAGTACTGCACATAGAGATCTAGTGTTCTGAACACGGCGAATACGTGTATATGTCTCTAACGCCAATAGAATCAGCAGGAATGTCTGCAAACGAAATGCTATTAACAACAGAAGACAAGCAAAGGAAAAAAAAAACAGAAAATTGATAATGTTGTAATTTATAACTTAATCAATGCTTCATTTCTTATTACTGTATACGAGTTTAATACGTCGTCTCGTAAGATCGCAGTCTGGCAATAAGTGGTACTTCTGTTTCGGTTAGAGGCACGTTGCTTTCATCGGGACTGACAGGCAGTGTTAAGTAACATGAAATAACAGAGTTCAGTGCTGCCACTGGCGGTGCTCTTTGATATGTCATCGCCCGTCATTGCATTTCAGGTTGCCGCTCAGGTCGACAACATTAGAAACCATACCGCTCAGGTCCAGCGGAATGGAAGACCGCCTCCTTTGCCTCTGTGATGTTTCGAAAATGTGGCACAATTCAGATATTTGGGAATGACTATAACAAATCAAAACCTGATTCAGGAGGAAATTAAGAGCAGACTGAACTCGGGTAATGCTTGCTACCGTTCAGTCCAGAACCTTTTGTCTTCTCGTCTGCTGTCTAAAAACATAAAGATCAGAATATACAAAACTGTAATTTTTCCTGTGGGTCTGTATGGGTGTGAAACTTGGTTTCTGACACTAAGGGAGGAACAGGATGCTGAGGAGAATATTTGGATAGAAAAGAGATGAAATGACAGGAGGTTGGAGAAAGCTACATGATGAAGAGCTTCATAATTTGTGCTCTTCTCCAAGTGTAATTAGAATGATCAAGTCAAAGAGGATAAGATTGGTAGGGCAAGTAGCACGAATAGGAGACGAGAAATGCATATAGGATATTGGTTGGAAATCCAGAAGGAAAGAGACTACTAGGATGACCACGACGCAGGTGGTTGGACAACATAAAAATGGATCACAGAGAGACAGGATGGTACTCGTATAGTATGGACTGGATTGGCCTGGCTCAGGATAGGGACCAGTGGAGATCTCTTGTGAATATGATAATGAACCTTCGAGTTCCATAAAATGCTGGGAAATTCTTGAGCAGCTGCACAATTGGCGGCTTCTCAAGAAGGGCTCGGCTCCATGAGCCTCACCACACCAAACGGTTACAACATGCAGACAGGATGGGTGACTGCCGCAACTCATGAATCCGCTTCAGACTTAATTAAACAGACAAAAATATCCAGGAAGAACACAGGAAAACCAACTCGAGGTTCTCACAACGGTTACTATGAAGTTTCTATGTTCTGGGATGTAACGCCTTGTACATCCGTGGAATGTTACTGATGTTTACAAGGAAGGTACTGCCCCCACCGTTACCGTCGATGAGCACGTTAACCTAGCAACAGTAAGAAACAAAGAAGCTTTTCTTGCTTCTAGCTGTCACTTCCATGGAGAAGTAAATTCCCCCGAAACGTCGATGAAATTCTACCTCAGTAAATGGAGTCACCTCTCACAGGACAGCATTCTCCACGTACGTGTATAACCTAATCAGAATTTTATAATAATGGTTCATGTCCACACATACTCGTATATTTCGAAATTTGAGCATAAATTAACATTAAAATATATTCTATATTTGTAGCCGGAACAGGCAGTAAGCTGACCCAATCCATGACGACAATGATGGTGATGGAGATAAGTTGTCAGCAACGAAATTCTAAAAATACCTGACACTTTCCAAGTCGTGACATTGATGCGTCCCTTTACACAAGACTTCAAAATTAAGCCGCACGTTAAGAAGCGTCAGAATGTTTGTTTTTCCCAGAGGCTGGCATTTCTAACAGAATCCTACGTTTTCTTACAAGTGTGAAGTAGAGCTTATGGATATACATGTTCAGTACAATATATTTATGAGACAAGGTATGAGGTGTAACAGAGCTGGCTGACAGGACAGTAAACTGTGGCTGATGAAGACCACACACAGTGGCAGGTGTCGCGGATGGCAGCGGTTGCACATGCAGTGTTAAGTCAGCAGATTTCTCTGTTACTTTTCTGGGTTTACATAAGGACTCTGTACATGCCAATCAGTTTCGAATGAAACCAGACGATGAGTGTATGCTTTATCATTCAACAACTCCGCATTTTGCACATACAGTGAATTTGTATAAGTGAACAATATGATGCAGGAAGCCATGAAAAGTAAAGTCCTATCTGTGCTTAATTAAGCACAGATAGAGCTCCACGCATTACTGAACCCGGCTGTGTACGAAGGTAAGTGGCCGCTGAAGCAACCTGGACACTGTGTTGAAGACAATGGATTTTTTGCCCTTACAGGGAGTGAAAGAATCGGTCGTGATGAAGCACGGGTGACTTAATTTGGGGTACTATCCTGGAACATACCTGGAGGAACTGCGTATGACCATGAAAACTTCAGTCAGGATAGCCTGCCTCTATGTCGAGATTTTAGCCCTGGAACTGCCAATTACGAAGCGGGAATCCACCTACTGAAACTAAACTTTCTGTGTTACCACCCTTAGGTTCATATATTTTGGTGAGCACTTTATGTTCAATCAGCTGCACTTCACGTAGAATGTAGTAATGGGGCTGAACCCTTCTTGAAATGCCACCAATTGTGCAGTTACTCAAGGATTTCCCAGAATTTTACGGAACCCGAAAGTTAATTACCGTATTCAGAAGAGCCTTCCGCTGGTCCATATCCTGAGCAAGATCAATCCAATCCATACGATCCTATCTTATCTCTCTAAGATTTATTTTAATATTGTCGATCCACTTACGCCTTGGTCTTTCCAGAGGTCTCTTTCCATCTGACTTTCCAACCAATATCCTAAATGCATTCCTCTTCTCCACCATTCGTGCTACATACCCTGCCCACTCATCCTCCTTGACTTGGTCATTCTAATTATACTTGGAGAAGAACACAAGTTATGAAGCATTTCACGCATGTCCATCAAAGCACGAGGCCGCATATCATTACAAATCAGTCTAACATCTAAATTTTCAAGTGCTTTCATACAAAATGAACGCAGAATATGGAGTTCCGTCGATCTGGCCTCTTATTTTGTATCGGCAAACACTAAATGAATTTCGAATGAAATTTGAAGGAATTGCAACGGAGGTTCATATCAGACTCGAGTAGGGTCCGTCCCCTTACGTAAGTGAAACTGAAATAAAATAAATTGTTGTATGACGTAGAACATACGTATACCTACCCATAGAGTTCTTAGTCTCTAAAATTAATTGAAGTGGTTAATATTTGTTGGTATAAAAGGGAACAATAATGAAATCTGAAATATCATAATGAGGGTACATCACAAAAAAATTGAAGCTGTCGCTGAGAACAAACGCACTAAAATCTTCTGTATCATCAGCCTTGGCAGTGTTGAGCTAACAACTAACGTTTCAGAGATCTCGGTCTGCATCATCAGGGTCAATGTGGTGAATGGCCATATATCGCTGATGTTTATACCAATCTGTTAAATTGACGACTCCTCGTATTGGTGCACTATGCTGAAGGAGGGTGGAGTCAAAGTGTGTGGTCGACCAGCAGACTCTGCTTAATCCGGTATCCTTATTATAAGTTACTTTGTTGTTCTTTTAGCATATTCTTCTCTGTGTATTCTTAGGGATTTAATGACGCGTGTGTGTGTTGGATTGTCTTAACCTGATGTTGGATTCCATGCTTTGCTGACTCTGAACTCTTCCTCTCTGTCTATATTGTCCAGATGTAATTTTATGTCTACTGCCTCTTTGATAAGTCGGTCCACGTAGCCTGAGATTTTGGCTAGTAATTCGGTCTCATGGAACTACACTATTTCGGACAAAAGTTGTAGAGAAGGAAATGAAACATATATTCTATACCCAAATAATTTTTCGGGTGCTTCGCCATTTTAGAAGTACTTAAACAGAGCGGGGATATATGAGTACATTCCCGAACTTGCACATTGAACAATCCACCACAGTCTTCCAAAGACACCAGAAGATTGCAGGAGTCCCTTGTTTCAGACGATAATTAAATGACGCTCTATCCTATCTGAATTTATAGGCTTACACGTATATATTTACTTAAAACATAATCGATCCTGCTGCCAGAGTCTTTCAATCTCGATCAAAACCAAAAATTCTAAAAGAAAAAAATGTTTCAATCGTTTCAGCAAAAATCTCGATATAAAAAATACGTTTATATTAAATTTATTTCATTCCTTCAAAGTAGTGTTCTATTACAGTTCTGAAACCACTAGAAAACAAGTAAATGAAAAATGTATAATATAGACAATGCTGATTGAAATAATAATATAAATATGACTGCAGCAATTTCTTCCTCTGTCAAAAGCTGAAATTCAATGTCTCTTTCATCCAGCTTAAGCCAGTCTTCGATATATTCTTGTGTGGTTTCAGTCTCTCCAGCTGCCATCAACACAGTCGGAAAGTCCCATTGCTGTAATCCATCTTGCTCCTAAATCCCATATGTCTTTCAAAATACTATGTACTCAACTGTGAAGGGAATTTTTAATTTTTCATATCTCTGTCCGGATTAACTGTAATCGAATTAGCGAGGATTTACTGAAGTTTAAAATCGTGATGCTACCATGACATTTACATTTAATTCTGCCGAACACACCTGATAACTATGTCCTGCATATTTTTACAAACTTGTTGAACTTAGTTTCACAAAAAGACTGAACACTCGTGAAGGTGGCGCCAGATTCCGTCAGGTACAGCTGTCGTGTCTCTGGTAATGCGTTTCCACGCGGCTTAAATATGGAAATGTTACTTTTATGGACCTAATCTAACGTGTTCACCTTGCCTCCAGCATATAAATCACTTTATGTACAACTTGTAGATACATTTACAATCTATCATTACGGAACTTTTGCATACCCAATCTTAGCGGTGCATAGTTTATGGTCTTGAAATGTGGAAGAGTGAATTTATATCTTGCCATAAAGTTCCTGTATTCAAATTATAATTTAAAAGCGGTATGACAGGAACTGAAATATTTGTGTTTAAATCTGTCTATGCCGGACACGGTAGCCGAGTGGTCTAAGGCATGTACTGTCTTCGCTCGCTCGGAAGCCGGGATCGCGGGTTCCAATCCCATATATGGCATGGGTGTTTGGTGTGTTTATGCTTTTATTCTGTGTTTGTGTTGCCCAGTGTATAGGTAGAGGCCTTGCAACGAGTTGATCACCCGTCCAAGGAGTCCTACCGTCTGTGAAATGATCACGAAACTCCAAAATAGGAGCAAGAGGAGAGAAAAAAAAAACGTAGAGAAATTTCTTAAATTCCGGTCTGAAGTGATTTTCCTTTTGTTACGGTCAGCAAATTCATTCAAATAAATAGAAGAAGCACAAATATATACAGATTTAAAATAATACAAAGCAATGACTTGTATCTGTGCATAATTCCTGCTAATATAGATTTCACCACTACAAGCTGTTAGACATAGCCTCAAATATTGGCTAATAAAATGCAAAATTTCACTCAATCATTGTCTATCTTTTCCTCAATTTATAGGATCATTCCGTAATGGTTGAGCATTCTGCGTAAGTTCGTATAGTATTTCTCGCTAAAAGTAACCGAATTAATGAAACCCTGAAGTTTTACAGACGTTTCAAGGAACATTCTGTGTATGTATTAGCTCATGCGTGTGTACACACACACACACACANGTACAGAGTTTTTCATTTAATTGTGGCGTGTTACTATAAGAACCGAGGGACATGGCGCTGATTGTGAAACATGGCTCACACACGTCAAGGTGGACCCACGGGAAACAAAACCTGGCGGCGCTATGTCGGTATCGGCAGGCCATGAGAAGTTATGAAGTTGTATCGCTGTGCGGGTCTGAGAAGGAAGTTTGTAGCTCCACCTTCAATTTGATTGGGCTCAGCCTTACACAAGTACATAAATATACACCCTTTGCAGGACTATGATCACCTAAATGACATACGAAAATTCAATTCTTATCTCGAAAGAAAACATCATTGTAAAGAGCAGTGAGTTAAAAGTCTTCAGAGATATAATCATACAAATACACTCTGTGTTGGCAAAATACAGAGCTCTTTCTTGAGGTTAAAGCAGGTTGGGTCCACGCTGTCAGAAGCTTCTCTGGGGCCCACAAATACAATACAATCTTCCAGACTTCATTTTCGATGTTTTTCCAACAACATTTTCATCGTGAAGTGCCCAGCACTGCATGATCTGCCTTTGTCAAAACCATGTTGTTCATTTTCTACCACGCTGTCATAACATATTGTGACGCATATACCCATAGCTAGGCAGAGGATCGATAAACATACCCAAGCATACGATCTAAACAATAGGACATCTATTGCTAGGTAACGGGCCAATGAACACGCATTCTTGACCATAGAAGATAGTATTTTCCATAGTATCCATGCCGAGTAGTCGTCATTAAGATCATAATTGAAGGAGTACAACGGAGTACGTCGGAGTTCAATTGGAAGTCAGAATACTTCCCGTGGAGTGTCCAGTCGGAAGAAGATGACAATGTGTCAGACAGTGATTTGTGACCAGTTGTAACCAGCTGTATAAAGGTCCAATAAAATCGATCATCAAATCCAAAACTCGTTTCAGTAGTAACGCAAACCACGGATACCTGACAGTATCTTTAATTTATCTTAATTACGTTGGGATAAGGTCTACATCCCAAATTCATCAAACTGGTTCCTCTGTAGCTTCCACAGTTTTTATGGTTTCTTTCTTTTTTTGAAAATGGGGATTATGATTACTCTATTTCAGTTGTCAGAGGGTACTTTTCTCTCCAATAGTGTATTTAGAAGACCAAGAAAGCTCGAGGCTTGCGTGTTTAAACAATTCCAGATTAATTTAATCTTCTCCTGAAGTTTTGTCACTTTTGTCATTCCTAAACAGTATCACAAGTTTATCACAGCAGTGCGTTCCGTCAGAGTAATGTGTGTGTGTGTGTGTGTGTGTGTGCGCGCGCGCGCGTGTCATCTTAAGAAGATGAGTAGCTTGGGACCAGAGATCCTGCAAGTAACCTAGCCAAACATAATAGGAGACGATCGTTTTCTATTGTGTCATCATTTATTTCTCATGATTTTACAAGTTTGGGGTTAAGGCCTCCTCATACCATTTTACAGTTGTGATACAATTTTTTCCCCGCTTTCTCTGTTGTTTTCTTTCGGACTTCGCGTTTTTCTCTCGCTTTTTGCGGTGGTAATGATCTACTTTATAAGACAAAACACAAACTCCGTGGCCTGTAGTCCGCAAGCGAACTATACCGACCGAGCGAACGCCGCTTGTCGGTGAAGTTAGTACCAACTTATGAGGATAGAGGGTATCACGGTTCCCCACGGCCGTTAATCTCGGTTTTCTACACCGGAGCTGCTATTTCCTTGAAATAGCTTCTCAGTTATCCTCACGAGGCCGAGTGGACCCCGTTCCAGACCCACTACATCTCAGAAAATCTGGTAGCGCCGGGAATCGAACGCGAGACCTCTGGATCTGTACCCAGAAACTCTGGCCACTAGACCACAGAGGCGGTCAATAATCTACTTTATATTCGGATTAATCTTCTGGTAGGAATTCCCAGAATGCCTCTCTGCTGTAACTGACTACTTTTCCCTTTATGTTTATTCCATAATGTTGCCCCTTTCTTCCTATTCCAATAATACGTACACGAATTATCCTAAATTAATAAATTATGTTTACAATTTCTCAACGTACAGTTCATAGCCAAGACTGTAGTGTCAAGACTTCCTGTGAGAGCTCAATCACTGCAGCGACTGGCCACGGCCTAGATGACTGGGGTTCGATTCTTAGCAGATCTTTGTCATTTCTCCTACCCAAGGTAGCACGGACTCTTTTTCGTGCTAAAATCGGCTGAAGCCTGGAAATGATAACTACAGATAAATACAGACATTTACGGGGTAGAATGCGTACAGTTATGTGGACGTCGCCCTCCCTTACACACTGGCGTACAATGCTTGGATTTTAATGAAAAATGGGCACGTATTTGAGACCAGAGATGTAGAAAAGAAAGTGACAACTTTGAATCCTAGTTGTGACCACACTTAACCCTACCGTATCTTACAGAGAGAAGGCATTCCTACCCTCGACTCATTTCCATAATTTGGGAATTTTACATCATCCCCTGGAGATGAAAATTTACGATCCTTTAACAGGTGGCTGTTGCGAGTTGAAGCGCCCGGTGAATTGAATATGGGCATTGTTAGGACACGGGTGAATATCCCACATTAGAAAGCCTTTAACTTTAAGAGTCAAGGCAGTAAAGGAAGGTTCCGTTAAAAGGTAAGAGAGCGTCATTGCATTAATTGTGCAGGGTAAAGGCACACAGAAAAGGTCGTGCCTCTCTCGGAATCTACAATTTCGTCTTCGAAATAACGGATTTCAGCCAAATTTAATTTTTATGGTCAGGATAATTTAATTTTCGTGCATGACGATCAGTTGAAACGTTGCATTACTTGACACAGAATTTTATTTCAAATGAATCGGCTCGAAGTGGTCGTTTGTGATTTTCTGCGACGCTGTCAGATTCTCAGGTTGCATACTGCCAAATGAGAGGACAACTGGCGACTCGCCGGCTGGCAAAGATTTGCACAGTCTCGTCTAGATACTATCCCGGCACTTTTCTGAAGCGAAGGAGCAAAAAATAAAAACTAAGGGTAGGCGGTGTTCGGGACGAGAGTCGAACTTAGAACCTCCCCAATATAAGTATCGAAGGTTAGAGCTGCTCACATCTGCTCAGTTTTGTCTAGACCTACTGCAGATATTTGCGTAATACGGACTGTAGACTGCGTCACTGGAGCAACGTTTACTTGACACAGTTGTCTAAATGGGGTTTACTTGCAGGAATTTGACTACTTCCGTGGACCAGAGTCCTTGAAAAGCTAACAGCCTATCAGGTACTCAAAAATTATTCTCACTTGTAAGCACTCTGAGGTTTACTGCTGCGTTCTTAAGACCCTTCCATTTGGTCCTAACCTGAGCCAGAATAATCCAATCCATACCATGCTATTCTATCTCTCTAAGATCCATTTTAATATTGTCCACACACCGACGACTTGATCTTAATAGTGGTCTCTATTCTTCTAGTTTCCCACCAATATCTCATACACATTCCTCTTCTCTCCCATTCGTGCTACATGTCCTGCCCATCTCATCCTCCTTTAATTACCATTCTAATTATACTTGGAGACGAGTAAAAGATATGAAGCTTCTAATTGTGTAGCTTTCTTCAACCTCCTGTAAGTTCATATCTTTTCGATTCAAATATTCTCCTCAGCACCCTGTTCCTCTCTTCATGCCAGACACAAAGTTTGACACCCATACCGATCCACAGGAAATATTACAGTTTTGTATATTCTATTTTTTATGTTTTTAGACAACAGACGAGAAGACAAAAGGTTCTTGACTGAATGCTAGCAAGCATTACCCGAGTTCAGTCTCCTCTTAATTTCCTCCTGAATCAGGTTTTGATTTGTTATAGTCGTTCCTAAGTATCTGAACTCTGCTACGTACATTGTCACATCTGTTCCTATCTTAATGTCACGATTTTGTCCTGCACTTTGGTGACGCGATACCAACATATACAGTTTACTTCTGGACAAACCTCCTTACCAGTATCAATTAAAGTTTGTGATAAAGCATTTCCTTGTTTTAGACCGTTCCGGATAGCAAAATTATCAGACAAATATTTACTTATACCGACTTTATTACGTATGCATGTTATAGCTCTTCGTATAACCTGTCTTTAAATCATGAAATTTATCTTCCATTGGGGCATGAACATTCATAACAATGATATCACACCAGCGACCTTTTAGTATTATATATGACATCCTATCACTAACGAACTCTACCCTCTTAACTGCTGATACGATTCTCTTATGTACGAAAAAAACCTGTACCTAATTCATGATTTTCATTCCCTTTTCCATAGAAAAATGCCCAGTCTCCTGCTGGTGCGATGCCACCTCCATCCCATCTGACCTCCTGTACTCCCGCTAAATCTAACTTATATTTTAAGATTTCTTCTGCCACTGCCCTGAGCGAACCTGCCCTATACAAACTTCGTACATTCCAAGTGCCAAATCTCATATCCATTTTCTTTAGCTTAGATCGAGCGTGGAAAACAACGGTAGCATACTACAGATAGGGATAATGGGAGTAGGGGTCTTGAGCGAGCCTGCAGAATTTCTACTGCCCTTTAAAATGGGGGTAGAAGATTCCTCCAAAATATTGGCAGCAATCTGCCACACTAAACGGAGTCACATTCTATGAGACAATAAGCTTCATAATGACCTCATTTCAAAGCAGTCAGTAAGTTCAGGCTTTCTAAGATCATTCTACTGATCCCGCTTCTCACTATCCTCTACCGTCTGCAGGGTACTTCTCAACATTTTAAAATTCGGAAAAAGGAAGAAGGTTTGCTTTTATTGTAGCATGTGATATGTGAGACACAGAGGATACCCAGCCACACCTAACACACTATAACACGCATCTCTCATTGCCCTACATACAAATGAAGCGCATTTAGAAGGAAAGTGACCCTCCTTAACGGCGAACAGAATTTATTCGTCACAAAAGAAAGTGGCTATTTCAGATATTATTTATATTTAAATAGGCGCCGGATGGGCTATGTACAAACCCTTGCAGCAACCGATGACATAAAACATTCTGCCTAGTAATAGTGAGGCTATACACATCTGTAACTTTGCTGTAGCATTCGGACTTGGGCAGACAGATACACGTATTTCTCACATCCACATTCGAGGAAACTTGTATGTATAGTGCCATATTTCGTGTTTGTGTGTGTTTCCCACAGTAATAACTTTGGTCGTTTTTATGAAATATGGCTTCAAATATAAAGTCCTTGTCTCCCTCCCACCAGCATCGAAGCAGTGTGAAATGCTGAGGTGAAATGAATATTAGCATAACTTAATGTAGAGTTCAAATGTTAATAGAACTGAAAGATTTTGACACATTCTGTGCTTAAAATGAGATATTTCGTGTAGATATACTCATCTCATAGGTTCTTAATAAGATGCATAACAGAATCCTATCCTGACAGTTTTCAATATTTTAATCGAAATTTGTATAGCTCCTCACGTGCTCTAGAAGCAGAGAAAGAGGAAAATGCTAAACGAAAACATTCAGTATACAGACTGTAGTTCGTTTCTGTGTGGAATTTAAAACAAGGCGTTACAGCGCAACTGTATGTTGTTGCACTGTTCTCCAGTCCCACAAATCTAGTGTTTCCTTGTTGTGGGTTATTTAACAATGCGCTCATTAACGAGAATATGTAGCGTCGGTTGCTAGGGTGAATGATGATGACTGACGCACTGGAAAGACCTGTTACCTTCTTCAAGCCTTCAAGATACAATTTCCTTTCTAAATTATATTTAAAAATTTACTTCCTACCTCACAGGAAACCCCTTTCATCTCCATCATAAATACCAGCCGGTTAATATTGTTTTGACCTAGTCCTTCCGGCCGCACTATGGCCCTGGGTTTCACTCAGCCTCTAACAGAAATGAGTACCAGGAATTAAATAAATAATTTTCCTGGGGAGTAAAGCGCGGCCGGCGCGTAAGGCTGCCAACCTTACCGCCATCTTTGAGCTGATTATCTAGATAGTGTGGAACCCTCAACGTCTCACAACTATATGGGCCTTCACGGCCTATTACAGGGATAGCTTTACTTTTTTTTACTTTTTTTATAATATTGTTTAGGAAAATAATCACTGTTTATTCAAAGGAATATGTAAGACGTGAATATCATGTGTGGGCAAAGTGCAGAGTTATTTAATGGTGAAACAGACAGTATATATAGTAAGATCATGGCTTGAAAATTTTTACATGAAGAAACTCTTAAATTTGCCCAATTTCTATTTTTACTTTTTGCAGTTTTCAAAATAAAGATCGGTTGTTTTCTTAAGAAATGTTAACTGGTTAGTGTTTGCAATTCGCAAACAGTTTGCTCTCTGCACACTGTGAACTGAAATTTTAAGCATTATTTTTTAAATAATTCCCGGAGTCGGGAAAACTCAGTCGGCATAGCCACGGACTAAGGGTTCAATGGCAGAGGTTTGACTCCCAGAAGGGGCAAGGGATTTACTTCTTTACAGCATCAAGACCGACCCGGGGACCACCCAGCTACCTATATAATGGGTGCCGGGGTTTTTCCTGAAGATAAAGCGGCCGAGGCGTGAAGCTGAGCACTCACCTCCATCTACTGCCAAGGTTAAGGATAGTACAGGTGTACCTCCACTACTCCATACACCTTCATGGAGTGGTACTTAATTAGTTAAGCACAAGGACAACTTTACATTTTTTCAACGGTTCTTTCATCCCATTCCGGTCCCAGGCGTATTATTTAGTTCCCTTATCATATTTCACAGACGATAGGACTCCTTGGATGAGTGATCAGCCTGTCGCAAGGCCGCTACCTAAATACAGGACAACACAAACACAGATTAAACGCATACACACACCAAATATCCATGCCATAAGTGGGATTCGAACACACGATCCGAGCGAAGGCAGTTCATGCCTTAGACCGCGCGACTACTATGACCGGCTACCTTTTTACCTTTCCTCATATAAATTTCAATTTTCGAAGATTAAAATCACAAAGCTATGGTTCTTGTAAAGTAAAGTATATCAAGTCACATGAAAAATGAGTGAAATGGTTCAGAATTTCTGACAGACAAAGCCGATCACAGAAATGACACCCAAAACCTCAATTTCTTTATAAAATTAAAGATATTCTAAAAAGCAAGCAGACTATTTGATTTGACAGGGAGGGACTCGAGACACGAACATGCGATCGTCCACACCCGCAAGGCAAATGACGAAGGGGCAGGCATAGGTTTCCGCGCCAGAGACTCAAAGGTTCCGGATTCATGATCACTTACACGTGACTGTGAATATGTGCTTATCAATCAAACGAAAGGACTGCCTCTGGGACTCAGAAAAATTTACACTTACTGCTTAGTTAATATAGACCTCGATGTCTACACAAAATAAGAGGGCCTATGTGTAAAAATTTACCCTTTGTGTTTTTTTATTTCCTACGCTGGACTTAACAGAGAACGCCCAAATATTTTATAAAATTTACTTATTAATCTTGCCAATATACGAGTATGGTGCAGTTACACCGGTTAAATCGTTGAGCGAGTAATGCAGAAGTGGTCTTGGATGTGAGTGAACCCCCATTCCAAACGTTCTTCTTCACTGACAGTCTCAACACCACTGAGAATTCTTGAGGGTCTAACGCTTGCCCTGTCAGTCAAGAAATTCTCCAGGTGTTATGAAACCCGAAAGTTCATTGCCATATTCATGATGACACGTTGCTGATCTTCATGCCGAACCAAACCAATCCTATGCATCACCTTCCAGGCCTATTCCTTTAAGAACGATTTTATTTACACGAGTAAACTTCAGTTTCTTAATTGGAGTGTCATTCCTTCTTTCAAGTTTTATCTGCTATGCATTGCAACGTTGAAATGGAAAGAGACTATGTTCCAGGGTGAAGGATGGTGCTTATGCTTGTTAAATAAGAACATTTAAATTTTAATTATGATCTAAATTATATTTAAAATGAAAATGTATACATTTATGTGGCTCTCGTACATAGTTTGAAGACTTTCTTGCATAATATCACAGCCAGTGGCTACTGACGTTTCGGGTTTCCAATATGGAACATCCACACGATATTTATAGAGACGTTAGTAACTGCTACGATCCGTAATAGCTCCGTGATAGTTACGCTGGATAACTGGCGTTCGACTCTTGGTACAGACAGGGATCTTTCTTTTCGGCACATTGTCTATACCGACTCTGGTGCAGACCCAACTCCTTATGTAGCGCATACCTTCACTGAGTGACCGGGACATCCACCTTTAAATAAGACCTAGAACGTATGGAGCATTACCGTCACTGACACCATGCGCCTTTGATCACTGGGGAAGGCTACTTTCGCTATAATGGACTGACAGTTACGGCTACAAAATATATTTCACGCTGTCATCAAGTTCTTCTTCATAAAACTAACTTCGAAGTATGTCTGTGCAGTGCAATGCCGCTTTGAAGGTTTAAATTCATATAAGTAAGATCTAAAAATGTAGTTTCTACTTCTTTGGACTCCATGCATTTATTGGGAAGACTAAGCGGCTATTGCTATTCTTGTGTGGTTACTTGTGTTGGAGGCAGGCACGAATAGGGGGCCAGAATTTCGTTGTTGGCAACACTGTTGCAGAGGCGTACTGCACGTGCTTGTTTCAGACGTTTCATAAGGTGGATTTTGTAGGTTAGAAGCATTATAAAACACCATCTTCTTGGCATCAGGTTTTATTCATTGCAATGCCACATTACGTCAAGGAAGGACAAATTCATTAATTAACAGACAGAAGCAGACTTCAGAAGTGACTGTACCATCGATGGCCGCGGGACCACATATTCCGTTGCTAGATAGTACACCCCATACTGTAATTCTCTGGGTGCAGTTGGTTGCCAACATTAAGCCTCGGATTCTATATATAAAAAAAAACTCCGTGGCGAACTATACCGACCGAGCAACCGCCGCTTGTAAGCGAAGTTAGTGTCAAATTTTGCGGATAGTGTGTGTCACGTGGTCAGCGCAACGGATCCCCACGGCCGTTAATCTCGGTTTTCCAGACCGGAGCCGCCATTTTTATGAAATGGCTCCTCGGTTATACTCACGAGGCTGAGTGGTCCTCATTCCAGACACACTACTTCTCAGAAAATCTGGTACCCCGGGAATCGAACCCGGGACCTCTGGATCTGTAGGCAGGAACTCTGACCACTAGACAGAATCGTCTGCCTTGGATTCTCTGAGGCCAAAATCGAAAGTTTTGCTTGTTAATGTAAACATACAAATGGAAGCGTACCTCATAGGAGAACCATGTGACATTTAAAACAATGGGTTGTTTTCCAGTGGCGCTCAAATTCCCTCGCAAACGTATAATATCTCGTTATTCCATCTTCCGACAAATGCTAACTCAGCTGACTTCTGTAAGGAAACAACGGCAAGTCATCACGACAGATTCCTCGCAGTGCTGGTTGAGGCTCCAATCTGTTTTGCTAAATGTCGCCTTGTTATTGCCTCACGTGCTACACCGACATTTCCGTGCGATCAGGCGCGCTAAGCTTCTGTGTCCCTTCACACGTGTGTCACGCACACTTCATGTTTCTTCGAACTGTTTAACAGTCCGGTAGACAACCTGTCTCGATGGAGCAACACGAACAGAAAATATTCGAGGACAATGTTTCTCAGCAACAACTCAATCAGTAGAAAAGTAAAAGCGATTGATAACTAACACTTTCTGAACCGTTGAATACGTCGCCGTCCTGTTACTCAGTTCAGGCTTGCCAACGGCAACAAATTTCCCAAGTGTGTAGAACGATCTGTGAAAGTTTCATTCAGTTGAATTCAGCAACAAAGAAATTACACACATTTTAATTTTCAGATGATACAAGCACCTCGTATGTGATGCGTGTTAACGTACTATTTCTCATATTTATGATTTATGTAACGAAGCTAGCAGCTACTGCTATTACCTAGCGTCAGATACGAGTGCAGAGACTAATCCTTTGTTTGGGGCTTTCTACTGCCTGCTCGTACAAGAATATACTGCCAATTGTTGAATTGGAGTTAAAATTTCTGGTGTGGAGTTGAAGGTTCGGATGTGAGGTAGATCATGGGAATCCACACTGTTTTTAGCTTCTCACGATGTGGAAGTTACTTCGCCCGGAGTTGTTTTGTTCTGTATGTATTCTAGGAACCTTTGAGCTGTTACAGTGTGTTAATATACTGTACATGCGATATATCGACTTGGGTATGGGCCATCATATATTGTTATCACAATAAGTACGAGTAGGTGCTTTCTATCTGCACGGGCGTTGTGTGCGTCTTGGCTTGGTTCAATAATTTATATCCCCAATATTTTAATTTTTAAAAAATTTGGAAAAAGAAAAAAGAACAGAAATTTTATAGACATTTTAACTTGAATTAAAGTTTTAAAAAAGTGCCAATTTTAGAAATCAAATTAACGCGTGTAGGTTAACAAAGATTTTATACATACAATTAGAAAGACTGGTGATTTTAAATTTTAAACTACGGGCAGTGTAGCAGCTACGTAAGAATACACACTTGATGATGGCCATTTAGGGCCGAAACATGTAGCGTGGAGGAGGGAAAGAAGAAAGAACTACAATTAAATTGTTGCACTTAAGACGGTGTTTGTCTCATATATATCTCCCAATAGGTTTACATCATCAGCACATACTGGCAACTGATGTTGCTATTCAACTTCAGTCCTTCCATGGTTTCCTGGACCGTCCTAATGGCGTGTTCTAAGGGAAAGCTTACCCTTGTTTGAGACCATTTTGAATAGGAAACTGTCAGACAAATGTTTACTTATGCGGACTTTTTATATGTTTCATTTAAATACATATTAATAAGCCTAACTAGTTTCAAGGTACCTGAGACTCAATCAGAATATTGTACAGTAATTCCATCCTAACTGAATCATCGGCTTTTTTGAAGTCTATGAGTAGCTGACGTACGGTTTCATTGTACTCACATTTTTTCTCCAATATCCGGCAAAAAATATGATAAGTAGTTGATTTGTTATGACGAAATCCACACTGATGATTCTCTATAATTTCCTCAACGTGTGGATTTAATCTTGAGAGAAAGACAGTTGATAACGATATGCCTCGAAAATTACTAGTCAGTTTTATCACCTTTCTTGTAAACTTGCACAACAATAGACTCCTTGCACCGCTCAGGCAATTCTTCCTTATGTCAAATAGAATTAACGAGGTTAGGCATCTCAGAACACGGTCTATATTCTTGTTTACTTACATTTCTGGTTCGCTCATTTATTTTATCGTTTTTTTTTTTTTGTTCGTTTGTACTCTAGCTACATAACACTAAGACTTAATAATAAAGCCAACTGTTCATCTCATTCCTGAGCCTGCTCAATCCAGCTGACATCCCCACAACATAAACCCATACCATTCGTTGTTGCTGTGATCCCAGTAGCGCTCACTTGTCTCCATGGCGACCTCTTCTCACGAGTTTCCAAAACAAAATCACTGTTTCTACTTTCTGTTCCCCCTTCCTCCACCGGCTATATTGACAAAACAACTAACAGATTCACTTCCCTGCAAAATGGCACCTTCAAAGCACTCGAATACGTCGTGCGCGGGTTCGTATTTAGACGGGCTACTTAACACTATAACACATGGCGACTACACACCGCCCGCTTTTGTCTTTAAAAAGTGTTTCACGCACACAGCGTATTTATAAAGCTCATATACCAGATGGTGATTACTTTACCAAATAGTATCAACCGACTGGTCTTTGCAATGGAGATGCAGTGTTTTCTGCATTGTAGGGCCTGTGTTTTTCAGTGTTACACAAACTTCAGGCTTCAAGGTGTTAATGGTCCAGCTTCAGTCCTCTTGATGTACGGGATAACATTAATAAACCGTTCAGTCAGAAATGTAACTTGTAGTGACGAGAGGACAACACGTAAGTCTATGTCAATATTACAGTCGCTTATTGGATTTATTTTATAAAATGCATCTTTGTAATAAATCCAAAAATGAAGCGATGCAGATTTCGTTAAAGACAAGATTTAGTTTTAAGATGTCCGTAGGTTGTAGGACAATAAAATAGATGCCTAAACTCCTAGGATAGGAACTAGAAATTGATGTGATTCCTCTGTTGTGGTAAAAAGCAATTTATGCCTGGAATAAAACCCGAAGTGTCCAGTCAAGTGAGCTGTCTCGACCCTTGCTACTAATTCCATACACACTCTAACTTCTTTGTCAAGCATCGGAACAGCCCAGCCCACATACTACTGCAAAAACAAAAACTTAAACACTCTGAGAGTAAAGACTCTATTCTGGCTCTTGACCTAAAATCTCTGGTGTTAATACAAAACAGGCCTCCGGGCCTATATTCCCTTACATGCAGGCTTGAATTCACATCCATCAGCATAACAACCAGCCTACGCCTTTTGCTGGAGGCAAAGCAGCAGTCACATTAGTTGTTAATAGTTCCGACGAAGTAATGACGTGAAATCATTGACTATATACTCGTAAATTACCCGACAGAAAGAAACTTTGTGCTGTAAGTGCTTGAAACTCTTGGACGGACAGCTGAAAGTCCCAGAAGAAAAAGACGATTATACAAAGCGAAGGATTTAAAACTATATCCAAATAAAAACATTGTACTTCATATCTCCCTGATTATAAAACATAAATGAGGGCTCACAAAACGCGTTTGAACTGTCGTCCATTTTTTGCAGTCAGTTGTCTTGACCATCCTTCTAGGGACACGTGTAAGAGTTTCCGCTGTGATGTTGAAAATGGCATTTTCAGTGTTCACTTTCAGTTGCTACATAATACCCGAATTCTTCTAGTACTTGGTTTCTTTAAATAAATGCACAAAAATTCAGGAGATATTAGATTCTGGGATTCCCTGCGATATAGGGAGCACGTGCTCCGACAAAAAATTTATTTTATATTGGGTAAAAGTAAGTAAAAGGGCCGCGCCATAGCTCAAGCGGTTAGTCGCTGGTTTCCCACCGCGGCGGCCTGGGTTCCATCCCGGGTCTGGTCAAGTGGGATTTGTGGTGGACAAAGCGGCGCTGGGGCAGGTTTTTTCCGAGTATTTCGGTTTCCCCTGCCAATCTTCATTCCACCAATTGCTCCACAGTCACCCTCACCTATCATCTTGGGCTGGTACAATAGGCCAGAAGTGGCCGCAGTACAAGGGACTTAGTCCCACCGCACTATCAATAAAAGAAAACAAAAGTAAGTAAAGGTATCCCTGTAACGGACCGTGGGGGCCCATAGGGTTGTGAGATGTTGAGGTCCCCACATTTTCTAGACAATCGACTCATAGATGGCGGTAAGTTTGTCAGCCTTACGCGCCGGCCGCCCTTTACCCCCAGGAACATTCCAACAATATTCCTGATACTCATTTCTGTTAGATGCTGAGTCGACCCAGGGCCATAGTGCGGCTGGAAGGATTAGGTAAATTGAAAAAATCCACCTCATTGGATTCGATCCCGCGACCTTCCGGCTTGTAACATAGTGCCTCAACCAACTATGCTACCGCGTGCCCCATTACGGTTTTGAATTCATCAAACTGTACAAGAAGACATATACAGGCCTAACTGTTTTACTCCTTAGAAGTATTGTTTATATTTAGGGCAAAGTACGTCACGAAACTGGGGTGAGTGCCCCTACCTAAAGGAACCGCGCCTGCACAGACTGACCCGCGTAGCAATAAGGCACAGTTTACTCGTAATGCAACAAAGGAAGAAGCTGAGGCTACACCTCAACACACTTGCAAATACCGCCCAACAGATATAATTGTGTGGTATAAACAAATTATTTATTTTCAAATTTATTTAGCTCCACCTCCGTCAAGTCCCGCCTCCAAACAAGCAGCGCGAACTGTACAAGAAACTTTGAAAGGTGTGATGAATTCTGTCATACACATATCAGGAGCTCATCACTTGGGCCGCCGTGATTGGCCGAGTGGGTCACACACTGGTAAGAAAACAGTGCGTTGGTAACTGGGAACATAGCGGTCGTACTGTTTGGATAGCGTCACTGAGTGCAGTGTCGAACACTACTGTTAGAAGATGACGCCTACATTCATATCTAGGAAGTGTTACTAACATAGGATTCTGGGATCGTTTTCACACTGCATCGTGATAAAGCACTCCATATTTTTGGTACTAGTTGACACCACATCTGGGCTTTAATACACACTCACGAACAGGTCAGTTACACTCACAGAACCTTATACTATGGTACTGGACGCGTAAACCATAAGAACAGGATTCTGACTTCTGTTTTCTTTTCTTTCTAGCGGAAATAGAAAATGGCGTTTTGTTATATATTATACCGGTCCACTGCTCCCTTATTCTGCCACATAGTTTACGTACTAACATTTAGGAAAACACACAAAACCAAATCTTGTGATTACATAAGAGGTTAAGCGGTTCCGTCCAGTGTGACTGGTAAAGATATTTCTTATTTCAAACCTTCATCCCTTACATATTTCGGTCTTTACAGATCATCCTCAGAGGAACATCAATACATTCAGAAGCGACTATTGCAATATGTATAAACTTCATATGTATATATTCTAGCATGTAAGGGATGAAGGGTTTTGAAATAAGAAAAATCTTTACTAGTCACACTGGACGGAACTGTTTAACCTCTTATGATATTGTTAGTGTGACGGACCAGAATGAAAGAAGTCAAACTTGTAATTTCATTTTAAAAAGCGTATACAACTTTTCATTTCTATATTTTCTCATAAATGTGATGTTTTTATATGTCAGTAATAAGATTTTGAAACGAGAAAAGCAGCAGTAGACACAGTAACACAGAGTTTAGCATAGGTTTGCTTCTTTCAGATCATGTTTAAACGACTCTAGAAAAACTGTGACAAAGAACGTATGGATGGCGATGTGGGTTTAAAAGAAGGAACTTCTACCTTGTCTAGAAGGCGAACTAAAAAATACACACAAAAAATTCAAGGGAATACACACAATACTTTGGACCTGTCTGACGACTTGCCAAAATAGCTGGTGGATATATGGAGCAATCTCTTATAAGAGTATTTTTTTGGAGCTAGAAGGAATAATTTACGGGGCATTGCATATCGCCTTGCAGAAGCAAATAATATTCCACATCGAAGAAATCAGTTTTCTGGGATGTGGCGCCGTGTAGATATTGTATTAACCGACGTTTTGGATGAACGTATCGCCTCCATCTTCAAGGTAGAAGAAAAGAGAAGAAAATCCGCGAGCGAGGAACCAGAGTTAGAAGGTGCTGACAGATTTTCAGCTTTTCTATGGTCCCTTTTAAGTCCTTTCCAAAATTCTTCACGAAATTATAAATGATCCATGTTTATTTCTAACATTTCGCGGCAATAATTCAATAATGGGGTCAGCTGTGAAGAACTGTTGTATATACTATCCATAATGGAGTCATCAATGAGTAAGAGTCAAGAGCAGCTAAAAAAAGAGCTAAACACCGTACAACGTAGTGACTGAATAAATACTTTGCGAAATCGGGTAGAAATACCATAACATGATATCAATAAAGTATGGTAGCACTATTGTTGTCTACAATTTGTTAAAGCGCAGTTTCTGTAAGAAGGCTTGGCAATTCACGACGTTTCGAATTACACAAGCCAAGAGCGACGCAGTACCGAGTAAGCAAATATGTTACCATGGAAACAAAGGCTTCGTGCGCTACATCATAACACTTGCTGCCACTAGTCCATTCTCAAGCTTGTTGTTTCCATCAGAACAACATCACAAAACAACGACAACAACAAATCTACGTAGTTTTTTCAGTTTACACTAAAGCAATGAACGTAACAGCCATGTTGGCAGTGCTACTCTTTCGTATGTGGGAACTCCCGGGTTCACTTCTCGGCATGTGGACCCACTATACTGGCTGAGATTCTAGTGGCTTCGTCTGTCCCTTCAAGAAGCGCCAGTGTAGCACCTCAAACTGCACCGAAACTGATTACTTCCGGTTGCTTTCTCCGTCTTTACTCAATAATTATTCTATGAACCTTCAGTATATACGAGTATGGTCTTATCTACTGACGGCGTCGTTAGATAAGTAAATATATAAATAACAATCAAACCTGTGGTAACACAATCCAAAAATCCAGCACCATTAGTGTCAAACTCATCTACTAATACTATTCGGTGCCATTCTGGGTCAATTCCCCTCCTCAAAGCAGCGAAACGAGCCCATGCCTTGCAAGAAGATTCATCTATATGTTAGCTATTTGAAACCTAAAATTTCTATAAATAATTTTAATTATTCTGTCCCTATCTCACAAGACACACATTGTGTCTCTATTTTTTTTCCCTTGGCACTACAGCCCCAGTGGGCCTAGGCCTACCCCCATGAACTTCTCCGTTCACTTCGGTTTTCCTAGATCTTACACATGCGGTAGGACTCCTTGGGCGGGTGATCATCTCCTCCCAAGGCCTAAACACAAACTGAACATCCATGCCCTGAGGGGGATTCGAACCCACGATCCCGATTTCCAAGCGAGCGAAGACATTACATGCCTTAGACCTCTCGGCTACCGTGACCGGCAGTGTCTCTATTACAAACACTAATTACTTAAAGCTGATTCAGGAAATAATCGCCCTTTGTAAGGTAAATAGGGTAAATTTGTCCCTGTGCTTAAATAATTGAGCACTATGCCATGAAGACGAAGGGGGGGTGGATGTATAGATCCAGCCTTTCTTTACCTAGGCACTAGTTGTAGGTGAGTAGTCAGCTTCACGCCCCGGCCACTTTATTACGGGGAAAGAGCCCCGGTACCCATTGAATAGGAAGCTGGGCGGGGCCCAGAGCCGATCTGGACGACATGGAGAACAGAAAATTCTTTCCCCCACCGGGACTTGAACTCCGAGCTCTTGGTCGTCCAGCCCATAGCTAGTCGCTATACCGACTACACTATGTGAAAGTACTATATATTCTGTGGGCAAAATGAAGAATTTGTAAGTGTTAAAGAATGTAGTTTCATATAGTTTAAGCATGAAATATCCCTATAAATTAATATCAATTATTGCCTCTCAAACAAAGTAGAAATGGTTCTTCGAACTTACGTAGATGATGCAGAAGAGCAGAAATGCAAAAATAAAGATAAACGTATGTTATAAACAAAATTATTACAGTACAGGTTCGGGAATTCATTCCTACGCGTGCCGATATTGGGAACGATAGTTTCGACGTTGAAAGGCAGTGGAAAGAAGCGCTCTAGAACTAAGTAGATGGTGCCTAACTGCATCAACCCCTATTTTCAGTCGTGCTTGCAGGGTACTTGAAAGTCTTAACTAAGGATAGTGGTAAGCATGTTGCCCGTACCGTAATGATAACGACACTTATGTTTAAGAGCTTGTAGCATGGGCATGAAACATGTTCACTGCCAGCAATTAATGTCGCATGTATCCTTGAACTCGTGAGGAAGTAGGACCCACGTCATTACAAGCCTACTGCCTTCAATCCACTTCAATCTTCACGTGAGAACGTACGCCCGTGTAAGCACACAGAACTCGCTCGTCCTCCTCGGATCACTGTTTACAATGATCACGGGGATCAGAAGACACTCGAACTGAGATAGCTTCGTGTCTACAGGTTGATCCCTGCAAGGACAGGCGTTCTTTTCGGTAGGCTTCTGACGCTGGTGTATTGCCCTTGGGATAACTGAGTTTCTGAACACTTCCAATTGTCTAGCACAGTGGTTCCGAAACCAGGTGGCGCGTACTGAAGTGGTGCACGTAAATAATTATGGAAATCCTCCAAAACTGAAATACCAACTGGTGAAATTTGCTATATATTTATATGCCTCATAAACTCCGTAAACAACAATTCAGGTAGCAGTAATTATGCAGTCTCAAAATTAGACAGTACTATAAATTAATTGTTGTGCGTGTTATTTTTAGTTAAATGACCCCGCCACACCCTTAAGAATATCGGCTTNCTTGTCTGTTGCTGTGTTAAATTAGAAAGGGAAAAAAAGTGTAAAACGCATAGGCTGAAGCTCTGATTGTTACAAAGTGCCATAATCTCAGTGCATTACTGAAACCTGGACCCAGAAGCCGCGTTACTCTGTAAAAGAAATTGGTACTTAGCTTATGAAGCAATTTAAAATTGTTAAGCGGGACATTTATATTGGGCGAAACCAATTTTACAACAGATAACTTTCCTGCAGAAACAACTTATGAAAACATCACACGGACTTCCAGACATTCGGTTTTACTTACCAACTAGTAACTGGGAAAGAACGTTCACATTGTGTTCTGTGTGATCTATTTCCAGCAAACAATAGTTTCAGTGGAAGATATTTCCATAGACCATAATAAGATACAAATCTCTTTCGAATAAACCTTTACATTTTTAAAGAAAACTACCAAAAATACGCAAACACTCAAACTTAATCAGAACTGCAGTCACTGTCAAGATAAAAATGATTATAACCATTTCCGCTGTCTCATATTTAACAGCCAAAAATAAGACGCCTCACAACATCGGAGAGATAATTTTCTGCTAGGATCCGTGAAAATGTGCGAAATTATGAACGGTGAAAAATATGAGGCTCTTACAACAATTCCTCTCTGTGATAACATAGCCATGTGACGCACTGAATCAGTGTCGGAGGAGCATCTGCAGATCAGGATTAAACAGGTCAACATTTTCCCTTCAATCGAGAAATCAACAGATGTTGCTCAGATACTTCTTCGAAGAAATAATTCAAGAAGAGTTCATATTCTGTCTCTTCAGACATACAGGATGA
Source organism: Cryptotermes secundus (assembly GCF_002891405.2). Classification (NCBI taxonomy): domain Eukaryota; kingdom Metazoa; phylum Arthropoda; class Insecta; order Blattodea; family Kalotermitidae; genus Cryptotermes; species Cryptotermes secundus. The sequence goes on along the minus strand of NW_019724599.1, from coordinate 677,689 downwards.
TGAGTAGAAACAAAATACCAGAAGGAGAACAAGCACTATCTAACAGTAAGAAGAAGTGACACCCTGTACAGAACACATACCACATGCACAAGAGCCTTACCCCTGTCACTCATGTCATCAAATAGGAAAATAGAACATACACCACTTACATAGAGAAAACTGCTAGGCAATATGTGCAGGTAATTAAAACAACGCGGACTCCCTGAACATCCGTCTGATCCGCCATACGAATACATCACCATAGACCGTCAAAAAAAGTTCTAATTCGATTTTAACTTTTAGCACTTTAACTTGTGAATTATAAATTTTATATTTTAAGATTAATATGTAAATTTGTAATTAAACTAGAATCATAATAAAATGCTGCAGGCTCTCGTCCCCAATATGATGTTCATATCCGTTGCTGTAATATAAAAAGGATGGAAAATTTTGTAGCATCCAATAGCATAAAATTCATACCAAATTTCGTAAAACTCGGTCAAATCTTTCGGAGTTTACAGCAAGGGGAAACACAGAGAGAACCATGATCTCATAACCCTTTATTTTCTTTTATAAGGAAAGGAAAGTAAGCTAAAGCAAATACAGGCTTCATATTATCAAATTAAATTTAAAACGTTCATCTGAACGAGAAGTGTACACTATGCTTTGCTTCCACTGCCAAATTATAGAAGAGACGAAAGAACCTCACTGAGAAACCAGAGAAAGAAATCTGATTTTATAAGGAGGTCAGTCGTCAGTCTGTTCCTAATGATGCACAGCCTATAGTTGGATATGTACTATGCTAGTAACCATACAAAATGAGGAACTACAAGAACGGGCTCAGTAAAGTATAAAAACGGAGGATTAAACTCAACATTAAATTGTGATCTGATTATAAACGGGGGATTTAGATTTGGAATTTTAACGCAACTTCTTGATGATTACAGCGTTGAAGACAATTATAAAAGATGACGATCGAGAAATTTTAAATTAAAATAAGTATATACAGCCATTCCACCATTATGTTATCCAACCAACGTAACAGAGCCTATTGGTTGGTATAGTAACTGTTACGTCATTCGTCCGTAACGAGGGGCTATAAGAAGAATTTCGGTACGTTCAGCCTACGGTTTCAGAGCCAACAAGAGAGCCTTCACACAGCTAACTCATTTCTATGGCATATAGAAATGCAGGTTAACCCCTTTGCGCTAAATAAGGCGTATATTTTAATTCCGTTTTCGAGACCAAGTTGTCTGTTTTCATCTGACAGGTCAGTCCATGCTTTCAGTGGCTGACTGGTCCATTTCGTTAAGGAATTTGCTGTCATAGACGCAGGGGCAGGCTACCTGCGTAGCTGTGGACCCGAGCGCGTGGGTACGGTAGTGTCGCAGTTGGCTGTCCTTCGGAAGATACATAACGAGTAGGCGAATACGGAACAGGCTTTACTTGCTCTGCCATAGAGGTAAGAGGTCTCGTTGGCTAGACACAACAGATGACAAATATTGTGAATACGTTCAGGTGCGGTCTTTCGCTAGACTAGCCTGGGCGGCCTGACTATTTTAAATACAGGAGTGTAAACTTCCCTGAGGAGGGAATTTCGATTTCGCCATTCCTGACAGGCCAATAAGATAACTTGGAAGCTAATGTGGAATGTTAACCACGAGGGAGCGAGCCATTCACAAAGCTCACGATTTGTCAGAGAAGCCGAACAACTTGGTAGTCTTCGACTTCGAAACTTTCAGCACCTCATCAGCAAATTCT
>NW_019724599.1:617494-674384 GCF_002891405.2 Cryptotermes secundus | reverse complement strand
GTGTGTGTGTCTATCCCTCTATCGGTGCTAGGCAACGGCTCGGTAAATATTTTTCCGCGGTAACGAACACAAATGCAACAATAGAATAGTTGTTATACCAGTTGGTTTCTATGAGGTTTGTATCGTATCGAACGAAAGCAGCGATTAGTTCTTCCCAGAACTTCTTCTCGGTGCTCAGTGTCAAGGCTGCATAGCGTCGAATCGTAAGTTCACTGATAAATAATGAACTGGAAATGATTCGGAAATAAACAGGCATGCCCTGCTCGAGGTACTCTCCCCTCATTTTCCTTAAGTAACAGAAAAATCACAGGAAGCCTCAGTGAGGGTAGTCGATACCACAGACAGGATTCGAAACAGTACCTCCGGAATCGAAGTATACAGCGTTACCGCCAGACCGTCCAGTTCGGTCTCAGGCGCACAGATGTCCTTACAGTCTATTGGCTTCAACAGTAGTCCAGGATCGCTTCTTACGCTTCACCAAACATAATCATCCTTTCATTTAATTTGATATTACATAATTCCTACAGTTCGCACAAGTTTGTTAGATAGCGTATCACTCAAGAGCCAAACGCGATGGGAATATAACACCAGCCCAACAGACCACAGTTCCTGGTCGAACATGTTCCACTTTTTTCCCCGAGACTTTCTAAGAGGTGTGACGCATTGATTTCAAGTGTAAACACCAATTTGGGAACTAACTCTTTAGAGTTGCCGCGGGCCTTCAGAACTCTAACGCGGAGACAGCTTGACAACAGCTGAGATGCGTCCAGGGCCAGCAACCTATGCATATCAAAAACACTGATAATCCGTTCAAAACTAACTTTGAGAACAGTCCTTCTTGAGAAACTGACAGTGTCTCAAGCAGCAAAGAAATGATCAGAATTTTATGTTCATTTATTTATGTTTCATTGAACGCCGCTGTCAGTAAATCACATTATAGGCAACGCTGAATGGCAGGATGAAATTTGAGTAATGAATTGCAAAAGATGTGGAAAGCAGCGTTTATTTTCTGCACTTGCCCGGGGTCACTGGGTAAAAATAAGAGAGACCTATAAAGATAGACGGTCTCCAAACCAAGATGTAAACCCAGTATCTCCCGAGCACAGATCAGGTGTATTACTAGTCGATTGTGCCCCGAAGTTCATTAACTTGTTCACAAGAACCTACGTTGGTCCCTCTATTGGGCCTACAACTACATTTCCTCAATCCCTCCAAGCACATATGGGGGTAGCAACCGTTTCCTCCCTCACCCTTTACAGTTCTTTATTCATTGATCATCCCGCAATTCGAAGCTACACAGCCTGACCTACTGAATGCGCTCTAAACTGAACAAAGAGTTGCACCCAGCATGCGACTGAAGTGCCAAAGCAACAGCATTTGGCGTGGCTCAGCTGCAGTAAGAGGCATTTCAGTACAACCGTAAACCGTTGACAGTCTGAACTACTGTAAAATCCAGCTTCCTTGGTCCACCTCAATGTCGATGCGACGCGCTGTTATGATCACAAGTGCATGGGGAGTAACCAACCTGATGTGGACTGGCTTCCAGTTCGTGGCAGTATGAAGATTATGCCTTTTGGGAAGTGGCGCCATCTGATTTCGGGAACACACGTACCGAACCTTCGGAGGAACTACCGCCTCCAACTTCAGAAGAGGAAGTCGATACCTATCCACCAAACTGTACTCTGTCACAGCCCAGGAAACCTCCACAATTTACATCGTTTGTTTGCATACGTTTACGTGTATATGCCACATTTTATGATTATGTTGTTATATTTATTTTTAAATTTCCCACAGAGTCATAAGATGCAAGGTAAAGTTGTCCCTGTGCTTAACTAATTAAGCAATACGCCATGAAGACGTTTGGGGGAGTGAATGTATAGAGCCACATTTTCTTGACCTCGGCACTAGTTGGAGGTGAGTGGTCAGCTTCACGCCCCGGCCGCTTTACCCCCGGTACCCATTGTATAAGAGATTGGTTGAATCCCAGAGCCTGTCTGGACGGCGTGGAGAACAGAAAATTATTGACCCTACCGGGACTCGAACTCCGACCCCAGCACATAGCCAGTCACTATACCGACTGCGCTATCCCGGCGCTTTCGGTCAGAAGATGTATCTTATCATATTATATAAATCTTCAGATTGATGAATTGATGTGACACGTTATTTCTTCAGCCATCGCAGTAAACAAGACCGTCGTGTTTTCATCATTACAGCAGGAGCTTACATATTTCACGCACTTCATGCAAAGTATACAATAAGACAGGAATTCTGCAAAGCGTTGTGTGGTAGATGATGTCATGTAGATGCGTGTACTGTAAATATTACGCGACAAACTTCAGGGAATTCTGACGGCTCAAGACAGCTGTCTTCAGTCCGTTATGTACTCGCAGGTGCATAGAGGACTGCGTTATTTACATGTTCGTGACTTCACGTGTTGCCATCAGGCGAATTTCAACTACAATCTATACTCACAGTGTCTACAGTAAAATGGTCTAGCCAATTTCATGTCTTCCTATCAGTGAAATATAAACTTACATTTAATTGTTTCATAATTCTACAGAATGTGTAATCGCACAAAAATTTGTGTAGGAGATCCAATATTTATAACATATAAAACTATATATATCTAGTCATTCTTTCCTACCACAGACCAGAGATATGGAATTTACTCCGTAATCTTGCCAAAATACACTTACTGATATTTGCAACATTATGCAAAAACAGGGCTACTATAAATGATTCATTCGTTCTTTAAAACGCTATATTTTCCAAAGTTATATGTATAAATATGATTGATATATAAAAATAACCGTAAACTCACCAAGTTTGTATAATGTGCACCAGTTGGCAGCAGGAGTTCAGTGCCTTTACAAAATGGCGACAAAGCAAGAAAAGAGTTTTTGTTTGTTGGAATATTCGAGATGTTCGTCTGTTATAGCAGTGCACCGCGCATTCAAAAGAGTATGGAAAAGAGCCGCCATGTAAACAAAGCATTTTGCGGTGGTATCGGCAATGTTCGTCGCTATCTAAACAATGAACTTCGGCATCGCTGGATTGGGCATGTTGGTGAGAATGACGTACCTTTTTTCACTTGGCCTCCCAGATCACCTGATCTAACGCCTTGTGACTTCTTCCTTTGGGAGTATATTAAGGATCGTGTTTACGTACCCCCACTACCAAGAACACTAGTAGAGCTGAGGGAACGCATCGATACTGCAGTGATGACCATTGACAGGATGATGCTATAAAATGTGTGGAACGAGCTCGACTACCGCCTGGACGTGTGTCGTGTGACCCAAGGGGCACACATAGAACATTTGTAGTGTGTGAAGAAAACTTGGTATGTTTACGGTTCTTTTTATATATCGATCATATTTGTACGTTTAATGCTTTGGAAAATATAGCTTTTTAAAAACGAATGAATCATTTATAGTAGCCCTGTATTATGGTAGGCATCTTTAATGTGATTCAAATCCTTATTCTCCAGTTGCTCTTTTTAATAGGACAAGTAAACTTTATTTTCCCAGTGTGAGTATTATTGCTGTAAAATATTTCTACTGTAGACCTATATGGTAATATTGAGAAGGAAGGCAACCCCGTCCTTGTCGAAACCGGACATACTGTTTCTATAGTATATTCTCCAGATGCGAAGGCCTTATTTGCAGTGTTCACCAGTACGGTGTGTCATGACGAAAAATGTGTTTACCGTTTGTGTTATTGATAGATCTCTGTCTCAAATTCGACAATAACCAGAGCAAGAAAAGGGTAATGGAAAATACTTCGCTTCCAATTAGGAATGCATCTTTCCAGTCTTGTTACTTACACTTCAGCAAGTCTTTTATTAAGAACGTTTAACCCCCTGAAACATGAAGTCTATCCAAAATGCTTCTTCTGGAGAGAATATAAGTTATATTTTAAATGAATAAGAGCTGTTTATTCTCATGATCATAAGAAATATATAAAATTGCTTCTGCGATTAAAATATTGACCTCTTAATGTATAATCAGGTGGTACCAGTCTGTTGTGAACAGTTTCTTAAAGTGATCTTACCTTTAACTGCAGCAGACACTCTGTCCAGCATGTCCAGTTTCAGGACCAGCGGAGGCGAGTCTAGTTCCATTGCAGCATCCTGTTTCTCTGATGTCAACAGCCTTTTACTTCGAGACTCTAATTTCCGCACCAAAAATATTTTAGTATCTTTCACACGTAACTTCTTCACAAAATTAATTCGAGGAGCGATGGAATAACCATCCAGAACACTGACTGAACAATTCAAGTTCTTAGTCAGAGGTTCTAAATCAATTGTAGCTTCTGTGAACTCACCTGTACGAAACTGTTTAACTTTCAACGTTGACGCTTTATCTTTCACAATTCTTACTCTCACTTTTCCACCTCCATTTAAATATTCAAACACGCCACCATCATAAGTTTTCTTCAAAACCCTTTTCACTATTATAACTGCTGTGACATCACCGTTATCAGAATACGAAAGCGAATCTACCTTCCCTGTGAAAATTGCTGTAGCATGATGCGTTGCTATAGTAACGGCGTCTTCCTGATACCCACAGGCTGCAGTGACGTCATCGCCACGTGCTAATGCTATTACGCACACCAATATCGCGAAAACTCGTTGACATGGCATTGTACTTGCTGAAGAGGTACAAAATGGCACACGAAACATTGCTTTTTCACAAACAGGCCTATGTTTCTATTGTCATTGCTTCAAATCAAATTATGCAGTTAAATGTTCTTCGTTTTTTCGTTGGTAAACAAGTGCTTGAAAGCAATATCTTAATCCACGACAAACAGATCACATCTGTAGACACTACGTTACGTGTCTGTATTGCAACAGAACCAAAACAGAACAACAAATAATTTTGTTGTTTCGTCCTATGTCCTTCTGAGCATAAACAACACACCGCTTTTTATGAATCACTGAACTGAAACTGGTCCTCGGATGTTTTGATGTCACAGATGAAATGAAATTGCACGTAACACAATCAGCACAGGCACCGAAACACAACGAACACCGATACGATTTGCAGCGCCATAATCGCTGACGGGACTCTGAAGGGTTTAGACTGTCCAGCAACTGTCCCACAACTGAATATCTTATTTCCGCTGCAGTGTACACAAAAACAGAATCGCACATACAGCCTACGGACCGAAACAAGCATCATATCGGGCAATGCTACTATGATTTTAGCACGAAATTAAATCCTGGTTTGTAGCCGAGCAAACACTGAACACGGTCGCACGACTGGAATGACTGCCTCATTCGACCGTCAGTAGTGAAGTGCTGCTGGCACGGAGATTTGACGCAGACTGCTTTGCAAGCTGCGATGGGTGCGTCGCTTAGATATGTGTGCTTTAATATGAAAGAGAGAATAACATCTTATTTGTTTTTAATTCTGTGGCAAACAGAAATGAAAATTGTGACTTCTTCAACGTAACTAAAAACGAAAAATTGTAAAATGCGCCCATTAGTTTCACGACATCTCTCTCTCTTTCTTTCTGTCTATCCACACATAACTCTGAAATATTGGAACGGATTTTCAAAAATCTGATTCTGGGGAGTTTTACTAAAATTTGCCAACACTTTTCAATTTTATTTAAAAGTAGACAATAATATCAAACATTTTCCACGGAGACATGCATGTATTTCTGTGCGCAAGTTGAATGTAACTCGCTAAATATTTATAGGATCATGGATATGAGAAATATTTAAAAAGTTAAAGAGAATAAAAATCACATATTTTATACCCAGTAAACTTCTTCCGCAACTCTTAGGTGTTCGAGATAATTAAATAAATGCGGGAGAAAGAGTCAGAAATGTCATACTTTGCGTATATTTTATACCCATAACCTGATCTTCTGAGGTTGGAGTGTAGTTTAGAACAAAATGGAGTACTCAGGAAAGTGTTTCAAATTGATAGCGACGTAACATGTGTAAACGTGGGAATGCTACATAAGAGGGAACATAATGGTTTATTCTGACATCCAGATATTGTTATAGGAATCAAATGTAGAATGTTGCAATAGGTTGGACATATAAAAAGAAAGAAAGGTCTTGGAAAATCAAGATGAAAATAGGAGAATATATTAAAATAGATTTGTCTAAGCATGTCACGCTGATATACTATATTCTACTGCACCATCACAGGACGCTTGCATTAGCAATGCTGATCTCGTGGTTTCCGCTGTCATGTAGTAAATAATGTCAATAATAGAAAATGCAAGTATATGAACAAATTAGACAACGTCCTCCTTCTAGCCGCTAACGAGGAGCCACTGAAACAAAATCACTTACAACCTGTGTTCGACGAAGAGCAACCATTAGCGTTGTAGTCAGCTTTATCGGTTTGTTCTCACGGCTTGACAGCTGGTCACAAGCCTCCACTCGGTCTTCAAAACAAATTATGCCCACCGTGAAACTGAGATAGGCGGAAGCTTAGTGCGTGAATGATTTCCAATCAAAAGACCACTTAAAGAGTTCCCTGATTCTCAACATGAGTGAATTCACAGTGGAATCTAGGCTTAGTTTCTAGCAATATTTATTTTCTTAAATGTCTCAAAAATTCATGCGGTATAATATTTTGTACCTGACATTACTACAGAACAACCCTACTCAATTTTGTGGCAAAGGCTTTCTTTATTTCCTGGTATGAAATACGAAATTCTACGTAAAATTAGGAGCATGTCTCACAGCCAGCTTCATTCCTTCTCCGTAGATAGTTTATGGGATTCGTACGATTATCACAATAAAGACATATTATTTCCCAAAAAAGCATTAACCTGTCCATCTGCGTAATATTTGCTATGATGTAAAAAATGATAACTTAAATATTTCCTCAACGAATTTCTAGTTTCAAAGGATTAAATTTCACAAATGTTGCAAGTTAAGAAATACATGACTAGACTATGCCCTACTTGGTTAAACAAGAGTGTAACAGCATGCAGGTGCTTTCGGTAGGAGTTCTAAATGGAATGTTACAAGTTATTTATTTGTTGCTTATTTAATGACTCTCTTATTCACTCAGATTATAGCGCTACTTAGTCTAATGAATGGATGATAGTGAATAAATATTTACATATCCATTCCAATCTATTATAATAGATTGGAATGGATATGGAAGGAGCTAGCCGTGGGCTCATTTAAAGTAATATCCCAGCGTTACCGAGCACCGAGAAAGACCACGAAAAGCGTCAATCAAGTTAGTGTGTATCCCGGGCTAATTAGAGACACCTCCCGGATACTAGTCTGAAACTCTGGAGTTTGAGGCTGCTTGTTCGGTGGTATGTCAATATCTTGTTATTCAAATTAGTTCTGAGAAAAGGAAATATAGGAAACGAGGCGAAGAAATTTTCTTTCATTACTCATGTGCCTTGTTTTAGATAAGAGTAAACTGAATAATTGAGACTGCGATTGCACCAGTCAAGTTCAAAATGTCCCAGTAAAATTCCTCAATTTAATTATCTCGCAATTCGTAAGATTTTCGAGAAACAAGCATTAGACACATAACGTGTGTTTCATATTTTACAACAATTTTCGTTCGAAATTATTTTTCTCTCATAAATATTTTATGAGTTATACTTGCGAAACACACGAACGCGTGTCGGTCTTCATGCAAAATAGTCGTCGAAATTGTGAATCCAAAGGAAGACTTATTTCCTAGCATTCTCCAGCATCAGAGTTCGTGTGAGTCCGTCCAGTGGCTCTCAAGCCCCACAGGATATCGAATGCGCACAAAAATTTTCGGCCTCATTCAATATATGTCCTGAAAGTTTTGTGAGAAAAAGATGGTATATTTTATTTAAAGTAGGGCTGGTGCAGCTTCTATTATAAAAATTTGTATATAAAACTGCACATCAAAACGGGCGAGCAGAACAAATAAGATATGGGAGTTTCTGATGATAACGCGTTGTTTCTTCTGCATGGACGTGAGAAGGCACCAGTACAGGCAACGTGCTCTGAGGACGTATGGGAGACCAGTTATAGCTGTATACATTCTTAACCTCGGCACTATAAGGAGGCAAGCAAAGAATTCTTGGGTATCGGTTCCAATACCCACTCTCAACGAGGACAGGAACATGCACGGAAAAGGGAGTTATGTTAGTGCGGCCGGCAACACAGAATAGACAAAATTAGCGACGACGTTGCAGCCACCAGCTCAAGCTGGTTCATCTCTCGCGGATTTCTTATACCGTGAAGATGGAGGCGATAAGTTCGTCCGAAACGTCGGTTAACACAATATCTACACGGCGCCACATCCCAGAATATGGCATTCTTCGTAGTGACCGCCGTGGAAACCTCAGCTCTTACATAACTAAATGATTGTTAGCTTGCCAATAAAGATTGTGCTCCATATGGTATTTTTTTATTGCTAGTGGGGTGGGACTAAGTCCCTTGTACTGCGGCCACTTCTGGCCTATTGTACCAACCCCAGATGATAGGTGAGGGTGATTGTGGAGCATTTGATGGAATGAAGATTGGCAGGGGAAACCGAAATACTCTGAGAAAACCTGTCCCGGCGCCACTTTGTCCACCACAAATCCCACTTGACCAGACCCGGGATCGAACCCGGGCCGCCGCGATGGGAAGACAGCGACTAACAGCTTGAGCTATGGCGCGGCATGCTCCATATGATTAGTTTGTAATCTGTTTAGTCAGTTTGGTAAGCAGATAATTGACGGAATAAAAGTGGTGAAGGCTTTTGGAAAATATTTCCATTTATTTAAAAATGAAATTAATATCAGTAAAACACATGTATAGGACGACTGTGAAATATTTGAAATTCTCCCATTTTACTCGTAAACAAACACAGTCCGCCTTCAGTGACATTCAAATGTCATAGTAAACTGTCGATATTGCTGGGAAATTTTACAGCTGAACAATGATCCTGGGTGAACAATGAATCATAGGAGGCGCGCATAGCAACAGACCATGCATTGTTACCAGCATGTGCATGAACCCGCCTAAACCTGAATTCTGAACCGGCTATGTTACAATGCTGTTCCGCCCACGGTGCAGGCTAGTACGAGTTTATATTTTGCGGAGGCGAAATTCTGTGGGCGGCAGAAGGAAAGGCTCAGGGACTGTAAATACTTGCTTGCTTCATGATCAAACTGCAACACTGCTTTTGCTATAATCACTAGTGTTTATGTTCGGGTCCTCGTTAATAAGACGCAGTGGTAATTATATGTACAACTTTCTTTAACATTTCATATAATTCTCAGAATGAACGGTGGAAAGTTTCTTAAATAGTATTTACCGGTTGATCTTCCATTAGAGAGGCAGTTTGTTTTCTGTAAAGTATGAACTAAATTTAGGAACCGGGATAGCGCAGTCGGTATAGCAACTGGCTACGGGCTGGACGACCGAGGTGTCAAGAGTTCGAGCCCTAGTAGGGTCAAGAATGTTCTATTCTCCACGTCGTCGAGACCGGCTCTGGGGCCCACCCAGCCTCCTATACAATAAATACCGGGAGTTTTTCTTCGTGGGGTAAATAGGCCGGGGCGTGAAGCTGACCACTCAGCTCCAACTAGTAACGAGGTGAAGAAAATATGGATCTATACATCCAATCCCATATACGCCTTCGTGGTGTAGTGCTTCATTAGTTGAGCACAGGAACAACTTTATGTAGAAACTAAATTCTCATACAGTCTTCCTGATTTAACTTCATCAGAATTAAAGGCTTTTTTTTCTGTAAACGCTAAAAATATTATCTTCATAAATTGTTTAATTCGGCATTAATTCCGGGAAATCGAAATTCAGCGGCCAGTGCGTCAGGCCACCGCTGCTAACCGTCTGACCGTCCTGACGTCTTCACTTCCACTCTGCTCTTGTCACAATGATGAACGGGCGAAGCCTGGGAAACTTGTAACCCCCCCCCACCCCCCATGACTTTCCTACTGTTCTTTCTTGCTGCTGTTCCTCTGTCTTCAGGATTCAAAGATTTGTACTAACATGGAGGAAGAACATTTTTTTTCTTCCAACACACTCTCCGCAATTTTGTAATTGTTACCTACAATTAGCGAACATTCAGCAACGTTGAACCTAAAACCCTTCGCCGAAGCCATTTTGAGCCCGTACACGCTATTTGAAAGTTCAAATCAAACTCCCTTCACATTCATTTTAATATAAACTACCTTGTCCTTCTGTAACGAATCTTCCAGATTTCTGGCCAAATTTATTCCGATTTTCTTGCTTCCCCCTTTGCAGGAAAAAAGAAAATATGGAGGCCCACAGCGCACGTACTTTTATCTTTTCTTTTTTGCAAGATATAATTGAAGTCAACGCATAATCTGTCGCATCTTAAATCTGCGAACCTACCGAACGCATTGCAATTCAACTCGTTGTCGGAAAACTGAAAGAAAATTCCTCACGCAAATTACATCAGCTTGCCTACGTTTGTTGCGGAACCAACCACACAGAAATTTCATAATCTTCACATATGGACAGAATAGCAACGTAACCAACCCAATAGAAGATATACAGTATACTCATAGCTACACAATCCACTACAACACGCATAATTACAAAAAGAATATATAAAACAAAATTACTAATGGCAAAAAGAGAAAGTAACTGAGGAACTGGATGATGAAGAAGGGATAAGTGTGGATGTGACAGGCCACTTGAATATTCTTAACAAAGAGCTACAAGGAACAGATAAACTCATTACAGTGATATTTGACGGCATAAAAGCTTTCAAAGTTAGGCTTCGATTGTGGGATGATCAATTAAAGGTGCATAACCTTGTTCAACCCCCGCACAAGAAATCCCTACCGACTATTTTCCTTACAGTGTTAAAAAATATTCAAGGAACATTTTTTCTATTATGGGAGCATCTCGAAGAACAATTCCAGGGCTTGAAAATTATGTAAATGTAATTTATTCTTATGCTTTTACCTTGAATATAGAGATTGGGAATGCTCCAGAAAAAAAATATGCAAATTGGATAAATTTGCGGTATGATACTAACATGAACCAAACGATTTACTAAACAGAATTTCGAGAATTTCATTCTTATTTGCAAAAATAAAAAATGTTTTGGGGATTAGGAATAATTGTAATGTGGGGCAGCACGTGTACGCATGGGCAATTTTCTTCCCTTGTAAAGAATAATAAGCGGAAATGTTGATCTCGGTCGACGGACACACGAAATATTTAATGATGTTGGTTTCCGGTTATATGTCACCCAGAAAGAAATACCTCCCCCGGTACAAACGATGTCACCCTCCAGTTAGGTTACACGGTAGATAAGGTAAGATTTGACCAGTAAGAAATCTAATTAAATGTGTAGCATAATATCCAATAATTTTCCCTCATTAGTTTCTTGAAGAATTTGTTGTATTGGATATGAATATGTGAGTATGAAGAGAGTAAAAACGTACGGCATACTCGTACGGTAACGAAGAGATAAAGTGCAATATAGTTTAATGGTAATTCAATTCAGTTCTTTATTATTTATGTGCTGAGTCAACAGCCGCAAGACCAATTACAGACAGAGCACAGTGTAGATACAAGTAATTACATTATGGACAATCACAACATAAAGTGAAAGACAAATTACAGGCAAGCACTGGAGGAAAAACATATTAATGCAGACAAGTAAACAAAATAATAATAATAATAATAATAATTTAATTAACATAAATCTAAGTTGTTATTCAGAACTGAGAAATGAAACGTATAAATATTTAATTGTGAAATGAAACGTATAGATATTTAGAGAGGATAATAATAATAATTAAGTGTAATTATTTTTTATATTCATGCAAATAATAATAGNGGTAGCCAAGCGGTCTAAGGCATGTACTGTCTTCGCTCGCTTGGAAACCGGGATCGTGGGTTCGAATCCCACCCAGGGCATAATGTTTAGTTTGTGTGTGTGCGTTTTTCTGTGTTTGTGTACAGGTAGAGGCCTTGCGACGAGCTGATCACCCGCCCAAGGAATCCTACCGAATGTGTAAGATCTAGAAAAACCGAAGTGAACGGAGAAATTCATGGAGGTAGGCCTAGGCCCACTGGGGCTGTAGTGCCAAGGAAAAAAAATAATAATAACAATTATACCATATTATAAAAATGTTTGAAAAGAACTGTCCTGCTCCGAACACGTCAACATCCCTGCATACAACATAAGCAGCTGCTGCACATCCAGCAGGAGGACAACTTTACATGAGGTGCAAACATTGAGCAAGNGCAACACCGTGTGTCCTCAATTGTAAGAGACATCTTGGTTTATCGGTGGGTTTTCAGGAAAGAAGACGCAGTCAACTGTTACAAGCATCCTTCATTTTTAAGACAGAACAATGAGCACAGATGTAACCATGAACGCTGACATAGTTTCTTCATCGCAGAGTGTTAATTAATACTTGGTATTTTTATCGTCTATGTTCCCATTCATACAGTGTCGCAAGTAACGCGATTACTAATAAGAAAAATAGATTTTAGAAATCTCCTTCGTTATCTTTGTGTTTACTGTCCTGTGGCCTGTGTTCTGAACATGGAGGTTTCCTTGCACTTCACTCATATTCTCATACAACATACTTTTTCGACATGAATCCTTAGATGCCAACAAATGTAAGATAAACCTCTATTTCAGAAAATTTAAAATGTGGAAAACAAGTCTTACAATCGATGAAATATGGCAATAATATAATGGGCCAATCTTAATATTCTGTACAATTTTAAACAAAATACTTACCTTCATATTGCTCGAAATGAGGTGCGACCAGCCGTAATTTCAAAATTATCCGTTTGGCCCGCTTATCTCTCGTTTGTGAACTGAGTGAGAATCCAACACAGTCAAGTTTTCCGACTCTCTCGGGCAAGTCTCGTTACTACAAGTACATAACGTGCCCTGTGCAAGAGTTCGCTGAAGAGTTAGGGCAGCAAATGTCTGTGTCGTGAAACTGTAACTGACGGACAGTTCAATGCTTGAACAGTCTAGACAACATAATTTCAAGGCTTTTCCTGCCGTTTCTTAACAAAGAACTGTAATCTACCAATCATGCTCAAACCGCAAGCTCCTCGGACGAATACAACTTCCAAATAATATTCCAGTCTGGCGGGCAGCACGCTTGTTTCGTGTTTTGGATTGAAATACTGGCCCGCAGACATGGATCAGCATTCTTGTGGTTTTCCTCGGTCATTTCCGAATAATTCCAGGATAGTAACTTGACATCAAACCATGATCGTTTCCTTCAACATCATTTCCAATTCATTATTCACTAGTCCTCCTGCCATCTGGCGACACATAATCTGAGCTACTGCAGCAGCCTCCAGAAAGATTTTCACAAAGGCCGCGCCATAGCTCAAGCGGTTAGTCGCTGGCTTCCAACCGCGGCGGCCGGGGTTCGATCCCGGGTCTGTTCAAGTGGGATTTGTGGTGGAAAATGTGGCGCTGGGGCAGGATTTCTCAGAGTACTTCGGTTTCCCCTGCCAATCTTCATTCCACCAATTGCTCCACAATCACCTTCACCTATCATCTGGGGCTGGTACAATAGGCCAGAAGTGGCCGCAGTACAAGGGACTTAGTCCCACCCCACTTGCAATAAAAAAAAGATCTTCACAAAGGTTAAAGGAATAAAATAAGTTTACGCCCCCTCCCCAATTCAGCACAATCACAATTCACTATCAATTGTTCTGCCTATCACTTGACGACTATCTTAAGCTGCAGATACTGTTCACATGCAAGGACGACCACAATTGATGAAACCAAAATTACTCTTTATGAAGAGTATAAATCACTATCCCAGTATTCTTCCGGATAAAATGAAAAACACATGGAGATATCAATCAAAATGGACGGAACTAGTCGGGATTCCAGCTGCGGACCTCCCGAATACAGTTCATACACATTACTACTGATTTAAATTACTTGAAAATAATAGCAACATTAATAACAGTAACTAATTCTCAGGTAGCAATGCCCGAATGTGCAACACACCAATATCAAAGCCCACCAGTGAACAAGTTCCATACACCTACCATCTTAAGAACCTATTCTCCCTAAGATTTAATTAAGATTTAATTCTACCACATTGTCTTTGTCTCATATAAATTTACCGATGGCCACGACACAAATCACAGGACCGGCGCTTCTCCCTCGGCTTTTTACGGACCTGTTCCCTTCACGGTTAACTTCAGAAACTGAACTGCATAGATATTCAGGAGGACACCTCGGATGGGGCGCCGGTCCAGCACACATTCCTGTATGAGCAGGACAACACAGACACGGGGAAAATTCGTAGAGACATCCGTGTTCCGAGTGGGATTCTAAGACACTGAAGCACAGTGTGAGCCTTGGACGGCGCGGCTGCTCCAATCGGCAGAGCACGACTTCTGAAATGATATTAAAGACTCTTCTAATAGGACGTCAGTATAACATAGCTAAACGCGTCACTGGTTTTTCTTTTTGTAACCGAACTTAATATTGAAGACGTGTTTTAGTATTAACGGGCTAACTGATGGAGGTAAATAGTGTCTTCTACGGCCATACGAAGACGTCAAGTCAGTTGATTGAGTGCATAATTTAACACCGAGAATGGCTGTCACATCTTAACAAAGTTCAGGTGCCTGACGGTTTGTTCACGCGGATTAGTGAGGAAAACCTTCGCCTGTCACACACGTTCTCTAGTGTTGAAAGGTCGGACTTCTATAAAAACTGATCCTTTGACGCACGAAATTCGTGTAAATAATAGCCTATTTAAAAATTCAGTTCCTGCCGCAAGAAAAGCCCTCTACGTAACAAAGGCCAATCGATTAATGCTGCTCAAGAAATTAATCGCTCTTTTCTTTCTCTGGGAATGATATGAAACACTGTGTGGATAAAATATATACCTCTGTACTGTTAAGGGAACTGGTACGTATAGTAGCCACTGTACTTTGAAGAGTTAATTCTAGTCTCCCATCGTTGTCCCACTCTTAGAAGTGATAGTTTTCAGCGCCAGACACTCATCGGAGTGCAAAATGCTCTGAACAAAAAATGTAGAGGCCATGAAACATATATTTCATGTTCAGCAACGTTTCTCCCAGTCTTGTCATTTTCGTGATACTCAAGCAGAAGTAAACATCAATTTATGCTTGTGACTACCCCACGCTCGCAGTTGCAAAGTTTCTGGGCAAATGGCGACTGCGTCAGTCTGGCAAGCAGGGTGACATTGGCTCAAGTGTCTAAAGGAAAGTTGGGAGGCATTCATTATACGGGGTAACGGTTTCTGACTTAATTTCTTCCCGTGTTATGTGATTGTTGTTTGAGATGCTTCTAAATGGTACAGACTTTATATCAATGTGCAGCTACAAACAGTGATATTCCAAACAAACGTGAATATTATCTACGTTTATTACTAATTTATATTTCGAATGATTTAGTCTTGATATTTGCCCTGAGAACTGGAAAGACATAGTTTAACTGAATTCATTGGTCTTCTTGTTTGAAATTATCGGTTTCACGCTATTTATAGTACAGCACCAACTAGCTGAGAAACTATTAGTTTCTCAAAACAGAACTCTGGTATATGGAGTAATTTATTTAATTAGGACTAGTCAAACTACACAATTTCAAGATTTCTCTACCCTCACATTTCTCAAAATGGATACTGGATCCATAAACAGTTAATCAAAATCAGCTCATGCTCAAAAACTATGTGTAAAAACTGACCAGCACTTCTACAATGGATTTTAGATGACACGCTATAAGCAGTTGTGTTGATAGTTGTGGAAGGAATGATAAGCCATTTTGTCATCTAAATGTCTTCACGATGTTCCTAGTATGTTATACAAATTGCTCTATTACAAGCTTCCTAACAGTAAAAAACATCCATACAATATTAAAAATATGGCCACACAAACAAGCCAATAAACAACTAGATGGATCGGGTCCTTCTTGAAGAGCCAAGAGTTACTCAGCCGCTGTGGTAACTCCCCATCATTTTATGGAACCCTGTAGTGGATTACTTGTTCACAAGAGCCTGCCACTTGTCCCTATCCTGAGCCAGATGAAACCAGTCCACATTCTCACTTCTTTTTTCTTTAAGATCCATTTTAATACCGTAATTCCATCTATGTCTGCTTCCTCTATGTAGTTTCTTCATTTCATATTTGCCCACAAAAGACGTATGAATTTATCCTCCTTCCTGCTCAGCCTATCTATTCTAATAGTAGGTCTATTTCGCAAGGAGTAAAAATTATGAAGCTCTTCATAATGCAGTTTTGTTTATCCTCAAATTATTTGATCCCTCTTAGGTCAAAACAGTCTCCTCAGTACCATTCTCAGACTCCCTCTGTTTACAAGTCATAAATTATCCTCCATCTGAGGAAAGTGAATTTTAATTCCTGCAATATTACACGTTTGTTGCCCAAATTTTAACTTGGGAATAACAATATTACAGTGGGTCCTTGGTTTAAGAGATTGATATATGCAGAATTGAATATCTGCCAGTCTGAAGTTTACAGCAACCCAGTAAAAACAACACAGCGGGCCACAACACATATAGGACACCATTAAAGAACCCTCTTCTCGAGAACGACAAGGTGGCACACATTCCGCCCCCGACAAAAGAAATAATAAGACAGACGACACGAACCAGCTTGGTTTACAAATTCCAATAGAATCTTAACAAACCAACTATAAATATTTTAATGTATTGGAACAGCCGCTGTAGTTGTAAAGACTTTAGATTTTACAGCCAATTGTATATTATTTATATTGTATGTATATATTTTAACTTTTAGAACATGTACTGTAATAGTGTTTTCTACCTGTATTGATGTAAAGGTGTCCCTATGAAGATGGTCTCTGAAGACCGAAACATGTAAGGGCATGAAAATTTGAAATAAGAAAAGCTTAACCAGTCACATTGGATGGAACTATTTAACTTTTTCATGTCATAAGAATAACAATCCATTACCAGCTACCTTCCTAAATTTAGTGTACAATGGATTGTTTCCAACATACTCATGTCTCAAAGGATCACTACCCTCCTAACAAAAAGCAATGTTAAACTACAGCAACAGACTTCAGTAAACATGAATGCTACACCGGTTTAACTGCTTAAATGGCAGAAGTCCCTGGTGTCACAGTGTTACCTTATTTTTAGATCTTTGGTGTTCAGCTATATACAAAAAACGTCCACACTCCTACTGATTGATGAAAAATTTGAAAATAGATGGGAAAACAAGAAGGGATTAAACTAAAAATAAAATCTTTAAATAACTTGCTATTCAAAACTTATTAATAGATTTGAAAGAGAAAATATTAAAATGGTACAGTCATGTAATAAGAATCACAGAACAAAGATATGAAGATAGGTATCAGAATTAAAATTTAAAAGAAAGAGACATGGAACACACAACAGGATGGTTTAGCCAGGTACCAGAAGACATCAGGAAGAGATAAACAGCAAGAAAGAAATTTAAAAATAAGCAGGCAGAAATAAGAAAATGGAGATTTCTGGTCCATTAACGTGCACAAAAGAAAATTAATGGTGAAAGATGAAGATGACTACGGAGACTGCACTATGTGGTCTCAGGAAGGCTACTATACTCATAACTTTGTTTAGCTGCAATTTATGTACTGTTACATTATGCAAGATTCCTTCATTTTAATCACTGTGGTCCAGTGTTTGCATTTCTGGTGATTCTGTTACCATATACAACTTGAAAGTGGAGTGCAAGAAAAGACACTGCGGGCTAATCAAGGTTCCAAGTTCTCGCTGAACAATGCAACATAAGGAACAAATATGCACTGTACATTCAGTAAGACTGGCAAATGCAACGTCCATTTCCACTTTTCATTATTATTATTATCTTAGCTGAAACTCTATTTTGTTTCTTAAAGTATCATACACACTGAAGCGCATCCAAAATGGGAACTACAGGTAGACATTATACGAGATATAAAATAATTGGTCAAATCATACATTCCCTTAAAATGGATAGGAAAGGCCGCAAGAGATACTTCAATTCGATATCAGAGACATGATTTAATACATGTTCAATGATGGAGAAAATTATTAAAAAACACTACATACAGTTCTTTAAAGAGGACTTTTCATAAGGAGCAGAGATTAAATACATATGCAAATAAAATACTTTCTGCTCTGTATATAAAAAAACAGATGCTACACCTAGTACACAATCTAACTTAATTTGTTGCATGACTTAATCCTTATCAATTCTTTTACAACATATGTCATGTCACAACCATGTAAGGATTTTGTACATATTAACATTACCACAACCAGTCTAACAAGTACCAAAAACTCTTATAATTAATAAACGAAATAACGTTACTAACATCTAAATTCACCAATACTATAACACTGTATTTTATAAAATAATTTGGGCACTGATCACGTCTCAAATATTTGATGTCTCTAACATTCATTGACGTTTCAGAGTAGCATACTGACACAGCAACTAGAATAATTACCTTTTGTTTGCCTTGGATATGACTGCTTTCATTGCAAAAATCACAGTACACAGTAAATGAAAGTTTAAAGAAAGAATAATATATTAGGAATTTATAACTTCCTGCATGTAACCAAAAAGAAGCAGTTCCAAGCAGAACTCACAATCTACTTTCCTTCTGCATGAGCATCTGATCCTGCAGGACATAGGTCCTCATAAGATCCAACTTTGGTCAAAGTAAAATATGTATTTCTTGCAGCCATAATGGGTTATTACTATAATTTATTATTATCATCATCAGCATGGCCACAGCATAGGCAAAGTGGTTAGTCACTGGCTTCCCACCGTGGTGGCCCGGGTTCGATTCCGGGTCTGGTCAAGTGGGATTTGTGGTGGAAAAAGTGGTGCTGGCGCGGGTTTTCTCCGAGTACTTTGGTTTCCCTTTCCAATCTTCATTCCACCAAATTCTCCATCATCATAATCACCTGGGGCAGGTAAAATAGGCCAATCAACCACCGCCATGCCAAGTGGACCCAGCTGGACTCCATCCCCCACTAAGCGAATCATCATCATCATCATTATCTTTTTTTGGAAGAACTTGTTACTTAAGTACAAATTTTGCCTATATAAAATTTATCAAACATATGTTCAAAATTTTGCACAATTGCAATATTCATAACTGAAGATATATAAAAAAACATTTCATATTTTTGATTGAATACAGGACATGACTGCCTTGCAGCACATCTTTATAAGATAGGAATACATAACACAGAAGAATGTACACTGTGCAACTCGCTAGGATCATCTATGAGAAAAGAACACCTTCAATGTCCTAATCTTAACAAGGAGATGCAACAAAGCAAGAGCTTGAGTGCTTTCTATTAGGAAGCAAGAAGCAAAATGGGTTAAATGATCCCAAATGCAGCCATTGGAAACCAAGCAACCAACCATATTTCATATATAATGTGGAGGTAAATTATGATATATCTCCAAACTAAAGGTCACACACAGGTAATTGGCAATCACTATCAAACTCAAATTGAATACAGATTTCATACAAACACTACATTTTTCTATACTCTACAAAAAATTTAAGAAAAGTTGAATGTTTTGTAAAATTTAGTACATCATATGAAGCTCCTGGATTAAGTGTTGATGGTGAAACTTCCATTTCACAAGTTCATGTATCCACAATTTCATTACAACCAACCGTGAGAATGTAAAATGTACAATGGTATGGACCTCTAATGGCATAACATTCAAACCTAATTTCAAGATAGTCACTCATCTAGTTCAAAAGTTGAAAAGGGAGGACTACAGGCACAGACAGTACGGGCATTAAGGAGATAACGCTCGGCCTAAAATGATTTAAGGAAAACACAAAATGGACTGACCTGGCTTGGGATGATGGAGATGACAAAAGTTCCCCACCTGTGCTTACAGTCTTTCTGACAGTCACATTTCACTTATGTCAGCCAGACTAAAGTGATTTCCACCAATGAAAGTTATCACTATCGAAACAGTGGCCAGAAGGTTGGGAGGAATATAATGGAGGGAAAGCATAACAGCTCCAGGGAAACAATGAGGCTGCCAATTCATGAGACTTATCAGGACAGCTGCACTGAACTACTACTGGCCAGTGGAATAACTACCAGATGCTCAGAACATAATGTCTACCAAGGAACAGTTACAATAGAATAAGACCTAAAAATGGGCATATGCTTTATGAAAATACTGTGGCCAGTGCCCTTCTGCTAATATGACAATAATAATCAAACATGTAACAATAAGATCTTACAAATATATATGTATGTATTGGCACATATCAGTAGTCTTGTTCTTGGCACAGATTATCTTATAAAACAATCAGTAGTCTCTATGATGCCAGAAGCAGTTCTAGCACTATGAAATAGTAATACTAATGCAGGAATGTACATAGTGGCTTGTCTCATATTTCAAGGAAGCAAGCACTGCATGGAAATAACAGGTCAGTATCACGGTAGTCAGAAGCAAAATACTGATGGAGGAAAAACAGCATGACAATACTGTCAGTAGGCAGTTGCTTGTATCAAATTTGTGTTCTGTCAAGCCTTTATACTGTATATAGCAGTGTTAAATATCTGCACCACATTCTTTAGAGAAATCTGATTTGTTTCGATCTGGTCCGTCACACTAACAATATTATGAAAGATAAAACAATTCCATCCAGTGTGACTGTGAAGTAGTAAAAACTTCAACAGTCACACTGGACGGAATTGTTTTATCTTTTATAACATGCTTTAGAGTTTTATAACTTGATATTTCATTTATGGAACAAATTATTAGTTCTAAAAACAAACGTGACTGTCTTCAGTAATTTTCAAAGTGACTTTTCTTAAGCGTCATAAATTATTTCTGCAGTGGAAATGCAGCGGGTCTTCTCAATGGAAGGGACATGTTTCTTTTTAAATTCCATATTTCCTGGCATACAGGATGCGCCAGTGTATAAGATGCACTGCACTTTTTGGGGCCATTTGAAGAGTAACAATGGGCCTTATACACTGGGAAACATGGTACTTGTTATATGACCTGTCCTTTTTCAAGAAGTGACACAATAAACTGGAAAACAATTTTAAAGTTGTAATACATATTCCTTATTGTACATTTTGTTATTGGGTTTTTGATCATAATTTTCAGTTTTCTTTCACGCGTAGTATTCAGTCTGTGCAACTTCAACAGTTTATGGACATTCAACCATCACACAAGACACAAGTCTCCCAACCCAGTCACCAGAATCACAGTCAACAGCTGTAACACTGTGGCCCATAAATTAGCAAAATATGTAAGTAATCTCTTCAAAGAATTTGTTCAACTGCCCAGTTCCTGCACTATAAACAATACCCTAAATACAATTAATGATCTTAATGAAATCAAATATAGCCCAGAAATAAAATTATGTTCCCATAACATAAAAAATATGTATGCTAACATCCCTACTCCAAAACTCAATGGTGTTCTAAACAACACTGTAACCAATTACAACCTAACACCCTGTAAACTTAAATAAGAAATAACTTACAGAAATCATCCTCAATAAAAAAAATACTTCCAACACAGCAATGAATAATACAAACAAACCAAAGGGCTAGTTATGGAAGTCATGCTTCAGCAGTCCTTTCTGAAATATATTCATATCTGGAACACATATACACTTACAAGACTTTTGACCTATCAGTAACCAAACAGTTACATAAATCAAGACTTCAGCATTTACCAGAAACCAACTTACACCGACATAAACACCCAAACAATTCATGCCACCTTCATAAGCACAAAATATCAGGAATAATTTTTGTGGTAAACTGATTGAATATGTGCCCGATGTCCAAAGAAATAAACAGCATTAAAGAAACCCTCAAGAACAAGCAGTACACACCAGAACAAATTAAAATAAAACACGAACATAAAAGAAGTAAAACCAAATGACAACAATAATAAAAAATTGGTAGCATTTACATGTTTTGGCAAAGGAACTAGAACCATTCTGCATACAGACATAAAAACAACAATCAAAACTACAAATTATATATATATCTGGAATAAAGAAAACATTCCTGTATCTGATAGATGGGTACAGATTTTTTTCTGAAATGAGAGAAGAACTTCTACACTTTCAACACTTTTGTAATATTGTAGAGTTTATTCTTTCTCCTCTGGGAAATACAGCACCTGATGAGAGAATATCTTCTGTTATGAACACTATGTGGTCAAAGGAGAAATCTAGATTAAGTGCTGAGACAGTAAGGGCTACATTAGTTGCAAGACAAAACTGTGTCTTGAAGTGTGAGAAGTTTTATGATAAGGAGCTGAAAGACCAAAATTTTCTGTGTAAGATTACTTCATCTGAGAAATATTCATGGTACAATAGTGGTAAAATACAGTCCTCCTCATAGTCTAAATAAATTTTTGTATGGGTTCTGTCCCTCAAGAATAACCGTGAGCTCAATATGTTTATCCAATAAAACTTTTTTTTATTGTCCCATTTTTGTTATCCATATGTTCCATTTTTGTCTCAAGGAAATATGGTCAGTCTACATTTAGGAGAAATGGGGGGACCGACCTACCATAAGACCTCCACCTACACAGGAAAATGCAAACACAGATAAAACACAGAGAGCTAGTTGGTGTAGGTAACATGATAGATGAAATGTGACATGCAGAAGACAATGGACAACCCTTGCAGAAAGGACAGGGGATAACAGCAATATAACACACCTCAGGGAATAAACCCTGGAAGACTTGAAAGAAACTGGCTTGAATTGACCCCAGAAGCCTGAACCTTGACATGTACAGAGAAGAACAAGACATTTTTACATACACAAAATTGAACTGTGATCAAATGTTGATCATTTCACATATTAGGACACCAACAATAAACAAAAATCATCATCTACTTAAAGATGGGTTGTATCAGTCACAAAGAAATTCTCAAACAGAATGCACGAGGAATGGATAAAAATAAGGGGTCACTTAACAGCCAGTTTATCATGATGCCAAGCAATTCATATCGCATGCATCTATACACTGTGAAGTGACACTGGATGTTTCTCTTTCTTTGGTTCTCCCCTACAGACCATCATTTCACCACTGCTCCATCACTGCCCTTGATGGAATGTGATAGCCCTGACAAAGTAGCATATTATCTCATCCTTAGGTCTCAAGCTGAAGGCTTCATCTCTGATTGGGCACTTGGTTTCTTACAGACTAAGGAAGGTTAAGTGTGTGACAATACTGGCACATAACCTTGAACCACCTTTCAGCTGTTCCTAGGTGAGTCATTTGTCAGAGCAACAAATTTTCACTGCTAAGCACTGATGTCACGAAGGCAGAGGGCATTTAGGGAGGTCCAGTTCCAAATAGGTTGACAATATGGAATGCCATAGTGGAGTGCCATTCATGTTGTGTTATAACTGCGGGTAGTTCCGTTATCACAACACATATATAGGACATATTATATATACAGTAAGGACAGTCTAAACAACAATATTTCTGAAAGAACAAAATAGGGGTTGAAATATGTAGAATAAGCAACAAATAAAAACAAAATGTTGACACATTAGTGTCTATTTTGTTGTTCTTTCACAGATATTGTTGTGTAGACTGTCCTTACTGTACTCGTATATATCATATTTTCTATATATGACACAACAGGATGCATACTATGAAGACAACACACATAACAATAATTGATTATATATGTATTTTTCCATAAGTTTTGACCACAGAGGCCATCCTCCAGCATTCAGGACATTCACTATATGCTTTCTGCAATAAATATTGTCGAAGTTAAAGATTACAGTGGTCAAAATCATCAACTTAAGAGTGTTGTGTTTTGACAGAAATTTGCAGTACTAAACTGCATGTCTTAGGTGTGTGTACTGTTAATTATAAACGTATATATACGTGGTTCATGTGGTAGTATAAGTGGTTGAGGCACTATGCTATAAGCCAGAAGGTCACAGGTGCGATTCCTGATGAGGTCACTGAATTTTCAGTTGACCTATTCCTTTCAACCGCACTATGACCCTGAAAGAACCAGGAATCTTCCTGGGGTAAATGGCGGCCAGCTGGTAAGGTTCACAACCTTATGACCATCTGTGAGCCGACTGTCTAGAGCAGTGTTCCACAACCAGTGTGCCGTCACAAGGTGAAAGGTGTGACCGAACTTTTACCTATTGTAAGAAATTAATTGTTGAATATTATTCCTTTTATTTTATCCCAGTTACTGTGTTTCATATGCTTGTATTTTATTCTCAGCCACTGCACTGATTAAACAGGATGATGCTTGTTTATTCTTTATTACATGCTGTGATTTTCTATGTACACTAACGTTGTATTCTAAGAAATTAAACGAAAATTATTTATTCACAGTTGCTGTTATATCATAGTTTTCATTATTGATTTATTTTTATTTTTCTTGCATCTACGCAGGTTCTTTGATATGCTTGCCGCATGTTCTTTGTACGTGCTTTTCCCTAAAACTTCAGGGATTAGCATGGGTTTTCCTGTCTTTTAGAATGCTGTTTCGTTATTTGCCCGTTTGTTAGAAGTTAGAGCTTCTTCAACTTTATGACTTTCTTCCTGTAACGATGCACCCACCGATTGTTGGACTTCATTTAAAATTATAAATATTTCAAAAATAAGTCGGTATAGTGTCACTTCTTCCGTTTGAAGAGTAGAGATCCCGCGTTTTACAATTGTTTCAGTTCTATCACAGCTGTGCTCTGAAGTAGTTTGCAAATTTTGGTTGCTAGTTAGAGAATTACAGATGGGTCGTTTGAGATGTCCCCGACTGTATGGCCACTTGCTGATGGCAATAAAGTGGTGATGGACATAATTACAGAACATTTAGAAATGCTGCAGCAGAAATTCAATAAGTATTTTGGAGAGAGTGCACAAGATTTCGACTGGGTTCATGATCCATTTGTTATGAATTCAGAACATCTTCCGATTAATATACAAGAGGAACTCGCAGATTTAAAAGCAGACAGAACACTGAAACTAAAACTTCTCGAAGTGTCTTTGGATACGTTTTGGTTGGCAATAAGGAGTGGATACCCGGCTATCTCCGAGATGGCAGTTAATGTGTTATTGCCATTTTCAACTACATATTTGTGTGAACTGGGCTTCTCGACATTAACTGAAATTAAGACATCAAAGAGGGAGCGGCTCAAATCCATCGATGAAGAAATGAGACTTGTGTTGTCAACGATTCCACCATGGATCAGTCGCCTGTATGCAGCTACGCAGGCGCAAGTATCACATTGAAGGTATGAGTTGAATTACTGTATTTACTTTAATAGTAATAGAAGTGTATTTTCTACACTCTGCAGGGAGATTGAAGTTCATCAATTGTTAATAAATGCACGAGTCAATTTCTGTTTAATGATAATAAAATAACAATATAATAATATTATAGTAATAAGTTGATCACGTTACGTATTTATATTAATTGTCTCATATCATGCGTTTTTGAAGGGAATAATATTTGGTGTGTCGTGTTGTCATGGATACTTCATGGTGTGCCGCGAGTAGAAAAAGGTTGCAGAACACTGGTCTAGAGAAACTGTGGGAGCCCTGACATCTCACAACCCTATGGGCCTCTACGGCCTGTTACAGGGATATGCTTACCTTCTTTTCAAACACATGTGGTTGTTCATTACACTGTGACCAAGGGTTGACTGTATGGTTTATATCACAGTTTGAGTTGTGGTTTTCTCATCTGACTGAATTTGGTGTGTCCTCTTTGCTCTAGGAATCTGGTGATTTTTCCCCCTAGGCCATGGAGATGTCTGCTGTAACAATGATCTGTGTGCAACATATGTAATAATCGCTGTGGAGGTTTTATATGAAGTTGATCTGTAGGATTATTTGTATCTCGTATGCTATGAATGCTGTCATTGCAGAGGTTGTGTGGAACTGTCAGATTCCCAGGGCACAAAGCACACACCATATTCAAACACATGAGAAAACTACAAGTGAAATTACAATATAATCAACCCCTTTCACTGCAATGTTATGAATGACTGCATATGTATACATATAATTGATAGTACACATACCCAGAACATGCAGTCCAGTACTGCTAATTTATGCTGAGACATAACATTCAACTTGACAGTTCTAACCACTGTAATCTTTATGTTTTACAACTTATATTGCCACTGCACAGTACTTAACTTTTATGTTTTACTATATCTTTATCTTTTTCAGCAATTTCAGAGCTATTATACATCCTATGGGGTCACGCTGTAATGTAGTTGTCTGAGGCACTATACGATAAGTTGGAAGGCTGTGGGTTCGATTCCTGATGAGGTCATTGGATTTTTCTAATTCACCTAATCCTTCCAGCTGCACTATGGCCCCGGGGTCAATCCAGCCTATAACAGAAATGAGTATCAGGAATCTGGCTGGGGCCAAAGGGCAACCAGCGTGTAAGGCTAACAATCTCACCACCATTTGTGAGCCAACTGTTACCACAAGACTCTAATCTAACCTAGGCAAAACATTTTGACAAGAATCACTAACATTTGCATAAAGCAGATAATGAATGTACTAAATGCCTGAATATGGCCTCTATGTCTGAAACATGTATATAAATAACTATACAACCATTATTATATACCTGCTATGTCAACAGAACTCCCTGTAATTAAACCGATAATATGTTGTCTCAACAGATCATTTTTAAGATGCACCATCAAGGTCAAAACATGATGTCACTTCAACTTATTTAGGAATGTTTATGCTGTAAGGTTGCAAAAAGCTTTGTACCTAACCATACTTGTTTGTCAGTTGACTATGATGCACTAATGTTAACAATCCAAAACAAGTACAAAGTTCTCCAAAGACTGAATCTTTTCGACCCCTAAACTAAATACACCAATCTGCCACTTTTCTATAAGACTTAATTTCTATAATACTTATTACTGTACAAAACATTTACCATTGTATAGAGTATTGTACAACTAGAGCTTCATATTTATCCTGGAATTCTTTACATCAATGAAATAACACAGGGGCTAAGGGCACAAACATTGTGTACTACTGACCTTGTGTTATAACCTTTCACACACACACAGAGGCACTTACACTTTCTTTAACCCCTTCCTATCCTGTGCCACAAGATTTCCAATGCTGTAATTTTCCCACGTAGGTCAACTGCTGGAAAACTTCCACCATCAACTTACAAATTTACTGTTACATTATAATTGCATGCCCTGTGCTATATTTTTGATCTTTATATTCTTTGACATTTCTTTTAGTAATTTTTAAAAGAACAACAAATGACAGAAGTTTTATATTTTTCCATACCAAAATGTCTTTCTTTTTAATTTTCATGCTGATAAATTTGTAGCTGGTATGAGTAAGGGTGGAAATAAAAAGAACAGGATAGGATCAATCTAATAAAACATGTTTACAGTCATGTATCAAGGCTATGGATATTGCTGCTCCACCTTACCAGGGAAGCTAACAGTGCATGTCTATCAATACTAGCCAACAGATTCATCCTCTTGATGCCTTAGGCAGGCCACCACAACATTCCCATAGCTGAGCTCCTTGAAATATGCCTTACACAGGAGCCCCACCCCAGTCAATACAATGGGAAGCCCAAGGATTGAGCAGATCAGCTCACCAGTCACCACAGGATTCCACTCCAGGAAACCTGCAAGACACCAAGTCTTAGAATTCTGACCGTGGTTATCAACAATCTGAAGGGAACCACTGTCTCCATTTACAGGACAAAACTAAATCCTTCTGTACTGAAGATGGAATCTGAACCAACTTACAAATACGGAAAAAATAGGTAGAAAAAATTCACGTGCCTACTTTCATTCAAAAAGAAGAATTCCATATAAATGAAAGTCATGTCTTCTCCTACAAAGTCTTGGAAATATCATGCCAGTCAAAGATGACACTCAGAAGAGGAAAACCCCTACTTAAGATTTTGATGTTCTCACAGCACTATTTAAGAAAAGTTCTATCTTCTGCGGCATAACATCATGTAGTCCATTGAAAGTCAACCAGTTTTTTCAGAGGCACATTTCACCTCCATATGTGACTATATGGTTTTACATCCCACAAAACAGAATTCATCTATTCAATGTTTCTCTGGGGGCCAGTGGTTTGGAACACTAAACTGGGGAAAATTTTACATGGTAGCAATTTAGCACAGAGATTACTAATTTGTGATCACCAAAACTGAATTTTAACACACTGAGGACCGGCTGCATGATATCATGTTTTTGGCTTTTAAATGTGGTAGACCAGTCACATGATATCATGAGTTTAGGACATGTTAGGTTGAAACACACTATACCTTGCTCTGGCGCCACCCAAGTTGCATGCAATGGCTTAATAAAACTCTGGAATGTTTGCTTACTTGTCAGTAACTTGACCTCACTGTTTTCTTAATGCACTATAAACGAAAATGCTCTGCTTCTCTTCGAGCTGTATGTACCAGCCAGTAGTTAGTGGGGGGTATGGACAAGGACAAATTCTTCTCTGATAAGCTAGCTGACCTGGCTTGTGAGATGCATAGTAATGGTGATTCAGAGAGTGGCAGTGACAGGGGAGAACAAAGAATTGTGGCCACAGACAGTAAAAGTGACAGTAGCTCCAATGATAATGGGGGTAATAACATTGCGGGGACAGTAAAAAATCTAAAAAAATCACAAAAATCTAAACCCTGATTCGAAATTGAAATACAAAGCATTTCTGATGATTATGGCAAAGGCCTGGGCTACAGACCAGATGGTGGTGGCAGAACCAGAGTCAGACAAAGACTTAGTGCGACTGGGACCATCAACTCCTACCCCATGCAGGCCTCA
This sequence comes from Cryptotermes secundus, assembly GCF_002891405.2. Lineage (NCBI taxonomy): Eukaryota > Metazoa > Arthropoda > Insecta > Blattodea > Kalotermitidae > Cryptotermes > Cryptotermes secundus. The sequence goes on along the minus strand of NW_019724599.1, from coordinate 645,593 downwards.
TGTGGACCCCCCAGGGTGACTCTCGGGTGATATGCGGAAACATACCCTCGTGAAAATTGTGAAGAGTGAACATTCCAAGGGGAAGCATCCTTCTAGGCAATGCCGTGTTTGCACAGTTCACAAAAAAGGAGTATGCCTACATTGCAAGTTCTGTGTAATGCCACTTCATAAAGGGGAATGTTTCCATAAATATCACACCCTCAAGCACTTCTAGGAGCATTGGTAAGTGTTCTACAAAAATTTTAGTTCATAAAATTAATTAGGAGATTTTATATTAATTTTTAAAGTGAACAGTGCACAAGTTAGGATAGTAGGTTTAATAATGGGGGCCCCAGGGTGATTTAAATATTTAAATCGCTGGTCCGCAATGTGTTAAAGGAGGGAAAATCTTAAATTGAGGAACATTAAATGTGGGTTCCATTGTAAATAGCATCAGGGTGCAGGTTACTACAAAATCAGTGAAAAATTCTCTTCATTAGAATTATAACATTACATGATCAGTTATCACAAAGCAGACACCCAACAGAATTCAAGTTTTCAGCCCTGACATTAAGCTTCAGAGAGCCCTTACCTGAGGTCGATGCTGTCACACCTCCTACCATACGGAATAGAGACCACCATATACCAGCAAGTGGGAGGGCTGTGGTGCTCACAGCTACTGTGAAAACAGCTGACTCACTGACAATGAGGAACTTAAGCGATGAAAACATGAAAACTATATAAGCTAAGAGAAATGACCAGGCATATACAGCCACCTGTAACAGAGAAAGAGAACATTATAAACAGATGATCTGAGGTTCTCAAGGCAGTTAATATTAAGGCTGTGGTCTTTTGGAATGTGATATCATGTAGTCTTGCAGACAGGTGCCTATCTATCAGACTGCAGAGAGTCATACCCCAAATGATCATAACCTTATTGCAAAAAGTTACCACTCACAAAAGCATTCCCATGCAAGTTTTGTATACATAATAACATGTTACCCACTTCCATTTAAAAAGGACAGAACTACAGGACACTATATCTACAGCAGAAACAACAGTGCAAGTAAGATTTAGAAGTGGGAAACTGATTGCCTTTAGCAGCAGGCTAACATACGTCCATTCTGCTGAAATGCATCTCCACTTAAACACATGAGCCAATGGAAGAACAGGGTTTGCATTATGGAGTTTCATGACATAGATACATCTTCAAGAACAATCCCTTCAGTAATGCTGTGTCATCCTGTACCGTAAACAAGTATTACCTGGCGGCAAGTGTCATGAACATTCAATGTCACTTCATTACTCAAACTATGGGCCACCTTGCTGTATCCACCAAAATGACAGTACAGGCCATTTCTTGTCAAGTTCCAGAATTCAGATGCAGAAGAACCCTGCACATACAAATAATAAAGTACAACTATTTCAATAACTACCCTTGGCTTCACAAAAGATAAATAAGAAGGAAACATGTGTTCAATACCAGAACATAAAGCTTCCACTGATTTTCTTTATAAATATGACAACAGAGGTGTGAGTGACCAAGTTATATCATTTACTAAATTACAGATGAAGCACCTCTAGGCTTCAAACTATTCACTGCTAAGTGCAGCATCGTATGTTGACTGTTATAGAATTCATTCCTGACACTGGAGTAAATTCATAAGAACAAGAATAATACTTGGCAACTGTGTAGGGGCACAGCTCATTTTAGTCAGCTACAATGATAGTAAGACTGCAGTAACACTACAGTGTGTTGGTTACTGTCCCACTTGCAGGATGTGCCTTACATACCACTTGTAAAGCAGCCAGTTTGATATACACATGTTTATGCTCACAGAAAACATGGTGGAACACTGGACAACCACTTGTAGCCTGCACATCAATGACAGGCATGTGACAGCCACCAGTATTTACAGTCATTATCTTGGTGCCAAATTACAGTTCCTTCATAAGTGATACTCTTCAAGCAAGAATATGAATGTGGATACAACACAATGGAGCGCCTCCACATTTAAGCAAAGTGATTGCAGAGTAGTTGAATGCAAATTATCAAGGATGATGGACAGGTCAAAGTAGACCAACTGAATGACCAGCTAGGTCACCAGATTTGATGCCATCAGACTTCTAATGTGTAACATAATGGCCAGCTGGAAACAAGGCAACGGTTCATAGAACACATAAATGAAGCCATTGATCCAATAAGAAATTAATTTGAAATACATCAGAACATTAGATGTTCAATAAGCCAATGCCTAGCAGCATGCATTCAAGCCAAAGGAGGTAATTTCAAATATTTAATTAATTGTGAACCTCATATGGTAATAATCCAGGTAGTAAAGTTGATAATAATTTGGTTACAAACACTTAATATGGTAATACAAGGATTGGAACTTTAATAGTGGCAACTATTTATTTACAACTGATACAAAATAGATACATGTTTCGAAGTTTTACTGTCCTTCAATGTAGTCAGCAGCACTCTGTACAACCTGTTGCCAGTGATGTGGAAGTCGTAGGATACCTTTAGCAGCGCCTGTTGTGTTGATAGTTCGAATGGAGCGGTCTACTGCCTGAAGAATCTCTGGAACAGTTCTGAAGCGAATGCCATGAAGTGGTCCCTTCATCTTAGGAATCAAGTCGAAGTCACAAGGGCTTAAGTCCGGGGAGTATGGTGGATGGTAAAGCACTTCTAAGCCCCATCAATCGAACAAATCAGCCATAGCTTGCTCTTCATGCAGCCAAGCAGTGTCCTCCAAAATTATGGGTGGGTTCTGCGGAAAGTGTCACCGCTTCATTCTCAAAGTTGGTTGCAGGTTGTGTTCCAAAAACGAACGTTAATACTGCTCACTGATGGTCTGATGTCTGGGAATGGTATGTGTTAGGATAACACCATCACAGTCATACACTCGAATCACCATAACTTTCACATTGCTGGGATTCTGACAAACTTTTGATTTTCATGGTGACCCATAATGATGCCATTCGTTCAATTGGCGTTTCATTTGTGGCTCATACGATTTGGCCCATGTCTCATCCAGCATAATGATACGGCGTAAGAAAGCCTCTCCTTCACGCTCATAGCACTCCAAGTGGTTACGAGCAGTGTCGTATCATAGCCATTTCTGCATTTCCGTCAAATCATGCAGACCCCATCATGATGCAATTTTTCTCATGCCCAGGCGTTCCTTCAGAATGTGAAGCACAGTCGTATGCGCTAATCCTGTCTCTCGGGCCAGCTCATGAATCGTATGGCATCAATCACTCTCCAGTAATGTGGAAAGAGTATACACTTCTTCTTCACTGACACTAGGATGACCTGGCTGACGCATGTCTGCAACATTTTGGCATCCCTTGTTGAAGGCTTTTACCCACCTTGCCACTGTTCTGTAAGGCAATGCAGATTCCCCGCAAGCCTCTTGAAGACCTTGATGACACTGTCGTGCTGTACAGCCTCTGGCACATTCAATCTTTATCCACCTTCGTTGTTCCTGTTTCGAAAACATCGTGACAACACTACATTAGACCACCAGCTAACACGAGGCTCTGTTCTTCTCGTCACTGCACATGCGCATGATGTGGGAAGGGAGAGTCCATTTGCTCCGAGGCAAGGTAGGTATGTAACTAATATGTGGTATAAGCGACATTATTTGGTTGGGTTGAATGGTGTCTCTACAGCAGTACTGCCACTAGTAAAGTTCCAACCCTCGTAAAACTGTTCAAAGGAAAAGTGGTTTTGAATCCAGTGCTATATTGCACTAGAGCTTAATTCTAAAATGGCGATGAACTGAGCTATTGTTTACAGGACATCTCTTGCTTAAAATTCTCTATAAAATATTACCCCAAAATCTGGCCATTTAAATCATGGGACATTCTGTATGACAGCCTGTTGACATACATTTGTTTGTGAGGTTTGTTTATGCTCACAGAAGATACAGACCTTCAGCAAAATGAAGCAATATTTTCCATTAAATTTTCAAGTAGCATTACATTAAAATGAACCCAATCACAATCACTACAGCAATTCATCTTACCTTCCCCATAATAGATGTCATATCAGTCCAACACAGAGCAACTACCAATACCAGAGTGACAAGATGCAGCCACAATGCTATAGGCAAGGCACGTGGCCTGATCTCAGCATCACAGTACTGTTGCCTCATGTAAATGATTTGCCTGGGAACAAATATGTACATGATACAGAACATACTTATGTTGTATTACACACATTACTCTCTTAGCCAATGCCAGCAGTGGCCATCTCAACATTCACTGCAATATGATTAGGATATGATTCATTAGTGACACTGCAGCCTCAGACAGGGTGAATTATGAAAAATGAATTAAAAAGAATGTGGTCCCTATCTCTGGACACAGGGTTTATAAGTATTCAGTGCCATTCACAGTTTGTTATATTACTCTTGGCTAGTTCCTTACTGGTTTTGTCTTCACAAACATCATGCTAGGTTTCAGGCTCTAAGAACATGGCTCTCCTTAATGTTTCCATCCTTGACTGATTAGAACAGATACGCCCTGAAAACAGCTCTTCTACTGCTGCGTGCATATCTATCTCTGTAGAAACCCTTTTCAACAAGCTGCTGGGTAGCCATGAACACCTCTGACACACACACACACACACACTCACTCACTCACTCTCTCTCTCTCCCCCTCCTCTTCCTTCTTGTTGCTCCCACTAGGAGCATAGGGCATCCATGAAACGCTTTGTTCCACTTCAGTTTCTTAATCCTAAAACAGTCAGTCAGACTCCCTGGACATGGGATCAGTTCGTCACAAGGCCACTACCTATAAAGGACAACACAAACACAGAGTAAATGCAGGCAAACATCCATGCCTTCAGTGGGATTCGAATCCATGATACCAGTATTCAAGCGAGCAAAGACAGTTCATGCCTTAGACCACGTGGCCACTGTGATTAGTTCTACAGAATTAGATTTATATATTTAATGGCATCATTTTGAAAGCATTCTTAAACCAAATGTCCATTTTGCAGGGCGTGTTTTCATAACCCCTTTAGCCATGATTTTCGGCATCCCTGTTGGACCTTCTCAGCTTCTGTGGTGGTACTGTGCATCACCCCAACAGATAGGGCTAGAAAGTAAAAATGAAGGATTGGGGGGGGAAGAGTTTCAAGATATTTTCAATCACCAACCTGTACAAAACAAAATAAATGCCAGGAGGATGAGAAGGATGATGATGATTCTGTACACCAGTATCAGTACTGATACTCACCTGTCTCGCTGAACAAGAGAGCTAGTGGACTGTTTTGGCTGTGAGGGAAGCTCTTGCCTTTCATCTACAACTTGCAGGAGTGGACATGAGTGACGTGTTGAGCGGCTATCTCTTGCAGAAACTAAACGGGACACAGTAATCAGACGAGAGCTTCCAGTCCCAACACATGTAAAACTCTGTGGATAAAAGCAGGTCTTCTTTTAAATTACACATAGTATCCTGGAGGCATACCTATCCATGCTATATTGTATTCACACATACCTGACATACAATTCAATATATGTTAAGGAAGCTTCATTAAAATATTTTTGAAGTAAGGACATCGTACACAGTGATAAAGTCTGATAACAGAAATGAAAGACTCACATTAAGAACTGCTGTACACTTACATGCATATATTTTATTATAATTTCTTTCTGTGTATAATATAATTAAAAGCTGGATATGTGGCAGGTGTTAGAACATTTATATTACCAACTGCAAAACCACCAAAACAACATACTCTTTTGATATGTTGGGTTTTTGGACTTTATCCATCGTCCTGGTTTTTAAGATAACGAATAAAAACACGACGTTTCGGAAACTGGATCTGTTTCCGTCCTCACGTGAAGGAAAACATACTCTTTTAATCAGTATAACCAAAGATTTATAATGACTCAGCCATACTGTAGGATGAAATATTTTTTCAGCACATGTTATGATTTCTTTACACATACAAAGGCTTAAGTACTCAGAATGTGACTCAATGAGACATCCAACCATTATCTCTCCCTGATATCTTCTTGCAGCAGAAACATGAACTATCCCATTATGTACTGCAGAGACACAGAGCATTCAACTGAGATGAAATGTGCTGAGTGCAATAGTGCAGAGATAATTTACTTGGGGACCAGAGGGGACAGTGGCATGTGGCACTGATGCTATCTACTTACACAGAACTACACAACTGACACTGTAACAGGCAACTGAGACTTAACTTATTTTACAAGAACTGCTGTGCCATCACAATTTCTTTTCAACTGAATGCTCTATATTATCACTGGTCTAAAAAACAGAAAAGAACTAGTTACAAATAGTGTGAAAAATAAATATAACTACTTGCACTAATCTATAGTGTAAAAAACTGAAGGGTCACCTCGGGTATGACTAGATGTCCTTCCAACAATGTATAGCTGAGGCTCCACAGTGCAAGTCCCACAATGTATACAAAAGTCCACACTAAGTGACTCTGCCAGGTCCAGTCCCCAGCATCCTCACTCCGCTGCTCACGCTCATTGCCACGGCATCGAAACTCATCACACAGACCATAATCAACACTGATAAACAGCCCAACAATAATAGTTGTAGAACAAAAGATCTTCTGAAGGCCCATCACTGTAAGTAACAAAGATACGACTACAGCGTTCTGAACACTGTTCCTTCATTATGTCAAAATTCTTACACTGTTAATTCTCTGTATAAGTTCATTCAGAGCAGAGACTGTCAACCTTTTCCGACTCATGGCACTAAAATTGTCAAGGCACACCATCAGCTTTTTTTAATGCGAGATTTTATCATTAAAAAACCAGTATTAAGATTGTGTTTACAAGTTCAAATGCTAAAATTCTAATAATTGTTATTTTCAAAAACAATGTTGATCATGGATTTCAAAAGATTTATTTTTAAAATCTGTATCCATATTTGTTATTATTCCAGATGCTGAAATGAGACATCATTGAAGAGGATGTCATTTATTAAAAAGAAATCCTATGAGGTATTCCACTGGCCTAACCCCTTCTCCCCCCCCCCAAAACAAAAGCTCTTTTCTCATTGAAATCACAAAGAATCTGATTTTGAATAAAATAGTCTGTTCTATGATGAAAAACGTCAATGCTACATTAAACTACAGTATGTATAAAGAAGGTAAGAATTCTTTTAAATATAAACATGAGTAGAAATACAAATTCTTTACATTAGCATAAAAATATCAGTGGGAAACCTGTGTTTGTGATGTCTCATGCTGCCCTTGTCCAACATCAGAAGGTTGACAACCATACCCTCAAGCCCTCCCCCAGTGTTTGAAGCTGTGAATTGTTCTTGCTAGTAATCATGTTCACAGCAGAGAAGACACAGACAGGACATAGAGAAAAGAAGAAATGCTCTGATTGAGATTTTTGTGATGATGGGGTACTCCTGTCAGGCAGACAACCAAAATGAGGCCATACCTCTTGATGAGTGCTTCAGTTTCAGGCTTCTGTCATTTCTTATTTCTGTCAGCTCATCTTCTTCTGCAACAGTTAATTCTGTTGACTTGAATGCACTTAACACAAATGGATCTCTCATTCAGTCCAAGAAAGATACGAGTATATCAAGTAACGGGAAATATTTTTCAATGTTTTTCCTCAGCAGTGACAAACTTTGCAGAATTAAATCAACAAGATTTTTGTCCAGTCTGCAAGTTTTTGTCAGCATAAACATTTCAACTTTGTTCCCTTTTATGATTATGGCTCCCCACAGTCTTAGTTTTTCCTTAAAAGAGTTAATTTTGTCAGTACAAGAATATCTTCCTTCTTGCCCTACATATTCTTGTTAATCTCGAATAATGAAATACCTTTTTAAGAAGCCATCTTATAGGTTATGACACCATGCAGTTTTAACGTTCTGAACTATGCAGATGATGTTAATTACGAATAATGGAGTACACAACTAAAGAGAAAGTATATGTAGGATGGCTGGTAAACTTGAAGTTAGTTCAACTAAAAACTGTGGCACTGAAACAGATTAAAAGTGCTAATTTGAGATGACTTAAATATGTAAGCTGTTTGTTTGTGAAACTAGGTACCTTGGTCTATCATATTATAACTCAATAGACCCCTGTTAGTTATTTAGAGAGGGTGGGTTTCCCCATGCACTGCGACCAGCTTGATCTATTGTGCTTCCCTCTATGATATTCTACCAGTCTCTATACCCTACCGATAAATGGTGCGTACCATCAGTACCACCGAGCAAGCGAGTTCGGCCACTTGCTTAGCGGTGTCTATAATGCTTCCCCCATCTATCAGAGGCCTTAGAGACTATTGTTGGGCGGGAAACGTCCTGGAATTTGGCTCAGTGATCCCCTATTGGGATATGAGGTTCTTTTACGTGCCGTAAAGTTACGACAGGACACACAGCTTAAAGTCCCTCCCGGAGGACTTGTTCCCTGAATTTTTCCGCCCTTAAAAATTCGACGACCTCCGCCGGGTATTTGAACCCGCGTACCACGAGTCATGAGGTGGGAACATGACCTCTAGACTACGGAGGCCGCTCAACAGACCCCTGACTAAGTCTATCTTTATATATTTATATTTAATATATATTTACAGTTCATATTTTATGAATAGTTGAGGTTAAGTTAATGCCACTTCTTTTTCTTCAAGTTAATTAATAATGAAGCATTTCTTACACAACAGTCACATATTTGCTGCGGTTCACTCTCTATCATGAACCATACAGTCATGGTGTGTACTACCATTATCAACAATGAAATTTAATGCTACTAAAGCTCCCAAGTTTTTCCTGTGGGTTATTTTATGATGTTGCCAGAACAGTGATGACTGGTAGAATGACTAATGAATGATGAATTGGAAAGAATCTGGAAGGCTGTGACTGTTGTCTAATCACAGCATTTACATGGAGGGACAGGTAAGAAAATCCTCAGTCTGAAGAGCTGATTTCCTGGGATGTGAACTAAGCCCCTCTGAAATACAGGTCTACAGCACTACCACTATGCCAGATCACTTGGTGACAAATCTGCTGCTATAACTAAGTAAAAAACTAACTCAATGGAGCTAAGCCCTTCTTGAGAAGCTGCCTGTTGCACAGCTATTCAAAAATTTCCCAACATTTTACAAACCCCAAAGTTTCATTACTGTGTTTGCAAGAGCCCTCCACTGGTCCCTACCCACAGCCAGACCAATTCAGTTCGTACCACAACATCCTATCTAAGGCCCATCTTACTCCCACCTACATCTAGGTCTTCCTAGTGATCTATTTCCTTCTGGCCTTGCTACCAAAATCCTAATTACATTTCTGCTGTCCCCCATGTGTGCTACATGTCCTACCCATCTCATCCTCCATGCCTCAATTATTCTAATTATATCTGTTGATGAATAAAAGTTATGAACCTCCTCATTATGCAGTTTTCTCCAACCTCCTATCACTTCAACCCTCTTCAATCCAACTATTCTCCTCAACACCCTGTTCTCAAACACCCTCAGGCTATGTTCCTACCTTTATGTCAAGACACAAAGTTTCACAACTGTCCAAAAAGACAGGCAAAACTAGTTTTGTGCATTTTAATTTTACATTTTTTTACAGCAGCCAGGATTACAAAGGTTCTGGATTGAAGGGTAGCAACCGTTACCCTATTATTGTTGTTCCAAAATATCTGACTTGTGCCATATTGTAAAAGGATCTATTAGCTAACCTGTCATTATACCAAATCTTTTGTCTTTCTTGTGCTTCATAATTACAATTACTGTTTCTGCTTTACATTCTTTCAGTGTGTTGAAAATCAGGTTACTAAATGCTCTCCAGAGTCTAGATTTCTTCTGCTGCGCAGTACTCATGATTTAATATGAATACTTTCTACTGTGACATGACAGTTTTCATATGTGCAAGAATATTAAACCTCATTAGTTAAACATTCTGAGATTAGCTGACAGGTATTACTTTTACCAATTTTTGTAATATAGGTAAAATTGTCCCTAAATTCAATTAAGTACCACATCATGAAATGTACTGCAAGTGAAGGTATAACTACCATTCCTCAGCACTAGATGGAGGTGAATGGTCCACTTCACATCCGAGCTGCTCTACCCTTGGTGTTCACTGGATTGGGGACTGGGTGAGCCCCTTTGTCGATCAGGGCACTGTGGAGTAGAGAAAAATCTCTTTCCTCTGCCAGGAATTGAACTCTAGCTATCCAGCCAATAACCCATCACTATAATGACTGAGCTATCCCAGCCCTAACATTCTTTATATGAGGTTGGTATAGTTAGAATTTCCTTTAAAGCTAGGGGGGTCTGCAGTCCAATCAGTACTTATAACAACAATCATGCTGATACTTGCAACATATGTGCTGGCAACAGAACATGCATTCACTGTTGTGATTGATTAAGTAGTCAGTTGAATCCTAAACACTTTCTTTTCTCAGCATATAGTCAACTTGGCTTATCAGGCACTGTTCAACCCAACATAAGTCAAGTATGGTTAATCACCACGAAACATGCATGAGAAGTACACAAGATACATACTTTTCCTGCAGAAGAAGAAATAGTAGACCAATGCAAAGACGAGTACAATGCCTTTCATGGGATCTTGCAGATGGCATATAACTTTCTTCCTCTCAAGGGAATATATCACCAAAAAGCAACTAGTCCCATATAACAGACCTGTGCGAAGAACCGATGAAAACGTAAATGGTGGCACTAAACTTGCTCTAACACCACTTCCCCATTTTCCACACATACATGACACCAAAAATAACCCCAGAGTTGTTGTTGAGGATGTGAAAATAATAGCAGTATATGCGTCGCCATGAAGATCCACAACCTCCAAATAGAGGGGTAACAATATTATCAAAGCAGCAGAGGAAAAACACAATACTAGACCCACACAAATAAACTGCACTTTCTCATAAAAAGGATTAGTCTTATCGTCATGTTGAATATTCCCTCTTGTACTATCGAATGAATCTTCATTATCAGTAAATTCCTCATTATCACTACCGGCACGTATTAACAGATCTCTTTCTTCGTCTTCCATGATTTCTTAAACCTTCACTTAATTCGAATTAACTCTAAACACATATCCTTTAAACTTTGCTATCACGATCGTCAACATCTTCATCATCGTTCATGATCAGGGGGTGGCAACTCGATGCTATTGGCATGCAACACAGCCAGCGTGACGTCATGAAGCATCACTGCTGCCGCGGTGGCCAGCTGCAATTCTCATCATAAAAAAAAAAGCTGCAGCCAGTGCCGAGGGCTCGGTCGGTAAGAAGGTATGCTATCATACCACCGGCCCTGTCGGTAAGAAATCATGCTATTATACCACCAGCTTTTTTTTACTGCTCCCTCCCAAAAAATCACTGGTTCACACATATAGCTAGAATTAATAATTGATGTAAATGAAATGTTCTTATTTAACAGGCACTGGTGAGAAACTTTCTCCCAATAAATAATGTTGCAACCTGATATCTTGTACTGCAGAGGTTCTTACTCCGTTGTTTTTTTTTCTGTTTTCGAACTGAGTTTAATATCACTTCGCTCAAAACCATCTGGAGGGGAATGAGTTAAATTATATTCCAGCAGACACACAGCGGTATATTCATGACCTGACAACACATAATTAACTGCTTGGAGGCCCGTCGTATTGGTGTCCGCTGAAATGTCACAACAAGGTTGCAACACTGACTTCTTAATATGAAACATTACATGAATAATTTTTAACAATATTTTATTTATATAGATTTATACCTTGTATTATTATAGTGTAACATTATTGTCAAGTATCCGGCTCGAATGTCACATTGAAATGCAGTCCAATAATGTGTGAGGGCAGTAACCGTGTATTTGCCTGATGATGGCTTTAGAAGCCAAAACATGTAGCGAAGGTGATGTTGACCTAGACTGCTTCGTTGTTGTGTTACGACCGATCCCAATAAAGAATTTTATATAATAACACAACATTGTGCACCCAATGTAAATTGCAGAACATCATTATGTTCTGTATGAAGCATTTCATCTGCTGTTGTAATTTGAAAAATCACGATGGGCAGTGTCCAAAAACATGATGTTTGTACCGTCGTCACAAACTTCTAGAAGGGGGACACCTCACAACTTAAAATGTGACTTGTCCGCATGTATACTTTACTACCCTCTTACTCTTTGATCTCCATTCTCTGCTAGTGAATTCAAACACTAGGGACAACCCCTAAATATGTGGCAACTCTAAAACGCTGATGACATTTTACGTCGGTCTGTCGTGTCCATTCTGTGAGTACTGATAGTATTCTGTTGTGGATATGTGAACTGTTCTCTACTGCATGAAGGAGATAGCTTGCAACAGACTCTCTGACTTGGGAGTGGTGTTAAACATTGGCCTCGACACATAATACGAGAACATGCAGCACTGCAACGGAATACGGTAGAACGCTGGGAAAACTAATGAGCCTTCCCCACCCGGTTCACAATAGGTGTTACACTAGTTCTTCTCCTGTTTTATTTCTTTTTTAAGTGGCTTTTATGGACAGACATAGTTGGGACTTACACGGGAGACAGCTGATTTCAGACCCTTACTTCAATGCGAAATTCATGACTTCATCTCTGAATTTCTATTTTCTTCAGTCTTGCTGTAGTTTAGACTATTGTGTACATGATGTACGCAAGTAAATTTTTCTGAGCCCAGTTCGCTTATTTTTTTCCGCCTGGCTTTTCGGATGATTATCCCTTCTTGCGAACACAATAATATAAGAAAGCAGCTCTCAGACACCACACATTGGAAACGAAACTAGAAGTAGTGCGAACACTTAAGTTGTGTTAGAGGCGGTATTAGAAATTTATTGAAGAAGACGTCTCCATCCCTCTCTGCCATTTCACCTCCACTTTTCCAGAAGGCCAGTTTTGGTCCCTGGTGCTATCCGTGAATGATACTGTGCCATTCTCTCTTGGAAAGTAGTTCCACGGCAATCTTATAACTGATGAGAATACCGCTTGCATACAAGAAAAGTGATGTCTTAGTTAGGTGGAGAAAAATAAACTTGAAGGAAGTTATGCAAAATCTTTGTTCCTGTGTGTCTAAATAATTGTTCCAATTTATATTCCGATAAAGCTCTCGCGAGTTAAGGGTGGCACTATTGCTTCAAGTGGCATTGAATACGGGCCTCGAGCATACTTACCTGGCGTAGGGGTTACCGTGATCCTGAAGGCGGTTCCCCCAGGTTGAGACCCTTCCATTGCACTACGGTCGGGTTGACCCCTGCGATTGCCCCAAATGTGGGTAACTCGGGCGCGTAATTTTTGGTAGTCGGGACTGCGTTCGCGCTGTCCCGGTCCTTAGACTTCTTATCTAATTGCGCCGTGGCACGTTCACTTACGTCACGTCAGTTCCACGAAATCTGCTTCAGAAACAATGATTCCACGAAATTTACCGTCACAATCATCACAATGCCGCCCTTCACAGGTTTACACAGTACAAACAACACTAGTGGCGGCTATGAGCGAATGACGACATCGCCACATTACGCGGCCGCAGACGTTTTAAACAGCCGGTTCCAACGAAGCTTCAAGTTACTTCAAGTCACTAGACACCGCCGGAGACTCACAAAACAGGATTTCATGTCACTCGAACCAATCAACAGTAATCTTAAATACTGTTGAGCGTTTACCCATGCCAGTCAGTGCAAATGCATATTCTTGCCCCAACTCTGCTATAGGAAGTGTTATTATGGCTCTACAGCCCTTCGTTGGGCCTTGGCCGCTTTCGCAGTTTATTAATCATACAATCAGTCGGTAGGACTCCTTCAACGGGGGATCAGCCTTCGCAAGGCCTTTACCTACACACGGAACAACACAAATCACGGAATAACCGCACACAGACTGACATCCATGCCTCGAGTGCGATTCGAACCCACGACCCCAGAGTTTCTGCGGGCGGAGAAGGTGCATGCCTTAGAGCGCGCGCTCACTCTGATCGGCGTTATAAGAAACACACGAATAGTAATATTTATGTAAGTGTTTCAAAATAAATGAATATCTGGAATGATTACATTTTGCGCCAATTTCTACAACTGAACGGTTCTGGTTCTGCTTCATTCGCACGCACAGAATGTCTCGTTATCGCAGGCTACCGTGACATCAAAATATGTCACAACGTTCACGTGAATGCAATCCCTCCTGAGGGCCTGCCTCCTACATTCCGCGTAGAAACTTCATTCGCACACCATCGACGCATCTATTGTATGTATCTAATTTATCTTATACCTAACCACAAATTATATCCAGAGTTTACAATGCAATGACCCCACCATTAGCACTCAGAAGTAAAACCAGTCGATTGTTTTCCCTAAGGAAATTGGCTTTATGGCTCAATCCTCTTTAAACACGAACATACAAAGTGCTTAAAGATTACAGACTGAACGTGGTCGCGCCATAGCTCAAGCGGTTATTTGCTGGCTTCCGACCGCGGAGGCCAGGGTTCGATCCCAGGTCTGGTCAAGTGGGATTTGTGGTGGGCAAAGTGGCACTGTACACGTATAATTAACTGCTTGGAGGCCAGTCATATTGGTGTCCGCAACATGTCCCCCGAAATTTAACAACAATGTTGCGACACTTACTTCATAATATGAAATATTACACCGAATAATTTTTAACAATATTTTATTGTATAACTTTCGAGTTATCATAATTTTATTGTATTTTATACCTTGTATTATTATAGTGTAACATTATTGTCAAGTATCCGGCTCGAATGTCACATTGAAATGCAGTTCAATAGTGTGTGAGGGCAGTAACCGTGTATTTTCCTGATGATGACTTTAGAAGCCGAAACATGTAGCGAAGGTGAAGTTGACCTCGACTGCTTCGTTGTTGTGTTACGACCGATCCCAATAAAGAATGTTATATGATAACACAACATTGTGCACCCAACGTAAATTACAGAACACAATTATGTTCTGTACGAAGCATTTGATCTGCTGTTGTTATTTGAAAAATCACGATGGGCAGTGTCCAGAAACATGATCTTCGTACCGTCGTCACAAACTTCTAGAAGGGGGACACGTCACAACTTAAAATGTGACTTGTCCGCAGGTATACTTTACTGCCCTCTTACTCTTTGATCTCCATTCTCTGCTAGTGAATTCAAACACTAGGGACAACCCCTAAATATGTGGCAACTCTAAAACGCTGACGACATTTTACGTCGGTCTGTCGTGTCCATTCTGTGAGTACTGATAGTATTCTGTTGTGGATATGTGAACTGTTCTCTACTGCGTGAAGGAGATAGCTTGCAACAGACTCTCTGACTTGGGAGTGGTGTTAAACATTGGCCTCGACACATAATACGAGAACATGCAGCACTGCAACGGAATACGGTAGAACGCTGGGAAAACTAATGAGCCTTCCCCACCCGGTTCACAATAGGTGTTACACTAGTTCTTCTCCTGTTTTATTTCTTTTTTAAGTGGCTTTTATGGACAGACATAGTTGGGACTTACACGGGAGACAGCTGATTTCAGACCCTTACTTCAATGCGAAATTCATGACTTCATCTCTGAATTTCTATTTTCTTCAGTCTTGCTGTAGTTTAGACTATTGTGTACATGATGTACGCAAGTAAATTTTTCTGAGCCCAGTTCGCTTATTTTTTTCCGCCTGGCTTTTCGGATGATTATCCCTTCTTGCGAACACAATAATATAAGAAAGCAGCTCTCAGACACCACACATTGGAAACGAAACTAGAAGTAGTGCGAACACTTAAGTTGTGTTAGAGGCGGTATTAGAAATTTATTGAAGAAGACGTCTCCATCCCTCTCTGCCATTTCACCTCCACTTTTCCAGAAGGCCAGTTTTGGTCCCTGGTGCTATCCGTGAATGATACTGTGCCATTCTCTCTTGGAAAGTAGTTCCACGGCAATCTTATAACTGATGAGAATACCGCTTGCATACAAGAAAAGTGATGTCTTAGTTAGGTGGAGAAAAATAAACTTGAAGGAAGTTATGCAAAATCTTTGTTCCTGTGTGTCTAAATAATTGTTCCAATTTATATTCCGATAAAGCTCTCGCGAGTTAAGGGTGGCACTATTGCTTCAAGTGGCATTGAATACGGGCCTCGAGCATACTTACCTGGCGTAGGGGTTACCGTGATCCTGAAGGCGGTTCCCCCAGGTTGAGACCCTTCCATTGCACTACGGTCGGGTTGACCCCTGCGATTGCCCCAAATGTGGGTAACTCGGGCGCGTAATTTTTGGTAGTCGGGACTGCGTTCGCGCTGTCCCGGTTCTTAGACTTCTTATTTAATTGCGCCGTAGCACGTTCATTTACGTCACGTCAGTTCCACGTAATCTGCTTCAAAAAAACAATGATTGTACGAAATTTACCATCACAATGCCGCCCTTCAGAGGTTTACCCAGTACAAACAACACTAGTGGCGGCTATGAGCGAATGACGACATCGCCACATTACGCGACCGCAGACTTTTTAAACAGCCGGATCCAACGAAGTTTCAAGTTATACCCTCAGTAGACACCGCCCTCTTCTTGTACTTCGCCGGAGACCCACAAAACAGGATTTCATGTCACTCGAACCAATCGACAGTAATCTTAAATACTGTTGTGCGTTTACCCATGCCACTCAGTGCAAATGCATATTCTTGCCCCAACTCTGCTATAGGAAGTGTTATTATGGCTCTACAACCCTTCGTTGGGCCTTGGCCGCTTTCGCAGTTTATTAATCATACAATCAGTCGGTAGGACTCCTTCAACGGGGGATCAGCCTTCGCAAGGCCTTTACCTACACACGGAACAACACAAATCACGGAATAACCGCACACAGACTGACATCCATGCCTCGAGTGCGATTCGAACCCACGACCCCAGAGTTTCTGCGGGCGGAGAAGGTGCATGCCTTAGAGCGCGCGCTCACTCTGATCGGCGTTATAAGAAACACACGAATAGTAATATTTATGTATGTGTTTCAAAATAAATGAATATCTGGAATGATTACATTTTGCGCCAATTTCTACAACTGAACGGTTCTGGTTCTGCTTCATTCGCACGCCCAGAATGTCTCGTTATCGCAGGCTACCGTGACATCAAAATATGTCACAACGTTCACGTGAATGCAATCCCTCCTGAGGGCCTGCCTCCTACATTCCGCGTAGAAACTTCATTCGCACACCATCGACGCATCTATTGTATGTATCTAATTTATCTTATACCTAACCACAAATTATATCCAGAATTTACAATGCAATGACCCCACCATTAGCACTCAGAAGTAAAACCAGTCGATTGTTTTCCCTAAGGAAATTGGCTTTATGGCTCAATCCTCTTTAAACACGAACATACAAAGTGCTTAAAGATTACAGATTGAACGTGGTCGCGCCATAGCTCAAGCGGTTATTTGCTGGCTTCCGACCGCGGAGGCCAGGGTTCGATCCCAGGTCTGGTCAAGTGGGAATTGTGGTGGGCAAAGTGGCGCTGGGGCAGGTTTTCTCCGAGTACTTCGGTTTCCCCTGCCAATCTTCATTCCACCAATTGCTCCACAATCGCCCACACCTGTCATCTTGGGCTCGTACAATAGGCCAGAAGTGGCCGCAGTACAAGGGACTTAGTCTTCCCACCCCACTAGCAATAAAGAAATAAAATACAGATTTAACCTTCCCACACTGCAGCTTCTTTGAGATCGTCACGTGTAACTCGTTGTGTGACTACGAGTGTCATCTAATTAGACAACCAGAGCTCTTGTAATGTCAGAGTGGAAACATACAAGACGGCCATCTCTATGGCCTCCAGAGAACGTACAAATCAAATATTATGTGAAGAAAGAGTTAGAAATTGAATATTATTTTCAAGAGAAACTCCACTGTCATGAAAACCTCAAATCCTACACTTAAATGAATTTAACCTCTAGCAGAACTCCTACCAAAACAGTTAATGAAAGCTGCAGTACACAAAGAAATAAGCACAGACTTCATATTAATTTGGATTATCACTACACGTAAAGAAACACTGTTCATATTTCTATTATTACCTGCAACTAAAATGTGACTAGACAAAAAAAAATAACCATGGTCACTCACATTCAGTGACTGTATCAAATTGATTTTTGTTACTTTCCCAGGATATTAATGGTATCTGCATTACACCTATATATAACTGTTTAATGACGTGTCAAATGTGTCAGGTCAGCAGAATTAATTAACTGGCCATACAGCATTTATCCCAATCTTGTGTACTGTTAAGATAGAAGTTAAATGTGGAGTCTTTTATCTTTGCCATATGATGTGAATATTGGTAGAGCTCTGCTCAATCTTATCTCAACATCAGAATGAGATGGATGGCTTCAAAGTTGGAAAGGAGCTCTTTGTACTAATGGAACTGGAGGCTGGATGGGTTCCAATAAAATTCAAGATATGGTTTCAAAAAATAAATATCTTACTTGAAACAAAAGTCCAAACCCAAGTACCCAGCATATTTAAAAAAATTGCTTTAATTTACTGTTGTTCTCTACTGGTATGTATGGTAATTTACACGTAGTTGACTGCAT
Organism: Cryptotermes secundus; assembly: GCF_002891405.2. Classification (NCBI taxonomy): domain Eukaryota; kingdom Metazoa; phylum Arthropoda; class Insecta; order Blattodea; family Kalotermitidae; genus Cryptotermes; species Cryptotermes secundus. The sequence goes on along the minus strand of NW_019724599.1, from coordinate 627,069 downwards.
AAGATCCAAAGTTCCTTTAGCATATTCACTGCCATGGCAATCACCAGAATTCACTGCAGACCCTTTATATCACACCACAGTAGTCACCAGTATCAGCTACAGACTCCTCTACTTCACATGACTGTGATCACCAGCCTGTAATACTTGGACGTGTTCCTACACGAGTGCCATATGTCTGCTGGTAGCATGTGTCCATTATGGCTTGTGAGTACAATACTCATCAGCATTCATGATAATTCATAACAGTGTAAAAGCATGTCTCATCATATGGCTTGGGACAGAAAACATCAAAACTCACAATGCCATTCAACACATTACAGGAACCTAAAAATGTATATATGCATCATTTTACAACCTAAACTAACATCAGCACCACAAAGTAAGTGAATAAATTAGAAATGAGATTTTCACATGGTTCATCTCTATCTACAGTCTTCTGAGTATACCTCCATGAGAGAAGAGAAAAATCCCTTACATTCTGGAGGAATCTACTGCCCACTTCAAACTTGACGGACATGACAACTTCTGGAATGTCTATAATTTTTACCAATTCAACACTGAAGACTTACAGTAAATGAAAGTAAACGTTTAAATAATAGCTTCACATTTCAAATATAAACTGTGTATATTAACTCAAATTTTCTTACATTATATCACATATCTTTCCACTGAATCCTTCACAAAAGTTTACCATCACTGTATGTCTTTTTGAATCCGTAAGTCTGGGATGCCTAATGTAATAAGACCTGGAATGGAAAATCCTGTAGATAATCCACATCCAAGAAGCACAAACACCAAGTTAAGAGCAGCCAATGTGTAGCTGAGAAGTTATATAAATTATTTTCTTCCCATATATTTTCAGTCTTCCAAAATTCATGACTGAATGTACCAGTGTTCTACATTAAGCACATTTGTGTCAAAATAAAATACTTTTACACCTCTGCTTCATAATCATGTTCTGCACCAGATGTGTCTCTCTCCACCCAACAGTGAAATAACTACAAAATAGCTCAGTATTATGATCAAATACTGTTTTCATATTTTACTTCTAACTGGCTGAATTTCCTTTGTATCAGTTAGATTATAAAATTTACCATGTCTTCCCACACCAGACATGAACTTTTTAGCTCCGGTTACTGATTCCTGGAAATGCAAGAAGAGTAATTCATATGCTTTTGAATGTCACTGTAAGCAAGAAACAAGGAAATGACCAGAAACCCATCTTGAAAGGTATATGAACATCACGCCACTTATACAGATGAAGAAATCATGCAAATTTCATTTTATCTGAAAAAGGCATCTATGACACAGCACATAAATAATGCTGTCTACAGAAATGCAGCTATTGCAGGACTTCTAAGATGGCAGTTAATTCATTTAATTACAACACAGAATGACAGCACACAATTTTATGGAGAGGATTTTTACTTTGTTGACTGCTTCCAAGGCTCTGCGTTTCATGGCTACTCATACACTGCTTGCCGCAAGGCACATTAGAATTTTACGGATGAATTAGAATGCCTGATGGCCGATAACATTTGGAATGAAAGGAGGTAATTAACTTGTAGACCACTTGAAGGCATTATGTTTTACAGCGAGCAGTGCTGTTCATGCATGCGAGTTTTTTCATGATTTGTCAGGAGTAGGGCACAGTTATCAGCTCCATTAGCAATTTGCTCTCAGTTACAGATAGTGAGCTGTGTGGTACATCACAGTTCTGTATACTTTAGAGCAATGTGTATTTCTGTGTGACACCTATGTGAAATATGATCTGCTAGAAAGTGTTAGTGAAAATTGTGACATAAATTTCTTAATTAAAGAGTTCCCAGCAGACAAACAATTTAGTGAATAAACTCAGAAGGGTCCTCTTAACGGACAAGAAACAAAAATATAAGCACTGAATACTTATTCAGAAGTTAGATGGCATAGAGGTCAGACTTGAACATACAGTGTGTCCAGGTTCTATTAGGACTGTGTTCATTAAAAATACAAGATGTGAATTATTTTCAAAATTTCACTCCTTTATTCAAAATAGTCTCCTTCTGAATCAATACATAGCTGGAATCAATTGAAAAGTTTTCGAAAACAGTCACTGTACTCCTTTTGTGGAATCGCATTTAAAACTGCGGTACATTCCCTTTGGATGTCCAGGATGGTGTCGTGACAGTCTCCTTTCGTCGCCAACTTAACTTTTGGGAACCAGAAATCTGCTGGAGCCAAATCTGGCGAATACATACGATGATCAAGGACTGTGATCCCTTTTCTCGCCCAAAAATCACACACAATCTTTGATTTGTGGAGTGGGGCAGTGTCGTGGAGGAAGTTGCAAATATTCCTGCAGAACACCTTCAAAGGGTAAGTCAGAACCTCTTCCACTGGTGCAAGGAAAGTCTATGTGTAAAGGGACAGCATTTTCAACACCTCCTGTGATCTGTGAATGAAGATAAGAAATTCCTTTCATTCTGAACGTTATTGGCTGTCAGGCATTCTAAGTCATCGGCAAGTTGCGAACCAGCCGCCATGAAAACAGTCAACAATGTAAAAATCCTTTCTCTGTGTGTGTGTGTGTGTATGTATGCATATAAAAGACTTGTAAACAGATAAGCAAGTAAAAAGGTTAAGCTTAAACAAAAGGAACATGCTCACATATCTGCTTAGAATCTGAAAATATGACAACATGAAGGAAGTAAACTTCTATGAAAATACATGGCATCACATCCCAGATGACAGCGTGACCAACTGTTTGACTATTAGCATTTTAAAGGCCCTTTTCAAAGCAGCTAGTTTTCTTCTTTAATTGCGAGTGGGGTGGGACTAAGTCCCTTTTACTGCGGCCACTTCTGGCCTATTGTACCAGAGCCAGATGATAGGTGAGGGTGATTGTGGAGCAATTGGTGGAATGAAGATTGGCAGGGGAAACCAAAGTACTCGGAGAAAACCTGCCCCAGCACCACTTTGTCCACCACAAATTCCACTTGACAAGAGCCGGGATCGAACCCGGGCCACCGCGGTGGGAAGCCAGCGACTAACCGCTTGGGCTATGATGCGGCCAAGCAGCTAGTTAGTTACCTCAATGATTTATAAACATATAAAACTGAAACATTGTTTATTTTTGATCAAGTCCCTTAAATACAGCTATAAATACAATATAATAAACCCCACAAAAAGATTATTTTATAACTGGTACACTACTTGCCTGTAATACTATAGGGGTGGCATTATCTTTTTCAAACTCCAACGCGTCTTCAAAACTGCTTGCACTGAAAGCACTGTTGTATGCAGAAACACGATCAGCCTGCATACATCCTTGAGGAAATTTTACCAAAGAGGTTGCCAAATTAATAGCTTGTCCCAAACCTATAAGCACAGTTCACCATGATCACTTCATAGCTAACGTACCAGCATAAGTGACAAAAATGTGTCTAGTGTTCGTGATCTTTTAAATACCGATCATCAAATGAGTGTTCGGATGATAGCAGAGACTCTCAGTATTCCGAAAACCACTGTGTACAACATCCCAGCCACACCGCTCTGCGCGTCCTGGAGTTTCTGGCCAAGCACAGCTTGGCAACGTTGCCCCAGCCCTCCTACAGTCCTGACCTGGCTCCGGCAGACTTCTTTTTGTTCCCGAGGATCAAGACAACCCTGAAAGGAACCCATTTTGGAACCACTGAAGCGATCCAAACCGCCGTGACAAAGGCTCTAAACGAGGTCCCAGTCCACGCCTTCCAGGATGCGTACCATGCATGGAAAAGTCGGTGGCAAAAGTGTGTTGATGCCCAAGGGAAATACTCTGAAGAATTTTAAACGTTTGTAACGGTATCTTGAATAATTTTTCTTTTACGAACTTAATTGCATTACTTTCCGGACAAACCTTGTATTTGGGGGAGTGGATTCATAGATTTACATTTTCTTGACCTCAGCACTAGCTGGAAGTGAGTGGTCAGCTTCACGCCCCGGCCGCTTTACCCGGGGAAAAAGCCTCTGGTACCCATTGGACAAGAAATTGGGTGGACCCCCGAGCTGGTCTGGACAACGTGGAGAAGAAAAAATTCTTGACCCTAAGGGGACTTGAACTCCGACCCCTCAGTCATCCTGCCAAAAGCCAGTCGCTATACTGACTCAGCTATCCCACATCCTCGCTACAATATGATGGAAAAATTAATTGCATACTATTTTCACCTCACCTACAGTGGTTCAAATGAGCAAGATGTAGTCCCTCTTTAGCCCTATAAATCATGGAGGTTATCATATGCACCACTGACTTTAACATTAAAAACGTCTACACTTTACACACGCAGTGTATTTATCTGTTCTACACAACTGTCAGAAAAACAAAGATTGTCTCCCTAACAGCATTAACCAGATGGTCACCATAACGACCCATCATGTTTTCCATGAGGTATGAACGGAATTTTTAAATCTTACTTAAATTAATTTCATGCTTCAAGAAGCTAACACTGCAACTGTATTATATATTTAAAGAATTATTATGTTAGTAACTAGGATTTGGGAAATGAATTCGCTGATGTCACACATAAAGTACAATAAGAGCTTGCAGCCCACCCACTGCTCCAAAATGCTAAGTGGAAGTACCATGATACTACAACATTTATCTTGAAACACCTTTGTACCATATACAAAAATGGTGATAAAGACTCCAGTACCAAAAAGCCAGTGAGAACAACATTCATTTACCTTCTACTGTTAGTACAACTAGCCTATATTGTACAGAGTGCTATTTCACACTTCTGTTAGGAAGTTTCTTTGTTTTCTATGCCTTCAGACTTTACTTATCTCCTGAGAACCTTGCAGATAGGATGCAGAATAATAAAAGTTTGACAGTGTCAGTAAAGGATGAAGTGGTTTATTTGGCAGAAATGCATTACCTCAGTTTCCATATTTCAGCCTTTCACCTTTCTAATGACACTCCATTACATACACAAAGCTAATTCACTAGTATTTAAGAAATAAATTGTATCATTAGTAATTAAAGTTCATGATCAATCAAATAATTAAAAGCCTACAGGAATTGCAAATCATACAGAAACAAAGCAGTAACATGTAAAACCATTAATTCCTTTACTGAAGAGTTCATAATCACAAGGCACCATTCTAATGGGTTAATTAGCTCTGAATGGGTTCACTTGGGCAAGTATAATGTTAAGGTTTAGAGTGGGTTCACCTGGACAAATATTACATTGAATGTCAACACACTGAACAATGCTAAAAGATTCAATATGAATTCGCTCTGACAGAATAAGAGAGTTACAGTCTTCCAAACTAGCACATTCAACTTTTCTTTCTTCCAAATTAGGCTCAACAGGCACTATGTTAGATAAACCAAAACATCCAAACTTTTAAAAACTTCTAACAGAATCACTACTAAAACGGTTAACGAAAGCTGCAGTACATAAATAAAAAACTGTTTACAAATGATGTACTAATCTCAGTTGTAAAACTCTGGTTTACCTGTCCCACAAGCAACCAAACGATTGGCAAGGCCCCATTCATATGCTTCTTGAGCATTGAGAGCTCGGCCTGTGAGTATTAAGTCTAGAGCTCGAGATAGCCCCACCAAGGCTTGTAGTCGAACTGTACCTCCATCCATCAAAGGAACCCCTATAAGATACAGACTGTTCAAATTCTACCCTTACTGAATTCTGTTGCTTCAATATTATTTTAAAGTTACTGTTCACTGAAAATGTGTTATGACAATCAGCAAATCACTAACGATTAGACACCTGGGGTTGAATTTCTGGCATGAGTATAGTCATTTTTCTCTTCATTACTACATCCTGAAACTCTGTGGCCTCAAATCAAATGGTAGTACAATCCTTTTCCACATATTCTAAAATGACAAAACTGTAAAACTACATCCATTTAGTGGAAAGATTGAGTATATGTGGAACTTTTATACTCCTTAATGTCATGAGCATATTACATTATCACCACTAAATTGCCTCCTTTTTTTTTTTTACCTTTTAATTACTGCAAATACAGGGTGACAGAAGTTGAAATAGACTTGAAAGGATTCTGACGATGGTGTATACTGTACTTCTTTTGGCTTATTTTGGACTTCACCCATCGTCTGGTATATAAAAGACAAAAACCCACGACGTTTCGGAGACTGGATCTGTCTCCGTCTTCAGGTGGATAGGGAAGGATAAACCTACTCAGTTGGGCCCCCTAGAAAGAGCTAGTCTCAATCACTGGATTGAGTGATCCAGTGATTGAGACTAGCTCGTCATGGTTTTTTGTCTTTTATATACCAGACGATGGGTGAAGTCCAAAATAAGCCAAAAGAAGTAGAAGTTTAAATGTTATTTTTTGTAGGTTAGATAAATGAATGAGTAAAAGAAACAAAGAAGCTTTTGTATTGGTTTTTCTCATTACAAGAAAGAACAGTGTGGCAAATATGCAAAATATGGCTATGCATATAAAATTGTGTGCAACAGCACAACATAAACATATCATTATGTTCTGTATGAAGCATTTTATCTGTTGTAAAGCAGTGATCAATAGCTTTTTAATTCTAGCATCTGGGTTGTGTCAGGGTAAATATGGCTATAGCATTGAGGTGTGAAATTGCAACAGTCCCTTCCTCTGAAAAATAGCAATGATAAAGAGAAGTGGAACACAACACAACTGAAAATGTCACTTGTCCACACGTCTCCTTCACTAACCTGACTCTTTGATCTCTATTCTTTACTAGTGAATTCAAACACTCAGGACACACCCAAAATGTATGACAACACTAAATTCCTGATAGCATTTAAGTCGGTCTATCATGTCTATTCAGCGAGTACTGATAGTATTCTGATGTGGATATGCGAACTGTACTCTACTGCATGAAGATGGCTTCTAATAGATTATCTGAGAGCATTATATGTGGGAGTGGTGTTGAACACTGGCCTCTACACATCATTTGAAAACACTGTAATATTGGAATATGGGGGAAAGGAAAATTAACAGTACAAACTTCGCATGACGAATGATGGGCCTTCCCACTCAATTCTCAGAAGGTGTTATACTAGGTGTACTTTTTTTTAACATAACTTATGGACAAGCATATTTGGGACTTACACAGAACACAGCTGACTTTTTTATTTATAACAAAGACTACTGTGTACATAAATACTTCATTATATGAGGCATTTTTTTAGCCATCTTATTAATTTAACATCATAATATTCAACTAATATTTAAAAAACGTCATATTCCAAACATGCCAAGGTACATTTCAATGCTATTCTGAATAATGGGCTAACTATAATGGCAGCCTAACAATGGACTGGAATTAGTTAATTACACAGAGATAGCAGAAATATTCTCACCAAAACGTCGACAAAATACACCCATAACTGCCGTTTCCTCCATAACTCTTAAATCACACATCAATGCAAGTTCCATTCCACCAGCTACAGCGTAGCCACTAATAGCTGCCACCATAGGCTTTTTTATCATTCTCCGTGTTGGACCCTGTAGGAAATTACAGTTACAAACCAGTGCAGAGAAGGAAGATATATAGTTGTTAGTTGGCTGGTTTCTAGCAGCACACATTTATCAGTTAATTTATCTGTGCTTTAAAGCTCAACTGGTTGGCGTATCTGTAACTCATTTTCTCCTTGCACACCACCTGGGCAAGTGGCATTATCCAATTATCCAGCATACTTCAGTTGGTTTAGGTGATTTAAAATTTTTCACTCCTGCCTGCCAAAGGTCTCCAGTCATGCAACTACAGTGGCATCTAGAAGCACAGCAGGAAGTTCTGTGGGTGACCAAATATGGCATCTAATTTTTCCCTCATTTATCTCTTATGAGTAAAAAGTTCTTTTACATCCCATAAACATACAATGACGGACCCCTGACTTTACTTCCCTTCTGAACAAAGTTGTGTTATGGACTTCTACTGCCCTAAAAAATCCATCTACCTCGGCTAGGTTTGAACCTATGAACCTTGGCGCACCAACATTAGTTATCTTGGCTGAAACTTTTGTACACTATTTATAGCATACAAAAATCGTCAGAATTTTAGATAAACCTCAAATAGTGGATTATTACAGATATGTTGACAATATGGATATCATATCCCCGTCAGTTTAACCTCAACAGTCTGCAAGCAAATGGAACACGTTACAGCATCATACCTGAGGAAAATATGGGATAAAAAGGACTGGTCATTCAGAAGTATAATTTTGCTTATGGTTGTGTATGGATATGAAACTTATTCTCTAACATTTTGGGAGAAACATTAACTGAGGGTGTTTGAGAACAGGGTGCTGAGGAGAATATCTGGACCAAAGAGAGATGAAGTGGTAGGAGGTTGGAAAAAACTACATAACGAGGAGCTTCATAACTTGCACTCATTGCCAAGTATAGTTAGAATGATAAAGTCAAAGAGGATGGGTTGGGCAGGAATGGGGGTAGAAGAGGAATGCATATAGGATATGGCAGGAAAGCCAGAATAAAAGAAACCACTAGGAAGACCAAGACATGTGGGCAGATAATATCAAAATGGATCTCAGAGAGACAGGACGGGGTGGTTTGGCCTGGATTGATGCGGCCCAGGATATGGACCAGTGGAGGTCTTTTGCAAACACTGTAATGAACCTTTAGGTTCTATAAAATGTTGGGAAGTTCTTGAGTACCTGCACAACTGGCATCTTCTCAAGAAGGGCTCAGGTCCATGATATCAATTGGTTAGTTACTTAGTGTTATTTGTATATACCACCATGAATTTTGAGTGTCAAGGAACATTTCCAGTCTTCATTCAAAAACAGAACAAATGTCTCTGATATATGAACTAACCATTGGTCCATGTCCAGCTTTATTATCAAGTTTCATATCAGTGCCAAACCCTGACAACTCTTCCAGGTCATAACCTGCACAAAAATTTCCTCCAATGCCATGCAGTACTCCAACAACAGCTGAATCATCTTCTTCAAATTCCAATATTGCTTGGGACAGTTTAGCTGCTGTTGCCTGGTTTATGCAGTTCCTTTTATGTGGTTGATTTATACCAATTGTTGTAATAGAACCTAATTTCTCAACCAATATTTCATCTGTAACATAAAATTGAAGTGGTAATCTCTTTATTGTATGAATCCTGTTTTGTATCACTATTTGATATTAATATATGGTCATCAACGTAACAAATTCCAAATAAATAAACCAATATTACTGTATTAACATTTGTTTATTATCCTGTATCTGCTAAATGTTTTGATCCAGCTGGATCTTCAGGCAATTTTCATTATATATCACTTGTTATAGAATTGTGCTGTAATACGAACCCATATTAGTAATTATATTAATATAACTTTTGTTATCAGTTTCTATGTCTCATTGTATTACTAAATTGTGATATTCATCTTAAATGTATGAAAATAAATATTCGCATTACAATTCAACAACTTGAGTTTTGTATTCATGAATACTATATATACGATGGGGTACCCAAAAGAAACCGAACTATTTTTTTTTGTGGGCAGAGCTTTTGTAGTACCGCGTTTTGCCGCTATAAGCACATAGAGCTAATATTCCTGAGTCGATAAGCCGACTACCATTGCTTC